>NC_089251.1:215994179-216304826 GCF_963930625.1 Muntiacus reevesi
CTGATCTCTCTGGGTTTGTTTCCTTCTCTGTAACATGAGAAATGCCACTAGATTGAGTCAAAAGTTCATTCTAACATTCAAAGATAGATGTAAATGATGTGAGACTATAACAAAGAAAGTCTTTCACGGAAATAAATGACATTCAACTGTGTAAATACAGCAACAGTATCGTGTCACATATTCTCTTTCAATGTTGTGTATTTTTATAATAGACTTTATTTTTACAGCAGTTTTAAATTCACAGCGAATTTGAGCAGGAGTCCCCATATACCCTTTCCTTTCCTACACTCACAGCCTCTTCCACTAGCAGCATCTCAAATAAGAGTGGTACATCTGTTACAAGTATTGAACCTACCCTGATAGGTCCACAGTTTATATTAGTATCTATAGGTTACATTAGGATGTAGTCTTTGTGCTTTATATTCTTTGGATTTTAACAGATGTGTAATGGTATGCTCTGTCAGTTTGTGTATTGTCTTAATAGCCAGATCACTATGTGATGGTGGGAAAAGGCATTAGAATATTCCCCATAGAAACTGTAAAGCAATGACATCCCAATAATGGCTCTTTGATGCTCTCTTTAAAAAAGAAAAAAAAAATATCCTACTGATCATCCATTCATGCATTACTTCTGAAACTGTTTCTTGTTTATCTTTATCCCCCACAGCAACTTAGCTGTGATGTACTACTCCTAGCAGATAGTAATCAATATTTGTTAACACTGAGTTGGATAACTCCAATTTGAACAAAAGAGATAAAAGATGGAAAAATAATGTATGCTGGAAAAGTTCAGTAAATGATTATGCTCTGAGTAGAGTTTCATCCAGTTAAGTAATATCCTATTATGTGATTATTATGAAAAAGTCATGAATATCCCCAAAGTGGGGGTGGGGAAATTGAATAGAGCATTGCTTACTAAAGATCACATTTCGAACTGGAGCAGGGAGCTTTGTTATGAAGGCTTTTCCCCTAATTAACATATATCTTTAAAACATCAAATGCAGTATTCATTCATCAGGAGGGATATCACCCAGCAGGCCAGGATTTTCAAAGCTGAATATTTTTTTTTCCCCCCAGTGGAATGGGACTTTTCCAGTGAAGTGATAAAGAATGCTTTGAACATTTTGAAATAGCCACAGGGTCTTCTTTCTTCTGTGAGTAGTATCTAGAATTGCTTCAACTGGTGAAAGAAATTTTTTCACTCACTGCAGAAAACTTTAATTCATTACAACCAAAACTCAGCAAGATTCAGATATGTTAATCCTTGTGAAAGGTATGGGTTTGAGCATATATTTAGTCCTGAGAATTGTGGTAGTGAAATAATATTATATAAGTTATGATGGTCATACTTGACAAGCAATCCTCTTTCACACCATTTCCTTATTATGTTTAGAATAAGAGGCTGTTGTGACCTTATATTTTATCATCTTTATTTTGATCCTAAAAGTAGAAATTATGTCTCTGTAGTGAATACAATCAATGAAAGAAGAGGAGATAGAATGTCTGCATAGGGAACTACTGGAGGAAGAACCTATGATTAGGTATAAAAGTCTTGATTTAAAAAAGTAGGGATTGATGTATCAAAAATTATTTTTTCTACTAATCCCTCTGGGGCAATTCAGTTATTTTCCTTCCTTCCTCTCAAAAGCATTTTCACTCAGCCTAGCCACAGAGCTTCTATGCTGTCTACAGTGATATTGATATGAATCAAGTTTCTGACACTTATTCTGAGGCTAATACATTTTCACAAAATCCAATCATGGAAGGATCAGATTGTATAGTAGAAGGAAGCACCAAAGGTATGTGGAAATATGGTCAAAAACTCCTGGTCAGACTGCCACCACCACCATCATCATTTGTGTTTTCTGTCAGTTTACTGTCTAAGTACTGTCCATCAGGCACTGTCTAGTCTCCTAGGTTTATATTTAATGACTTCAAAGAGCTGGTGATGCTATTTAATCTTTAAATATCTGCTCTACATATTATTCATTATCATTAAACTCGTTTTCACTAGAGAAAGTTACTAACTTACTCTTTCTGTCCCGAAAAAATTAAGAAACAACTACTAATCTATGCAGATAACCAAACAGAAAAAAAAAGTAAAACAAAACAAAACAAAACAAAAAAAAAAACCCAGAAAACAAAATCCTTGCTAACTGGGAGTTTAAATATAGTTTGCAGACAGGTTTGTAGATATTTATCACATATGCTAGCTTCTACAATTTGCTGTTTTCCATGGAAATTTATTGATTTTTATGATATTACCACTATTTTCTAAGTACCTATGTGTATCAAACACTGTTTCAAACATTTGCACAAAGTGATCTAAATATTCTCATACCACCAAAAGTGAGGAAACAGCCTCAGGAAAATTAAGCAATGTAACCAAGTTCAACACTTGTTAAGTGTTTAAACTGGTTATAGAATCCAAGTTGTCTGTTGCTAAAATCTGGCCTCTTCCCACCATAGGTTTTATTGGCCCCTATGTCTGATCCTCTTTGGTTTCAAAGCAAGTTTTAACTCTGTTTTCTGATTAACAGAAATTTTAATAGATTATTAAACATTTTAATTTCACATGACTATTTCAAATGCTGATTTTCTAAAGGGACTTCCTTTCTAATAATGCAATTTTAAAATATAGACAGGTACAATATGAAGAACACGATGTTTTAACAAATAACTAGCAATTGTTCTATTGAAAAACTATTTTGATATGAAGCATGTTATCACAAAATATCAGTAGTTACTAAGGATTTGGGGCTTCCCAGGTGACACTAGGGGTAAAGAATCTGCACGCCAATGGAGGATACATAAGAGAAAGGGGTTAGACCCCTGGGTCAGGAAGATCCCCTGGAGGAGGGCATGGCAACCCACTCCAGTATTCTTGCCTGGAGAATCCCGTGGACAGAGGAGCCTGGTGGGCTGTGGTCCATGGGGTCATAAAGAGTTGGACATGAAGTAACTTAGCACACATGTAGAAATAGGGAGAATACTATTCTTTGCAAATAAAATTACCTCTTTCATGGCATATTATTTAAAACTTCAACATCTCAGGGTCATTATAAAACCCTGGAGAGTAAATTCAGCTCATACAAATAATCAGTTTGCCTTTAAGGAACAAGAGGTTACTTATGATCTAATCACAGCATTTGACCAAATGGCTTATTTGACATATGATTTGGAAATTTATCAAATACTTTAAAAAATCATTGAGTTTTTAAAAGAATCAAATATGTGATACCAGCTAAAACATGGGATTATGTATATTTAGTAAAAATACATATATGAATACACTTTTCAAGAAGTTCAAGTTTTTCTTAGTTTTATATTTATTAAATCCTATTAATAAAATTCTAAAGAAAGATATGCTTGTAAATAAAGGCAGGGTAGATTATACATGGCAGGGTAGTGAGCATTCCACAAATAATGAGAATGGATCAAAGAGCCTTGTTTGATTAAAAAATCACACTAATTTTGGCAAAATTAGCATATCAATCAATAAAATATGCTATACCTCTCTATATATATTTGGAAAAACCATTTAACCATTTAAAAAACATAGGAAATTTGCCTCTTTGTGATTCAAAGTATTTGGTACAACTGATCTTCTTAAGAAAAGCCATCTTTTATTCATCTGTGAAAATTCCCTGTAATTTTTAAATTTATAGCCATGCATTGCATTAACACATGATTGAACAACATGTAAAAGCTGAAGGAAAATTAGGCTTAATATCAGAAGCTCATGTACTGATGCTTATTTTTGTAAAGATTACAGGTCAATGAAGGATTATTTTAATATTAGATAAAATTGTCTTTACACACATAAAAAATATACTGGGAACATGAATTATATCTTCAACACTGAGACATTAACTCAAGAAGCACAAGACTTGGTTGGATGAGAGATGGAAAAATCTGTTTTTATAAATGTAATCCTTCAAGCATATAATAATAAATATTAATATGAACAAAAGAAGTATATCCAATGCTTATGCTATATCTGAATTTAGCAATTAAACAAACGACTTATATCCTACAATAGATTTAACAGTTTCTACCACCAATTCCCAATCACACACCTTTTTTTTTGTTGTTTATTTGTTTTGTTCATTTGTTTGGCTTTGACACTCAGCTTGTGGTATCTCAGTTTGGCAACCAAGGATTGAACCTCGGCCCTGGCAGTGAAAGTGCTAAATCCTAACCGCTAGACCACCAGAGAACTGCCCCCTCCATCATAAACTTTTTATTAGCCATAGAAAAATGGTAGTATTCAATCTGCTTTCTTTCACTGCTAAAACAAAAAGGGAAGTTAAACTCTGACTTTAAAATGATAGCTACTGTATGACAAAACCCACTGAAATGTTGTAAAGTGATTGGCCTCCAACTAATAAAATAATATTAAAAAAAAAAAAAAAATGATAGCTACTGTATTGAAAAGTAATACAGAATGGCTTAGCATTTATGTGTTTCAATTATTTGGACTCTAGTATTCTTGGGGTTTCCCTGATAGCTCAGACAGTAAAGAATCTGCCTGCAATACATAGGTTCAGTCCCTGGGTTGGGAAGATATCCTGGAAAAGGGAATGACTTCACACTTCAATATTCTTGCAGGGAGAAATCCATGAACAAAGAAAGCAGCCTGGTGGGCTAAGATCCATGGGGTTGCAAAGAGTCAGACATGACTGAGGGACTAACATTTTCACTTTCATTTGCTGCTACCTGTATTAGAATAGATAACCACATTCTGAAAAATATTTTAAATATATATGCTTAAGTATATAAGCTAAAGTGTTTTTTTAATATGTATCATTGGAGAAAAGTAAACATGCCATTTGAAAAATAAAAAAGTAAAAACAAAGCAACCAAGTGACAAATATGTCACTTTTATATTGCCATATGTTAGAAAAATTTTACTTTTTAGGACCAAACTTATTTATAACAATTTGTGTAAGGCTTAGAAATTCACTTCTGATTTGTTTCCTTATTCCTCATTTTGACTATCAGAGTACAGATGGAAAGGTCCTATTTCCATCATGTTTAATAAATCAAAACATCAAACATAAATTATAAATAAAAAGCTATTTACCTGCATGGAAATCTATTCCCACAGCAAATGAAGTTCCTGAGATAGGCATCAAAGCATCCATTTTGTCACTTGGTTCCAGAGGTATTCCCCTGATTCCTTCATGAACAGAGTACATAAGAAATGACTCTATACCTAAATTTAAAAGAAAACAAAAGCAAAATGAATATTTAATATTGAAATCATTCCATTGGCAGGAGAGGGGATTGAGATGGCATAGTAGAAAGACCTTGAACTTACCTCCTCCCAAAGGAATGCCAAAATTACAACTACTTACAGAGCATCTACTTATGAGAATATTCTGAAAATTAACAGAAAAGATTTTCCACTTTTTCCTTTATACTTTATAAATATTTAAAGAAAGAATCACAATAACATGGGTAGGAGGGGCAGAGACACGGTCTTGTCAGTCAGAAAACATACCTACTCCCCGGGAGGAGGAGGATCACAACCACAGGGGTCCTTCTTGAGGAGTGAAGGGTCTGAGCCCCACACAGGGTTCCCCAGTCCAAGAATCCTGCCCTTACAGACAAGCCCCCAGAGAGCTGAGCTTTGAAAAACAGCTGAACTTGTTTGGAGAGCCAAAGATATACAGGACACAGAGGCTTCTCTTCTACAAAGTGCACTCAAAATCTCACATATTGCCAGTACCAGCAAGAGACAGTAGTTTGAAAGGTGCCTGGGTCAGATCCACTTGGGGATCCTGGAGAGCCTCCTGGAGAGGCAGGAGGAAATTGAGAAGCCCCTGGGGACTGACAGGCTGGCAGCAGCCACTTTAGGGATCTTGGTATCCTTCTCAAGCTACCCAAAAAAATATTCCATAGGAAGGAACACCTCCAAATTATTTCTATGAGGACAGCATCACGCTAATTCCAAAACCAGACAAAGATACCACAAGAAGATAAACATGATAGGCCAATATCGCTGATGAGCATAGATGTGAAAATCCTCACTAAATGTTAGCAAATTGAATTTAACAATATGTTGAAAGGATCATACATCATGATCAGGTATATTATGCAAGGGATTCAAGGATAGTTCAATGTCTATAAATCAATCAATGTGACACATCATGTTAACAAAATAAAGAATAAAAAATTATATGGTAATCTCAATAAACAAAGATAAAGCTGGCTCTGGTTGCCTAAAATCTGTATCGATGAAATAAATGCATCAGAAATAAGATTTTCAAAACCTTATACCTCGACATGACATGCGGTTCTTTTGGAGATAATATCCCACTGTACACATACAAGTTCTTGTAGTTTCAGATGTTGGTAAACAAAGCTGAGAACATCCGCCATTATTTAGTTGGCAGGAATTGCTGCCTGAAAAGTAGAAAAACAAACAAAAGAGACATAAAAATCAAGAAAAGTAAATCACGTATAATTCAATATCAATGGTTTAAACAAATATTATAACAACATGTTATTATTGATTTATAACTGCTGCTGTTTCATATTGGTTAGTATCATGTTTTATTCCCTCAAATAATTTGAAGTAGCAGATTATGGTCGAAATCTGTCTTTCCAAAAAAAAGCACAGTATAGTGATTGCAGACAATAATACTATAATCAGTTTAAGAAAGTTGATTCTAAAGGAAATCAACCTGAATATTAATTGAAAGGACTAATGCTGATGCTGAAGCTCTAATACTTTGGCCACTTGATGCAAAGAGCCGACCCATTGGAAAAGACCCTGATGCTGGGAAAAAGATTGAAGGCATGAGGAGAAGGGGATGACAGAGGATGAGATGCTTGGATGTCATCACCGACTCAATCGACATAAGCTTGCGCAAACTCTGGAAGACAGGGAAGCCTGGTATACTGCAGTCCCTGGGGCTGCAAAGAGTCAGACATGACTTAGCAACTGAATGACAATAGAGTAGATATTAACTGTTCCCACTAAGAAATGATAACTATGTGATGTAACAACTAGCACTACAGTAGTAACCATATTGCAATATAAAAAATATTAAATCAACACGCTATACATTTTAACCAGTTATCTGTCAATTATATATCAGTAAATATATATTTACAATAAATACTAATTAATATTTTGCAAAGTGAGACACATGAGAGAATTCAAAGTGACAGAAAAGTAATGGGTATGTCATGAGTGTGATCACAGACTCTAATACTTTAAGGTCACATAAACCAGGAAATCTCTTTTCTAACTTCTAAATTTCACTTCAACTCCACAGCTATCTCATTTTCAAGAATACTTTATCCAACTGAATGAAATAAAGTTATTGATTTATATTATTGACTCAAAGATTATACCATTAAAAGTAAGGAGATATATATATATATATATATATATATATATATATAATTTCTTAAAAGCAAGGACTAAC
This sequence comes from Muntiacus reevesi, assembly GCF_963930625.1. Taxonomy (NCBI): domain Eukaryota; kingdom Metazoa; phylum Chordata; class Mammalia; order Artiodactyla; family Cervidae; genus Muntiacus; species Muntiacus reevesi. Next base: position 216,001,622 of record NC_089251.1, read on the forward strand.
TATTGCCATTTCAAGGAACATAATTCTTCCAAAAGAAATGCAAAACACACCCCTAAGACTTATCTAACTAATTGGCATATTAATTTTCCTTATTCCTGTGTAGTAGCAATAACAAATATTAGTCAGTTAATCAGAGTTACGCATTCTATAAAGATGTTCCATTGAATTTACTAGGCCCAATGTTCTAATTAAAGCTGGTAGCATGATGTTAAGTAATTTACAATCTTATCCAGCAAGTTCATTAAATATCCCAGTTTTATAACATTTTTATTATTCTAGGACATGCAATGACATTTGCTGGATGTTCAAACACTGGTATGAAGTGCAATAAATCCAATGAGAATTACAAAACATGATGAAAGCTATATATCAATAGTGCTCTATGGAAAATTCAAAATACCAGTGCAACTCATTATTTCTAATCTCCTGAATTCAAGATAGTCTAATGGGATTTAAATGTTCAATCAAACCTGTCACATGCTCTGTCATTTTTGAAGTGTGAAATAGGCTCAACTGGGACAATTTCTCATCAGGGAGACCTACCACATTCTTTGCTGATTCCCATAACTGGCAGTTGTTCTTACATAGATTCACATACTATGATTTGCCTTGAACTTTTGAAATGATTACCTTTGTTTCCTATATAAACTAATAAAGATTAATTGATTTATTCCTTTTTACCAAGCTGACATAATAATAAGATGAATTTTCAGCTCTATTTCTATTTTAGTGATGTGCCAATTGTTTTTATAGATCTATAATGATTCTACACTGACCCAACACTTATTTCATTTTATAGGAAGCATGTGAATGGATAAGTGAAAGGCAAAAGAGAAAGGGAAATATATACCCAACTGAACGCAGAGTTCCAAGGAATAGTAAGGAGAGATAAGAAAGTGCTCTCTAGTGAACTACAACACAAGTATGCTCATTTCACATGTTAGCAAGGTTATGCTCAAAATCCTTTAAGCTAGGCTTCAACAGTACATGAACCGAGAACTTTCAGATGTACAAGCTGGATTTAGAAAAGGCAGAGGAACCAGAGATCAAATTGCCAACATCTGTTAGATCATAGAAAGCAAGAGAATTTCAGAAAAGCATTTACTTCTGTTTCATTGACTACACTAAAGCCTCTGACTGTGTGGAACACAGTAAATGTAAAAAAAAATTTAAAGTGAAGAGAATACCAGACTACTTTACCTGCCTCCTGAGACACCTGCACGCAGGCCAAGAAGCAACAGTTAGAACAGACATGGGACAATGGACTGGTTAAAAATTGGGAAAGGGATACTTCAAGGCTATATACTGTCACCCTACTTATTTAACATATGCAGAGTAATAATGCAAAATGCTTGGCTGGAGGAATTACAAGCTGGAATCAAGATTGCCAGGAGAAATATTAATAACCTCAGATGTGCAGATTACACCATCCTAATGGCAGATGGTGAAGAGGAACTAAAGAGTCTCTTGATGAGGATGAAGTGGAAAAAGCTGGCTTAAAACTCAACATTCAAAAAATGAAGATCATGGCATACAGTCCTATCACTTCATGGCAAGTAGATTGGGAAACAGTGGAAACACTGACAGATTTAATTTTTTGGGTCCAAAACCAATGCGGATAGTGACAGCAGCTATGAAATTATAACACATTTGCTTTCTTGGAAGAAAAGCTATAGCAAACCTAGGCAACATTAAAAGGCAGAGACATCACGGCTGACAAAGGTCCATAAAGTCAAAGCCATAGTTTTTCCAATAGTCATGTACAGATATGAGAGTTGGACCATAAAGGAGGCTAAGCACAAAAGAACTAATGTTTTCAAGCTGTGGTGCTGGAGAAAACTCTTGAGAGTCCCTTGGACTGCAAGGAGATCAAACCAGTCAGTCAATCCTAAAGGAAATAAACCCTGAATGTTCATTAGAAGGACTGATCCTGAAGCTGAAACTCCAATACTTTGGCCACCATATGCTAAGAGCTGACTCACTGGAAAAGACCCTATGCTGGTTAAGATTGAGGAGAAGGGGTCGACAGAGAATCAAATGGTTGGATGACCTCACTGACTCAATGGACATGAATAAGAGCAAACTGCTGGAAATAGTGAAGGACAGGGAAGCCTGGCTCGGCAGTACAAAGAGTCAGACATGACTGAGCAACTGAACAACAGCATGTGAATGTATATTAAAATACAATGACAATCTATAGCAATATGCATTTAGATACAGATTTTTTTCCAACTACCATTGAACAGCAAAAATCTAACAAGTGATACTTATCTATAAATTTTGAAAAAACAACAAATGAACAGCAGAGGAAACAAAGGAATTAAAGAAATAAAGAATAATGGATTAGAGAATGATTTATAAAAACAAGAGAAAATACAGAATTATATAACCTTGATATCCAAAATGCATGAAGAATGAAGAAAAAGGAGCTTCTGGGATTGTGTGTTTTAAACCTTAATAATAATAGACATATGCAATGAGATATAATTATTTTTATAAATAATAAAGCTCACTATGCTAATAATATTGCACAACAATAACATATTGTATATTATTTGCTTAGTCTCTAAAAGTAAAATAAAAATAATTTTTAATAAGTATCTTTGCCTATTAAATATAAATTGAATGCAGAAAATAACAGAGATTTTTTAAAGTAATAATTTAGGTGGTGACTATCTAGCACATTAGAAAAGGTGGTTTGACTTAATATTTTGCAATGATATAGATGTTCAAACTTCATTCCTCAATTCACTAGTGGAACCAGAAAAGTCAACTTGGCTAAGGAGAAGTCTCAGCTCTCCAGTGATCTGTATCAAAAATGATAAATGAAGTAACTAATTGTACTTTGAAATCTGAAGTGGTAGTACTGTTAACACCTTAAGTAGTCCTAAATTGCTCATATTTCATACTAATGAAGCTTTTAAACTACCTGCTATGATTCTGTTAATGGGGTTGTCTTTAATACAGATGCTTTTATCAGCATATTCTTCTGGTAGAAACAGTATTTTAAGTTTAGTATTATCATACCATTAATTTCTAAGTGTTAGAGGTCCTGGTCAGTTTGAAAATACTTTCACAGTGCATGGAAGCCCCAACTCTACCTACAGAATCAAATCTTTAAAAGGTTAATGGGCCTTGTTAAAATGAACAATGTGAGACAAGCGTAATATACTGAATTTTTCTTCCAAGAAACTTCATTGGAACTGTATCTACAAAAAATTGACTATTTTATTAATTTACAATTTTCAACAAAGTATGTGTGTGTTCTTTTGAAGAAGTGAATACATGTTTTTTAATGTTTGGAAATATAATCTCTCCTTTTCTAATTTGTATTTTACATTCTTGAATATTTTCAGATATGATTTCATTCAGTGTAGACTATAAACTTAAGTTTATCACAATACTGTAAGTTTTTACACTTAACAAATACACTGTATTAAAATCCACAAAAATGCAATCATATTTATTTATTGAGTACCAGTATTTTATTTCCAGCTATATAATCTATTCTCCAAGACTTGAATTTCTCTAAAATCACTTATTTTGATATAGAATTTTTTTCTATTAAATAATTCCTAGTGAAAACACTCATTCATTATTACAGACAATAACAAAAAAGAATCAGAGAATAAATACAGATTTGTGCATATGAGTTTGGATGTCAGTGTCATCTCAACCATGAATGGATCTCAGTTATCAGATTGTTTTACAAATTTACAATTTGTACAATTTGTAAAAAAAATTATAAAAATTTGTTTTACAATTTTTTGATTTAAAAATATTTTTTTCCTTGATAAAGAAAAACATTCCCCGCTACTACTGGCAAGAAAGGATTCCAGACTAAAGTTTGGCCCATACTCTATTCAGAAAAGGCAATCCTGAATCTGGTTTTCATTTTGTCTCTGGATGTACAGTATGATTTTCATTTGGTATTTTCCAATAAATCAATTCTGCCTGCTTGATTGTTGTCACCTGTCTTCAGAATTAGTGAACGCTTTGGTTCACTATTGATTTTTATTGTCTTTTTAAAAACTTTTTTGGTTCACTTTTCTTATTTCTACCCTTATCTGCTTTGGTCTACATGTCCAAATCTTTTAGATAAAAATCTTTTTACGTTTTCTGGATATTTTTTCCCTAAGCAGAAAAATATATGAACAAAAGTATTTTCATGGCGGTGATATAAATAAGACAGTAGAATATAGAAGAATATTTTTTCTGGGAAGGGAGCTCTGCTAATGTCATGGATCATGAAGCAAAAACTAAGAAAAAACAAGCAGGTGTGGGGCCATACTGCCTGGTATCTCTAATCTAATTGCCATTTGGGCAAGGTGACAAGTCTACCTATGTAAACCATCTGTTAGTTCCCTCACTCCATTTCACTGCATACCATTTGGACAAGGAGAAACAAAAAAGCAAAATGCTTAGAGCCAATGTAATGCTTTTGGTTATGAAATTCTAGTATCAACATAGTCCATCTGAAGTCCCTTAGTTCATCCATTTTCTGGGCATAATTATACTTTGAATATATTTTGCTGGGATTTTAAAATTATTTTCATATTCTTAAATCAAGAACTGAGTAGACCTCTTTGAAGACCTGACAAATTCAGATTCCTTGGGCAGCTTTGCTACATTTTGAAAGTTCATTATATACCTTATGTTGAAGGTATTTCTTCTGCACTATTAAGCAGTACTTGCCTCCCTCCCTCCCCCCTTTTTTTATTAGTAGGAAAATAGGAAACATCAATTGTTGACGTGAGAAAATTATATGAATAAATATGTATTCAAAAGGCCACACAAATTCGTTACCATGTGACTTACCTTGCTGAGCTTCTTTATCATACACTTTCATATGAACAACCCCAGAAGTCTTATTTCTTAGAACGGTGGGGTTTCTTCCATCTCTTTTGCTGCAGGTTCCCAGCTGAGCTAAGTTTTGGTCTGCCCACCACAGTTTCTTATCTATAAAAGTTAAAAGATTTTTTAATGAAAAAGATAATCATCTTATTAAATAATAATAAAGAACTATTGAACTCTAATGCTTTCTGATTTCTTTGGTTAAATTCCCAAACTCTGTTTCTAAGAGAAACAGCACAATCACTTTTACTTTTAAAAATACTTATCACAGTACATTCTATTGTTTAAATTTTCCTTCTTTTACTCCAATTAGAGATTCTCGACTTTTTCTTTTTCTTAAAAAATACGTGATATAAATAAAGGTATAGTTCAAATTAATATGGAATACAGATTTTATTATTTACAATCTAAACCATGATTATAGTAGTATTGTACTATATCTGTAAATGAACAGTAAAATCCAACAAAATATCTAAACAACTATGAAAAAGATTGTTCTCTAAGTTCTATATAAAGCATGTAAGCTTTTAATCACTGGTACTCTCCATTACTGGATTCTTCACAGTTATAGTGACTTATTTTTCGTACTGTTCATGCTCATTTCTCCAAAATTTTAAATGAATCCTATTAACTGGTACTGAATGTTTATTTGGTAGTAGAGAACGTGGAATGTGCCTCAGATTAAAATTAGCCAGGTAGCTAGAACTGTAGTCAAATTTTATGCTTACTATTACAGTATATTATGTACACAGTCATATGAAAACCATAAGGATGCTATTATTATTTTCTGAGATTCAAAGAGATTAACTACCCTAGTCAAATTCATATATATGGTTGTTCTGTCTCCAAAACTTGCATTCTTTCTGAGTCTACTCTTAGTGCATTAAAACATTCAAGGTATTGAATTAATTTTAAATCAAGTTCATAATTTTAAAGGTATTGAACAATCTATTTATTTCAACAAGAATCTTCAACAAGACAATTGAGACTACTATCAATTCCAACCGAGAAGTCTAAATAAGGTTATTGAACTCAGGGAAGAAAACAATAACAATTCAGTCTTTACATCAAGGTATAATTATTCTCAATCAAATGTCAGGATATTTTAGACTGAACCAAAGCCTCGTTTCAGGTATTACCAGAAGAGTAATAACACAGACATTAATGATAACTATCCTTTTCTAAATCTGATTTTATGCAATGCACAATTCTAAATGCTATAGATAAATTCATTTAATCTTCACAATTCCATAAGGTAAGTACTACTATTATTAAGGTCAGTTCAGTTGCTCAGTCGTGTCTGACTCTTTGAGACCCCATGGACTGCAACATTCTGGGCTTCCCTGTCCTTCACCAACTCCCAGAGCTTGTTCAAACTCATGTCCATTGAGGTGGTGATGCCATCCAGCCATCTCATCCTCTGTTGCCCCCTTCTCCTCCTGCCCTCAATCTTTCCCAGCATCAGGGTCTTTTCCAATGAGGCAGCTCTTCGCATCAGGTAGCCAAAGTATTGGAGTTTCAGCTTCAACATCAGACCTCCCAACGAATATTCAGGACTGATTTCCTTGAGGATGGACTGGTTGGATCTCCTTACAGTTCAAGGGACTCTCAAGAGTCTTCTCCAACACCACAGTTCAAAAGCATCAGTTCTTCAGCATTCAGCTTTCTTTATGGTTCAATTCTCACATACATATATGACTACTGGAAAAACCATAGCTTTGACTAGACAGACCTTTTTAAATCATCTTACAATTAAGAACATTGAGGCAAACAGTGTTTAAGAGGTTTTTTTCAGGTATCACGGAATGAATAACAGCCCCAGGTTATGAACCAAGCACTGATTTTAGAGTCTATGGCTGTTAATCTCATTTCTACAGTGTCTCCTTCCATAGAAGGACAGAGTTCAGTCTTCTTTCTCTTGACATATAATATGGATTTTAGATTACGATGGTGAAGTTGAGTAGCCCATTCACTTAGGTTTTATTAACCCACTGCCAGGGTAATCAGCAATGTTTCAGAAAGTAGCTACTCTAAAGTCCTGGCTCCTGGAGGGCAGAAGAGGATGACACAGAGCAGGCTGTTTTCATAAGTATGCAACTCTGCCCTTCAAAACACCTACAGACAAGTTGTAAAAAATCATGAATCACTGCCCTTACTCATAAGGTATCTCCTTCACAGCAAATACTGACTCCCTTCTGGAGGTCCTCCACCCTTCTGAAGGACTCTGGGAGGCAAACCTCTGCCTGTCTCTGGGAAGAGTTTACAGCTGAGGTTATATCCTAAGCAGCTACCAATCATCCTAGCTTCACACAAGAAATCCTGGGCAAAGAATCATTAGTTCTTCTCTCTTACAGAGTCATGGATGAGGATGCATGCTCCATAGGGCAAGAATGTTATTTAATGAATGAACAAACAAATGAAAAAGACAAACAGAAAATATAAGTAGAAAAGGGAAAAAGCAAAATATCAATCTGAAAAGTCCAATAGAGAATTTCCTGGAGGTCCAGTGGTCGGACTCTGACTCCAGTGCAGGGGGCATTGGTTTAATCCCCAGTGGGGGAACTAAGATTCCATATGACATGCAGCCCAGTCTCCCCCCAAATAAATAAAAAGTCCAATAGCCAGTATCATCAGACTGTACTTGCAAGAATTAGGTTCACTACTTCCTTGAAGTTACAGGGGGGAAAAAAAAAAGGCTAATTTTACTTAAAAATATCCTTAATTGAAAAGTAACAGGCATCAGTTTTGTTCAGTCCAGGTCTTTCAATTATTATGAGTAACAAAAGTGGGAGCCTGTGCATGCAGAGAGCACTTTGGGTGCATCAGTTCAGTTCAGTCTCTCAGTCGTATCTGACTCTTTGAGACCCCATAAACTGCAGCTCACCAGGCCAGGCCTCCCTGTCCATCACCAGCTGCCGGAGTCCACCCAAACCCAATTCAACTGAGTCAGTGATGCCATCCAATCATCTCACCCTCTGTTGTCCCCTTTGCCTCCTGCCCTCAATCTTTCCCAGAATCAGGGTGTTTTCAAATAAGTCAGCTCTTTGCATCAGGTGGCCAAAATATTGGAGTTTCAGCTTCAGCATCAGTCCTTCCAATGAACACCCAGGACTGATCTCCTTTAGGATGGACTGGTTGGATCTCCTTGCAATCCAAGGGACTCTCAAGAGTCTTCTCCAACACCACAGTTCAAAAGCATCAGTTATTTGGTACTCAGCTTTCTTTATAGTCCAACTCTCACATCCATACATGACCACTGGAAAAACCATAGCCTTGACTAGATGGACCTTTGTTGACAAAGTAATGTCTCTGCTTTTTAATATGCTGTCTAGGTTGGTCATAACTTGACTTCCAAGGAGTAAGTGTGTTTTAATTTCATGGCTGCAATCACCATCTGCAGTGATTTAGGAGCCCCCGAAAATAAAGTCAGCCACTGTTTCCACTGTTTTCCCATCTATTTGCCATGAAGTGATGGGACCAGATGCCATGATCTTAGTTTTCTGGATGTTGAAAGTTTAAGCCAACTTTTTCACTCTCCTCTTTCACCTTCATCAAGAGGCTTTTTAGTTCCTCTTCACTTTCTGGCATAAGGGTGGTATCATCTGCATATCTGAAGTTATTGATATTTCTCCTGGCAATCCTGATTCCAGCTTGGGCTTCCTCCAGCCCAGCATTTCTCATGATGTACTCTGCATATAAGCTAAATAAGCACGGTGACAATATACAGCCTTGACATACTCCTTTTCCTATTTGGAACCAGTCTGTTGTTCCATGTCCAGTTCTAACTGTTGCTTCCTGACCTGCATACAGGTTTCTCAAGAGGCAGGTCAGGTGGTCTGGTATGCCCATCTCTTTCAGAATTTTCCAGTTTATTGTGATCCACACAGTCAACGGCTTTGGCATAGTCAATAAAGCAGCAATAGATGTTTTTTTCTGGAACTCTCTTGCTTTTTTGATGACCCAGCGGATATTGGCAATTTGATCTCTGGTTCCTCTGCCTTTTCTAAAACCAGCTTGAACATCTGGAAGTTCATGGTTCATGTATAGATGAAGCCTGACTTGGAGAATTTTGAGCATTACTTTACTAGTGTGTGAGATGAGTGCAATTGTGTGGTAAATTGAGCATTCTTTGGCATTTCTTTTCTTTGGGATTGGAGTGAAAACTGACCTTTTCCAGTCCAGTGGCTACTGCTGAGTTTTCCAAATTTGTTGACATATTGAGTGCAGCACTTTGACTACATCGACTTTCAAGATTTGAAATAGCTCAACTGGAATTCCCTCATCTCCACTAGCTTTGTTCATAGTGATGCTTCCTAAGGCCCACTTGTCTTCACATTCCAGGATGTCTGGCTCTAGGTGAGTGTGAGTGATCAAACGATCATGATTATCTGGGTCATGGGTGCATAGTGAACTACAATTATGTAGAATAAATATATTTATGAGATAGCTTAAACTGCAAGAAGAAAGAGCTACTTTTTTTCAAAAGATATCATTTTATCATTGAAAGAATGTCTGACAATCCACAGCTATTCAGACTTAGATATTTGACAGGCAGAAATTTTTCTCAAAAAAAAATAAATAAATAAATAATAAATAAAAGGGAGTGAATAGAGTTTGACGATAACCAACTTTGAGACTTATTATAAAGCTATAGCATTGAGACAGTGTTCTATTGTTGAACGAATAAGATCTCTGTCTTTCAGATCCTATGTTCTAGTGAGGGATATAGACAAGAAATAAACACATAGGAAAGGTATACCTAAAATTCTTATAAATCAACAGCAAATAAATAACCTGATTGAAAATGGGCAAATAAATGAAACATTTCTCTAAAGAAGACTTGCAAACAGCCAACAGGTATATGAAAAAATGCTCAACATCATTAATCATTGGGAAAATGCAAATCAAAACCACAATGAAACATCACCTCACACCTGGCTCTCAAAAAAGTATAAACAAAACAAAACAAAAAAACACACAAACAAAATACATAACAATGCTGGCAAGGATACAAGGATGTAGAGAAACTGAAACTCTTGTACACTGTTGCTAGGAATGTAAAACAGTACAGACACTATTTAAAATGGTATTGAAATTAGTCAAAAAATGAAAAATAGACTACCATATGACCTTGGCCACCTGATGAAAAGAGCTAACTGAAGTGCTAACAGCAGCCTGAAGTGCTGCTGCAGTCCATAGGTCACAAAGAGTTGGAAGTGACTTAGGGATTGAACAACAGCAATGTTCTAGCAATACCATTTCTGGGTGTATATGCAAAATAACTGAAGTCATAATCTTGAAGAGATATTAACACTCCAATGTTCACTGCAGCATTATTCATAATAACAAATGTAAACATATGGAAACAGCCTAAAAGTCCACTGAGAGATGAATGGATCAATAAAATCTGTTGTGCATATACAATGGAATATTATGCAGCCTTTAAGAAGTATAATAATCTCATGGGGGATGTTGACAACAGGCAAGGCACCATGTGGGTAGGGATAAGGAGAATATAGGCAATCTCTGTATTTTCTTGTCAATTTTGCTGTGAACCTAAAACTGCTTTAACAAACTAAAGTCTTTTTTAAAAATAGAATTTCACCACATGCAACAGGATGGATGAAACTTGAGGACATTAGGGTAAATAAGATTAGCCAGTCACAGAAGTATAAATACTAAATGATTCCACTCATATGAGGTATCTAAAACAGTCAAACTCATAGTAACAGAGTGGACTAGTGGTTGCCAGGAGTGGGCGTGGGGGTGGGGGATGAGGGAGTTGCTGTCCAGCAGGTGTAAAAAGTTTCAGTTATAGAAGATGAATAGATTCTAGAGATCTGCTATACAATATTGTGTCTACAGCTAACAATACTTTATTGTGTACTTAAAAATTTGTTAAGAGGATAGATCTTATGGTAAGTGTTCTTGCCATAATAAAAAAGATAAGAAATAACTGAAGACTCTCATTAGTCCTATAAAGAAAATAGGCACAGTTTCATTTTCTGGTTTCCCTATTTTTGTCTGCACTTCACTCCACTCTGCTTACCCTTCATTGCACAAGTCTAACCCTACGCTCCATGCAATACTTCAGACTAGCACATCCCACATTGACTCTTCTTTCTCATTGATTCCAAAGGCTCTACAGACAGCATCATATGGTTTTGTACGAAATTGCTGCTTTTTCTTTCACTTGTACTAATTTTGACTCTTTATCCAGAGATGAAAACCCCGAGAATAAGGATCCTGTCTTGTATTTCTTTGTATTCTTCACAGTGCTTTGTATTCTTTTGAACTGAGTGTGATGCAGAAATTCCCTAAATATCTGTGAAATGACTGGGGAAATAATATCCCTAAAAATATCTCCCATAATAATTTACTACTTAGAAAACACTTAAATAAAGCCATCTCCTCCACTTCCTCCTCTTAAAATGTTTTTATTTTTTTGAAAACTCCTCTAATATAAAGAACTTTGGTTTTGACTCTGTAATTATTTAGAATCATATTTCTATCACTTTTTCCTTACACTGTTATTCATATAAATATACTAGAATCTTCTGAAATTACAAGAATTCAAAAACTACTTGGTTATGTTGGAAGCAATTATTGATATCTCCATCTCACTATTATAGGCTGAACTCTGCACCATGAAATTCATATGTTAAAATTCTAACTCTCAGTACCTCAGACTGGGGCTGTATTTGAACATAAAATCATTAAAGAAGTAATTAGGCTTCCGTGGTGGCTCAAATGGCAAAGAGTCTGCCTGTAGTGACAGAGACCTGGGTGCGATCCCTGGGTTGGGAAGATCCCCTGGAAAAGGAAATGGCTGGCCACTCCAGTATTCTTGGGGAATCCCATGGACAGAAGAGAAGAGCCTGGTTTGCTACAGTCCATGGGGCTCACAAAGAGTCAGACAGGATTGAGCAGTGAGCACTTTCACATAACAGGGTGGGTCCTACTCCAATACGACACATGTTCTTATAAAGAGAAAATTAGGCCACAGAAACACACGGATGGAAGCTCAAGGAGGAAAAGACAGCCATCTGCAAGCCACGGAGAGAGGCCTCAGAAGAAATCAACCATGTTGACTCCTGGATTTCAGATTTCAAGATTCCAGAACAGTGAGACAATGAATTTCTGTCAAGAGATCCAGTCTATGGGACTTTGCTAGGGCAGTCCTAGCAAACAAATATGTTTACTAATAGGGATATAGAAGACACTTATGAAATAATTAAGATAAATGTCATAAAAGTAAATTGGTCCTACCACATAATCACCAAACCCTGCACTTAAAAGAGAGAGAAATAAAGGAAATAATTTTACTGAGACACAACTGAGCGAATAAGCACTAAGTCCCAAGGACTTTGCTAGGCACATATAACTGTTTCAATCATTCATAAGTGAGTGGATGCAATAAAATGCCTGTCAATAAGCAAAATCTATAACTTAAAAGAAACTATCCACAAATACAGCAACGGACATCAAAATAAATAACCCAAAGAGTTGAAATTGCATCTACTGCCTGGGAATTGGGAGAGGAGTCAGGGAGATTTCTCACTTGTGATTTCAGTAACTAAATTTCACCCTCAGAGCTCCCAAATCTCTTTCATATGCCTAATTATCCTCTTAATCTTCAGCCCAGATATGCTACTACATAGCAGGAATTTCTACCTGAATATAAGGAAGTCACTGCAAACTTTACATGACCAAAAGAAAATCCATTTTATTTTTCCCATGTATACTGATTTCCCAGTAGAATTCTTCATGGATTAATGTTTGTGTCCCAAACTAAATTCATACATGGAAATCTTACTCCCAGGGTGCAGCGCCCTGGGAGGTGATTAGGTAAGGGTGGAGCCCTCACAGTGGAATTAGTACCCTTATAAAAGACACGCCCCAGAGAGCGCCCTATCCCTTCTGCTGTGAGACAGGAAGGCCAGCTGGCTGCCTGTGAAGCAGGAAGCACATTCTCACCAGACACCAAATCTGCTACCACCTTGATCTTGGACTTCTCAGCCTCCAGAATATTGAGAAGTAAATGTTTGCCGCTTAAAGCATCCCAGCCTGTGGTATTTTTGTTACAGCATTCTGAACTAAGGCAGCTTCTCACAGGGAATGGTCCCCCACTGGGCATCTGTGGTAAAAACTACAGGGCCATCTTTTTACCCTCCCAGGGCCCTGTCTCTTAGGTGCTTATCCCAATGTTTTATTTCTTCTCCATTCCCACTAAAACTCCTCAGCTCAGGACTCCATTACTTCTATTCTCCTGATGACCTTTGCTGAGAAAACACTAGAGTGATCTTTCCAAAATGCAAATCTAAGCATGTCACTCCACCACTTACAATTCTACAGTGACTTGCCTTCCCCTGCCAAACCACTCAGCATGGCACAAAGGCCATTCATGATCTGATGCCAACTTAACTTTCCATCACTAGATCTATTACTGTCCGCTGTGTACCATGTTCTAGGAATACTGAACTGCAGTCAGCTTTCCATTTGCCAAGGGTAGATTAACCACATTATGAGGAGAAAATGGGTGAAAATGGGCCAAAGACAGCTTACTTGTAAAGAAAACGAACTCAAACTGTAGTGGATTAGAGAAATAGCTACATATCAGAATGAGTCTATTCTTTATAAATATATAAGAGTCAATCCAGTTTTACATTGTACCCATCACAAATAAGGAACGCCCTTTCACCTGGACAGTCAAAACTGGCTATGTGCATATGCAGTCTGTTAGCTGCTTTTTGGAGCAGGAGCAGCTTTCTGCAGTTTGTCTGACGCTCTGGGCAAAAATCTATTTCTTAGGACAATGATGGTACTAGAAGTCTCTTTGCTGTGCTTTCTCCCAAGACTTGTTTTTATTTATTTTTCTCAAACAGAGAACCTAGAGAATGGCAACGCAGGTGAGAGGAAGAGCAGCACAGAACAGAACCCAGAATTTTGTTCTGAAGGCTCTGTGACCTTGCATTGACACATATGCTCTTAAAATTCCTTCAGTTCATTGTTACTCTGAGGTTTGCCTCAGTGAGAGCCAAGGGGCAGTCAGGGATTGTAGGGAGAAAACCCTGAGAATGGCAGGTAATTTAATTTCCAAGTTGACGGCTTGACTGCGAACTAGTATTTGTGTGATGAAGGAGAGAATGACAGTGAGAGAGAAGAATTTTCTGCCAAAAACAGAGGCCCCAAATAACTGCTTGCTGCAATGTTTAGAAAACAAAAATGTTTATTTAGTGAAAATACTTATTTAGTGTTTATTTAGTGAAAATATTTATTTAGTGTTTATGTAGTGAAAAATATTATTCTCATCAAAAAAAGGGAAGAGGAACAACAAGGTCCTCCTATGTAGCACCAAGAACTATATTCAATATCCTATGATAAACCAAATGGAAAATAATATATTTAATATATATTTTCAACTATATGTATATTCAGTTATATATATATATATATATAACTTAATCACTTTGCTATATAGCAGAAATTAACACAATATTGTAAAGCAAATAAAAAGAAAATCAGAAGAGGAGAAAGAGGAGTGGGAGAAGAAAGATAAAGACCCACTGACCTCATGCAGACAATTTAACAATTGATGCAAATGATGCAATTCATCAATCCTAATGAAATGCATTTGAATTAAATATCAATCTTGAGTCACAGTTGTGTTAAGTTGGATCTGAACAATGTTTTATCTGTATTCTCCTGATTTCCATTACCCCAGTAAATAGGATAATACAGAGTTGATATAGTTTTTCAAAACAATGATTCCCAAATATCCCAAAGCCCTTTTTTTTTTTTTTTTTCCCCGAAGCCCTTTTATGTGTGAGAGTTCAGTTGCAAAATCTGTCGGACTCTCTGCCATCCCAGACTGTAGCCTGCCAGGTTCCTCTGTCCGTGGGATTTTCCAGGCAAGAACACTAGAGTGGTTGCCATTTCCTTCTCCAGGAGAGCTTCTTGACCCAGAGATTGAACCGTGTCTCTCACATCTCCTGCACTGGCAGGCAGATTCTTCACCACTGCACCAGCCGGGAATCCCCCAATGCCAATTACATGGATTGCTTACATGGATGGTTTCTAAGGCTTGTTGAGAGTCATTGTATACAGTGGGTGAGGGAGTGGTTTGGAGTCATACAAGCATTCTTTGATGCCTGGCTATGACATATTCTGAGTGATTTTGAACAACATACTTGAATCCTTATTATTAGTCTTCTCATCTGTAAAAGGAAAAATTCCACTACACTCATATAATATATGAAATAATTAGCCACACGATTTGAATGGTAAAGACAATAATTGGTAGCTACATTGAATAAAAAAATGAGTCAACAAAATCTAAAATATATTTGAGTATACTAATTCTAATAGTCGAGCAATTCAGAAAAAATATTTTCTATCCATCGTCAATAGAAAAGTGTATGGAATTTTTTTTTTTCATAATTAATGATGAATTACTGCATTTCTGGGCTCCCCTGATGGCTCAGACAGTAAAAAATCTGCCTGCAATGCCGGAGATCAGAATTCCCCTGGAGGAGGAAATGCTGACCCACACCAATATTCTTCCTGAAAAATCCCAGGGATAGAGGAGCCTGGTGGGCTACAGCCCAAAAGGATTGCAAAGAGTTGGACACCATTGAGCAATTAAGCACACACAGCACAATTTGACTTTTATTATGGGATATCAGCCAAGAGT
Organism: Muntiacus reevesi; assembly: GCF_963930625.1. Lineage (NCBI taxonomy): Eukaryota > Metazoa > Chordata > Mammalia > Artiodactyla > Cervidae > Muntiacus > Muntiacus reevesi. Next base: position 216,017,169 of record NC_089251.1, read on the forward strand.
CTAGGATGGTGCAAAGAAAGCTATTTTCTTTCCCTATCCCACTAGCTAGATTCATTCACATGAATGTGGGTTGAGATTAGTAGTATAATACCTGAGGGTGGAAAAGAATAATGCTTGTTGACTGTGGCAATCACTCCAAAGTGATTACCAAGTTCAAGTCACATATAAAATGGCCTATTAAGTTAGGATAAATAGAATATTGGGTTTCCCTGGTGGCTCAGATAAAGAATTTTCTTGCAATGTAGGAGCCAGGGTTTGATCCCTGGATGGGGAAGATAACCCTGGAGAAGGGATGGCTATTCACTCCAGTATTCTTGCCTGGAGAACCCCGTGGAGTGAGGAGTTTGGAGGGCCATAGTCCATGGGGTTGCAAAGAGTCAGGCATGATGGACTGACTAACACAAGTAGAATATTAGAACTTGAATTTCTATTTGTAACTTCTGTAAACAAGAGAGATTAACAGTGTTCAAAGACAACAATGTAATTCTTTGTTTGACTTTTACATATACATTGTTTAGGAGAAACGTTTAAGAGAATCCTTTCCCCTTTATTAAGGTGCTTAGCTTAAGCAAGGTCTACAGAGGGTTTAGTTAGATAATGACCTTCTCTATGTTGGACTGAGTTGTGTCTTCCCCCAAATCCAGACATTGAAGTCCTAATCCCCAATGTGACTGTATCTGGAACTGGGTCTTCAGAGAAGTAACTAAGGTTACATGAGGTCATAACGGTGGTACCCCAGTCCATACATGAATGGTGTCGTTACAAGAAGATACCAGGGATGTGGGCACAGAGGAAAGACAGGGGGAGGGTGTGCTGAGAAGGTGGCTGCCTGTAAGCCAAGGAAGCCTGGGGAGAAACCAAACCTTCTGACACATTGATCTCTTCCAGCTTCTGGAGAGGTGAGCAGATAAATTTCTATTGTATACACCATCTGGTCTAGTATTTGGTAGGGCAGCCCTCACTGACTAATACACTGACATATATCTGCTAATTTATTAGGAACAGAACACAGTCCTGAAAAAGTTATTTAAAAGAGTCTGAGATTTTGTGTTCATGCTGAGATGCACCATAAGAGCCACTGAGAGAAAACTCAGTCTATATTCAAGCAGATCTGTACATGACCTCTAAAATATACTCCAGTTACCTACTTCCAAATTACGTATTTCCAAGATCTCCACTGCTTCCACTTACACTGCTACCACGCTAGTCCAAGCTGTTACAGTCTCACCCGAACTCCTATGCCAGTCCCATAAGGTTCACCAGCATCCATTCTTTTCCTCTCCCATAGCCCAGTCTTCCCACAGCTTTGAGTAATCATTTTATTAATGAAACACAAACTAGGATTTAAACTCCTGTTTAACTCTTCTGTTGACTACTGAAGCTTTCAGTCTTTAGCAGCTAAGTCCCTGAGAATCTTGTCACCCTTGACCCTCCTCTTCTGTGGCATGAAGCTCCTCTTACTCCAGTCACGTTAGCCAGAACCTGACAAGCACTTTCTGATCTCAAAGAGTTTTTACTTGCTATTTTCTCTACCCAGAAAACTCTTCCTTAAACATCTTCACAAGGCTAGATTTTGCTTGCCATTCAAATGTAAGCTCAAATAGCACCTCCCTGAAAAGACTTCATGGAAACTCTTATTTCACACCACTTTTCCCTATCTGACATTTTCACAAATGTTTATGCATTTACTGTCTATGTCAGCTAAGTGCAAGTGCATGAAGATAGGGGCTGAGGCTACCTTTTTTCACCCCTGTGTCTCTATATTGAAAAGATATAATCTGGATATATAAAATTAATAAACTCTCACTATTCTAATAAAATTCTAGTTCTAGAAATAACGGGCTGATATAAGAAATACCCCCAATTCTGTCACGCTGATGCTTAGAACATGCTTTGGGTAAGAGGGTTGTGTGTGAATGAGAGAAAGAGGCAAAGAATTGAAAAAATGGCCACTTAGAATTATTATCACCTGGAGCCTGAGCAGTTATAAAGATTTTTCTCTTTTCTTTTGTTTTGATATCCCTGAATAAACGGGACACCAGAAAACAGCTTTTTACTTTTTCTCAGAGTAGCGATGGCGTCTCAAACTTCATGTTCCGTTTCATCAGTGACCCTGGAAGCAGCAAGGGTGACGTTTTTTGCTGCTCCTCCCATGGCAGTCACGGTCAATGGGGCCATTTCTCAGATTGAGGGCCAGCTCTCTACAAAGCAGTGAGGCATGACTACAAGAGGGACTGTCTAAAGGTCAGTAATTAAGACCATCCTCAGCAAGTAGTTCTAGGCTCCTTTAAGAGATTACAAACAATAGGAAGATAAACGAAAAATCAGAGGAATCACAAGTCTATTCTCCACAGAACTGAAAGAGTAGCCCTGACATATAGGTAGCTAGTGGGAAGATGCTCTATAGCACAGGGGCTTAGCTCACTGCTCTGTGACAGTCTAGAGGGGAGGGATGTGGGAGTGGGAGCGAACTCAAGAGGGAGGGGATATATACAGACATGTAGCTGATTCATGTTGTTATAGAGCAGAAACTAGCACAATGCTATAAAGCAATTATACTCCAGTTAAAAATAAATAAATAAACAAAAGGCAAGGGTGGGATGATTTGAGAGAATAGCACTGAAACATGTATATTACCACATGTGAAATAGATCACCAGTCCAAGCTGATGCATAAAACAGGGCACTCAAAGCCGGTGCACTGGGACAACCCAGAGGGATGGGATGGGGAGGGAGCTGGGAGGGGGGTTCGGGGTGGGGGACACATGTACACCTGTGGCTGATTCATGCCAATGTATGGCAAAACCACCACAATATTGCAAAGTAATAAGCCTCCAATTAAAATTAATTAATTAAATTTTAAAAAATAAAGGATTTTTAGAAAATCAAAGTAAGTAGATAGCTGCAGCTGCTTGCACTTTCTACACTCTCTGAGGGTGGCTAGGGAAGGTTGAGATGGCTCGAAGGAAGTGGACAGTTGAGAACTAGAATCTGGGGAACAGTGGTGGAGTTGTATAGAGTTCCCTTTCCTCGAAGTAAACCACAATTTCATTTTTAAGGTGGAACGTCTAGGAGACACAGCTGTGATTTTACCTAGCACTCCACAGATCAGTGCCAATCTACTGTCACCCCAACAAACTAGTTAAAGAAGACAACCTGTAAGTGCAAATGTAGAGAAAATAGTCAAGGAAAACAAGATCTTCATTTAATTCCTTTACAGTGTGATTAAAGGTCTTAAATTAGAGAAGGAAGAGAACTATCAGAACTTTTCAGAAAATCCAACAACTTCAACATAAAGAAGTTTGGAATTAAAAAAATAATTAAACACACAGAGAGTGAATAGGAAGAAAGTATGTGTTTAAACAATGCCTTCAGGAATATAAGTGCATGTGGGTTTGAATTGCTTGGTACAGGGTCATGTAATGATCTTCAAATTGATTTTCTGAATGACACTCTTCCCAAACAAAAATTAAATGAAGAAAAAGCAAAACTGATGAAGCAGGTTCATGAGAAAGAAGACTCTTCAGAACTTAAAACTAACAGTCCATCCTGAAGGAGATCAGTCGTGGGTGTTCATTGGAAGGACTGATGCTGAAGCTGAAACTCCAGTACTTTGGCCACCTCATGCAAAGAGTTGACTCATTGGAAAAGACCCTGATGCTGGGAGGGATTGGGGGCAGGAGGAGAAGGGGACGACAGAGGATGAGATGGCTGGATGGCATCACCAACTCGATGGGCAAGAGTTTGACTAAACTTCGGGAGCTGGTGATGGACAGGGAGGCCTGGCATGCTGCGATTCATGGGGTTGCAAAGAGTGGACACGACTGAGCAACTGAACTGAACTGAACTGAACATGTATAGATAAAAGAGGAGTTTGTCTTAGTCATAGTTGTTAACAAAGAAGTAGAGAAGCCTCAGCCAGCTGTTGGCTGCAACTCAGCTGTTCTGAGTTGCAGTCAACTGTGTCTAAAAATCTAAGCCTTACTCAGTCGATAGACCACTAAGGGTTAGATGAGAAATTGCTACACTATAATGGGGCTTCCCAGGTGACTCAGCCAGTAAAGAATTTGTCTGCAATGCAGGTGATCGGGGTTTGATCCCTGGGTTGGGAAGATCCCCTGGCAAAGGGAATGGCTACCTACGCCAGTATTCTTGCCTGGAGAATTTCATAGACAGAGGAGCCTGGCGGGTTACATGGAGTTAGTTGCAGAGTTGGACATGATTGAGCAACTAACACTTTCACATATACACTTTTATCCCCCTTATAACTTCTACTCATTTGGAAATGGAGTTGAAGGGGCCATAGTAGACCATGAGTCACTTAGGACCAACTATCCATTAACTTCACTGCTGAAGTCCCTAGAACTGCTTTATACCCGTTTAACCTTCCACACCAGTCTGTATGACAGGCATTCTATCAATCCAGGATTTTGTTAAAATTTTTGTTTCATTTTGGAATATATGTATTTTTATCAGACATTTCTTCCCTACATGAGACAGAATGAAAATCTCTGTTCCTGGGAACCAGATTCTATGTAGAATAGTGTCCAGGAAGTATTAATCCCAGTAGACATTATCCTAAATATATCCGTATTGTTATGTTCATGCCTTGGTTTTCAGTTTTGTGAAAAAAAAAGAAATCTATCATTTTAAACACCCAAATATGTAGTACATAAATAATTTATAAAGTGTATAAATGTTAAAATGATATTATCAGACTTCTCTGGTGGTTCAGTGGCTAAACCTTCTGCTCCCAATTCAAGAAGACCAAGCTCGATCCCTGGTCATGGGACTCAAACTCACATAATTCAACTAAAACCTGGTGCAGCCAAATACATAAACTACTAAAATATGATATTTTATTGACCTGGACATATTTATTGACCTAGAAATCAATGTTTATGACAAATTAAAACCGAAAAAAGTTTATGTATAATTTGCAAAAAAGATCATAAATTTTAACTTTTCTAAATAAAGTTTTAAAATAGAGTTTGCTAACAAATATTACTTATATCTTTAAATGATCCTATTCTGCTCATTTTTAAATTATTTACTGATCAGCATTAATATTAAATTTTTACTTCAATTTATTTAAATCATTTTTACAGTGTGCTTCTTGAGCAATGTTTTCTTCGTTTAGTATCATATGAGATTCAGTGAACTAGTATTTCATTCTGGTTTGAACACACTGTATATTAAAAGGTTCCAATATTTTAAAAATTGCCTCAAATGGCTGTTCTATCCTGGATAATTTATTGCTCTGTCTTTATTATTAAAATATGAGTGTTGTTGTTGTAGTTACTACCCAACTCTTGACACTGCCAAATAATTAATATTGTAAAATTTACTGACTAGAAATATGTATATGTGGGTGTAAATATAAATATATTACTGGGAAAAGGTTAAAAAATAAATACTGTCACAAATAAATGATCTTTGGTGCTCCCATTTGCCATGATCCTGTCTTTCCCAAATAATTTAACATGCTATATCTATTCATTTGAAAATAAAAGCACATAAAACCTCTACATTATAGCACATTTCAGAGGGAAGCATTGCCCATTTAAATAATGTTACCAAAATATTATGTCACTGCAACTCAAGACTTTCAATTGAATTGGGTGGGATAGCTGCCAGTTGGAGCGATACTCTTGACTCAGAAAATAAAAATAAAATTGTGGTTTGTAAAATGAGCATCTTCTTATAATCCTTTACTTTGTAACTCATTAAGTTTTGTAACATTAAATCATATGTTTCAATTGAGAATCATAGAACAAAAAAGCATGTGCTTTTTATAAAGAATCTCAGGATGAGCATCCCTATGCAATCACTTCAATGTGCTCTCATTTTCATACCTGGAAATCCACAAGATAAGGACTTGGTATATGAGAACTAAGTCACAATATAATGTTCTTGAATAAAGAATGCAACTGTGAATTTGCTAACACACATAGCTCTCACTGGGGCTTCTTCGGTGGCTCAATGGTAAAGAACCCGCCAGCCAATGTAGGAGATGCAGGAGACATGGGTTCGGTCCCTGGGTTGGGAAATTCTCCTGGAAGAGGAATTGGCAACTCACTCTAGTATTCTTGCTTAGAAAATCCAATGGACAGAGAAACCTGGTGAACTGCAGTCCATGGGATTGCAAGAGTCAGACATTGCTTAGCAACTGAACACGACACAAAACAGTTCTCATTAAATTGGGGATTTAAAGTAAAATGGTAGACCTATTGATTTTTAAGAAGAAAGAGTGGTAAGGTGAACAGGAGATGTGATTTTTGTCATTCTACACCAAGTATTTTCCAGCTCTGACTAAGTATCTTACAATTAGAATTCCCTATGAAAAATATAGGTGGCAAAACATCATAATAGAAAAAAAATACACAAATGCTTAGATTTAACTTACATGGAAATAAATTGAAAGTATATTGAGTATTTCAAAGAAGAAAAATATGTTTCAGTGGGGGGGATGTCTAGATAAATTTTCAAGTGGTACCATATGGTTAAATAATTTTGAAATTTTCCCAAGAGCATATGTTATGGCTATGTTCTGTAACTATGTAACTTTTATGTATTCTATTGTTCATCAAATGGGAATATAAGTATTCCAACTTAATAAGTATCCATAATTTAGCCTCTATTAAGGCAAGATGATGAGGTGAGATTCATTTTTTTCAAAACCAAAAATGTTCTTCCAAAGTGAAATCTTAGTAGTCCTTAGTATGGCACAAATATTATTCATGTCTCACTATTCCAGTGAGCCAAGAGATCTCTTGCAAAGCTCTTAATCTCTATTCCAAGGTAACAGAATCTTTTTCCTTCTCACACATAATCTCATTATGAGTCAATTCAACACAAAATAGTCTCATCACCTGCCTTTTGAGTACTGTTCATCTGTAATAAATCATTATACATATATACAGCAATTATACTTACAATGATATTTACAATTTTTAAAAAATCATGAGATATTTTTAAAGGTGTACATGCTTTATAGTTGCTTTTTTAAAGATAGTCCTTGAATGGTTATAATTTCAATATGGAACACTACTAATTAAAATTAAATTGATATAGACATTTACTTCAACTTTTACTGATAACTGATTATGAAAAAGGAAAAAAAAACCAGAAATTTGTATGTTGATACTCAAGTACAAATTTTTTTTTTTTAAATTTACCTATATCTAGGTATATATGACCTCTCAAAATCCTCTATGATCAGATGACTTCCATCAAAGTCTAATTTGGATTGAACCAAACTGTCAAATACAATAATCCTCCTTTATCTGAGGGTTCCCTGGTGGCTCAGATGATAAAGAATCTGCCTGCAGTGCAGTAGACTCAGATTTTACTGCAGGGTCGGGAAGATCCCCTGGAGAAGAAAATGGCAACCCACTCTAGTATATTTGCCTGGAGAATGCCACGGACAGAGGAGCCTGGTGGGCTATAGTCCACTGGGTCGCAGAATTGGACATTTCTGAGCAACTAACACTTTCGCTTGCTTTCCCTTAACTGAGGTTTCAATATCCATGGTTTTAGTTACCTAAGGTCAACCAAGATCTGAAACCATTATATGAAAAATTCAAGAAATAAAGAGTTCTCAAGTTTTAAATTGCACACTAGCATGATGAAATCCTGCCTAGTACTGCTCTATCTATGGCTTGCTCATCTTTTCATGGCTCAGTGATCCAGGATTATCCTAAGCAGATGATCCTCCTGCTGGATAGTCAGAAGATCAATAGTAGCTTAATGCTATCTCATACCACCTATCCATTCACATCACCTCATCTCATCACACAGTCACTTTATCATCTCACAGTGGAATGGAACAGGACCCTACGGTCCTTGCCCCCCTCATGCCCTTGCCCTGTAGAAAAACTTTAGCTAAAGCATAATCAGAGAAGTAAGAAAATGCTGAAGCAAATGAAATCTGTCAAATAGGACAAAACAATGATAGTTTAGTCACCAAGCAAAGTTGAGGACCTTTAGCTCCTTTTCAAGGGTTGTAGGTAGAATTCTGAGCCACATCCTATGAGTTGTCTTATAGATGCTGAAGCCCCCACCAAGTGGAAGAAGTTAACTACATGATGACCAGCCTATAGCCATGACACAATGCAGAGAACTGACCTCAAGGACCGGGGAGGGGGGGTGGGGGGAGGAAACTGACCTTAAAACTAAAGATTAACTGTACTTACAATAACACAGGTCAGACCACTGCATGACCAATTTCAAGATGGCTGTCAGAGCTGAGTGTGCTGTTTCTGCAAGTAACCCACTCCCTCCAGCGATAAAAGCTCTTGTCCACCAATTGTCAGTGGAGGTGACTTGGCCTTTGGACAGAAGCCACCCACCCCAACTCCCTGCCATTGCTGGCATTCAAAATAAAGCACTTTTCCTTTCCACCAACTTTGCTTCTTTATTGGCTTTTGATCAGTGAGCAGTCAGACTTCGTGTTCAATTTTAAGAAACAGAGATCACATTCATAAAACTTTACAACATATTTTTATAATTGTTCTACTTTAGTTACTATGGTTAATCTCCTTCTATGCCTAATTTATAAATTAAACTTTATCATAGGGAAAATTTTAGTGCTATTCAATATTACCATATTGTGTATAGGAGTTGGTACTATCCTCAGTTTCAGGCGTCCACTGGTGGTCTTGGAATGTATTCTCCAAGGATAAGCAGGATTACTGTAGTAACAGGACTCAGGGCTGATTGTTCAGCCTCAGTTTAAATGAATAATGCTCACCAGATCATGACATGAGTCCAAGCTATTTTCTATGTTCCAACATCAGATAATACCTACAGAATATGGGCAGACTTTTGGAATGAACTCTCTAATTCTCTTGATTCATTTTCTACCTCTAACTAAAATGTTGCTATAATTAACTCAAAATTTTATCATAAATCTAAAGCATACTAAATCTTTCCACTCTAAACATTTACTGTTTCTTATTTTTACATGAAGGGAGACATGGGGCAACATAAAATAGTTATATCTCTACTCCAAAGAATTATACATTTTCAAAATTTATTCTTATTTTAATGCCACGAACATGAACAATATAATTTTACTGAAAATGAGTCCAAAAAAGTTAACCTTTAGTAGTTTACAAAAAGAGAAAAAGTCACTATTGAGTGCTTTTAAGTACAATAAAGCTGAGATGATTTAATTATTCCATTTATGTTAATGAAACCATTCTCTGATCACTAATTATAATCTAGTTAAAAAAATAGTACTTGATGTACTTTGGAATTGTAGTATTTATCCATTCTGTAAGGTAATTAGCATTAAGAAGAGTAACATATTGGAACACAGCAGTTTAAGGTGACAAAAATTGCTGGAATAAAATCACATATAGTCCTTTGGAGATTTCTCACAGTACTTTTAATGAAAATTTTGATGGGCTATTAGTTTTCATTAATGGTAGTTGGAGTACTTAGAGAAGACAACTATGTGCTATACTTAGTACTGGGCAAATTGCCTGGATATATTTCATATATTACTATTACTTTAATGAATAGTATTAAGGCAATTAGAAGACTGATGACTTAGAAAATTTAGGTGGTATATTTGAAGTTCTTTGAACTAAGTGACACTGCTCACTGTACACTAAAAAATAAATTATCCCTTTTGAAAAAGTATGATTTGAAAGCAGAATCACTTAAAATACATAGCATAATTATAGTACATTTAAAATAGACTGGTTGTATATATTGAATTACAGAGAGAAATGCAATATAACAATTAAATCACTGCATCTTTTACTGAAAAAGTGGCTGTAAATATGATTTTGAAGTAAATGTCATTTAAATCTTTTTAAATAATATGCTATTTGACCAGCTTTTCATCATCTGTATTTTCTGAAGTAGAACATGCTTACATAATTCAGGTATAGACATGACAATACTAATTATATAAATATCTATTATAATTGCACTGATGATCATTTGTATACCTAAGAGAATTAACATTTTTTTTCAAACCTTGTGATAGAAGGAATTATTTTTTCTGAACTGTTTTAAAAATTCTTCATTAAAATAATCATTCTCAAGCATTATATTCCATGTTTCACAAATGTTATGAATATTTTCTACTGAGTAATATTTTATAAAGGCATACTCTGGTGTCTAGATTTTAATCTCTCAAAAAAAATCAAGCTTTCTTTAAAGAATATGATAATAATTTTTCTAAATTGAGATAATTTTCATTGGCATGATACAATTTTATAAACATATAAATATTCAAGCTTTTAATTTTAGAACGTTTGAAATTAAAGCAACAAGCTATAAGTTTTACAAAGTTAAGTTTGTTCTAAATAACTATAATTAATTTCTTCATGTGACTGATGTATAGTTATTTCTATAAACATTAACCATAACAGCTTGAAATAATCATATTTACTAGAAGTTTCTCTTCTTTCTTATTAAAATGCATAATCATTAATAGCAACTTAGTATAAAATAACTTGGAAATAAAGCAAAACTCATGGGGCAGAACTAATTTCATCATCATTAAGAATTTCAACACACGCAAACTAAAACCTTCCCTTTAGAGAAATAAAGTTAATGTAGATGACTACTTTTAGCTCATATGCATAAATTAACTATATATTCTATTTTACTAGATTAGTTTAATGGCAGCATTAGAATTACACACACATATCAGGAATTTTTTAAACATAGCAAAAGTTCCATTGAGGAGGAGAGTGAGGTGAATACCTAGAGCATTAAAACAAGCAAAAATTAAATAAATAAATAAAAACAAAAGCTCACCTAAAAGCAAAAAGTATTTGAAAATATGATCCATAGTAAATTTGAATTTCCTGTTTTCTCTGTCTCCCTCAAATGTTCTTCCTCCAAGTAACTGAATGACTCACTCCTTTACTTCCTACAGATTCTTGCTCAGCTACCATTTCCCATTGAAAACTTGCTGTGACCTCTACACATAAAATTGTAATTTTTCTGGTTCCTTTCTCCCAAATCAACTCTGCATTCCAAGTTCTTATGCCTGGGTTGAATTTTCTCCATTAGTGTCTTTTACCACTTGACAAACTTTATTTCACTTGAGTATTTGCTTTTATAGCTGACCCTTGGAGAACTCAGGAGTTAGGAGCACTGCACCCTCCTGGAAGTTGAAAATCTAAGTATAACTTATAATGAGCTTTCTGACTATGTTTTCCATCTTTATCTGCATCCAAGATTTCAACCAAATGCATATCTATTACAGTAAATACAGTAGCATTTACTGTGGAAAAAAAAAATCTCTGTATAAGAGGATCCATGCAGATCAAATCCATGTTGTTGAAGTGTCAAGCGTACACTATTTTCCCACACTAGGAATACTTACCCTTTAGTAATGGAATTGTCATATGCTGCATGCCCTGCTGTTTACCTAGCACTTATATGGTGCCCAGCTCAAAATAGTCACTTGATAAAAGGTTGAATTGGTAAATGAATCAAAATTGGGACAGATAAGCACACTCTCTGTATTATGATATAATATATAAGTACAAATAGAAACATAAGAGAAGCAAATCTTGATTCTTTTTCATTAAGTTACATTTAAAAGAAAGAAAGAAAACATGAAAGAACTATATATCCCCTCCTTTCTCTGCCATCTATCCCTATCTTTCTCTCCAAGACAATTTCATACCAGCAGCTCTTACAAACACCAAGTGTTTGTTTTTATTCATATATTTTAAGGCTTTCTATTTTAATCAAAAACTGTGATAACAGGCCTACAGTCACAATATCAGGTTTTGTACAGGTGCTTGTTCTCTGAGGATCAGGAGTCTTTTTGGTATGAGCAAGTTTCTGAAATTCAGCTCTATCGACATTTTGGGTCAAACAGTTCCTTGTCATGGAGGATTCTACTGAGTCTTGCAGGTTGTTTCCTAGTATTCCTGTTTTTCACCCCACTTTCCTGGTGGCTCAAATGGTAAAGAATCCACCTGCAATGTGGGAGACTTGGGTTCAATCCCTAGGTTGGGAAGATCACCTGGAGCAGGGCATGGTAACTCACTCCAGTATTCCTGCCTGGAGAATCCACATGTACAGAGGAGCCTGGTGAGTTGTAGTCCATGGGGTCACAAAGAGTTGGACACAACTGAGCGACTAAACGCAGCACAGAATGTTAGTAGAAACCCTTTCTTATCAGCAGCTGTGACCTCAATGTTTCCCGACACTGACAAATGTTCCCTGGTAGACAAAATCACCTTGGGTTTGAGAATCACTGGCATAGTGAGAAGAAATAAAACTCCGGAGGTAGACAGAATTATGTTAGAGATCTAGCTTTGACCTTGAGCCACCCACATTATTTTCAGAGGCAACACTGCAGTTTCAATATCTCTTTTGCATGGTTGCTGTGTCTATAAGCACTAATCTGTAAATTTAGACAGTAGATGCTCTCTGAACAAATATATACTGAGATAAACAGTGAAGCATAAAAAGCACATGATTTAAAAAATATATCTAAATTTTAAAAATAAATGCATGTGTGTGTGTGTCTGCAGGCTAAGTAACTTCAGTTGTGCCTGACTCTTTGCGACCCTATGGACTAGGGCCCACCAGGCTCCTCTGTCCTTGAGATTCTCCAGGCAAGAATAATGGAGTGAGTTGCCACGCCCTCCTCCAGGGGATCTTTCCCCACTGAGGGATTGACACATAAGGGACACATAAGGGATGTGTCCCTTATGTCTGGTACATTTGGCAGGTGGGTTCTTTACCAATAGTGCCAGCTGGGAAAATAAATGCATACATGTGAAAAAAATTGGAGCATTCTGTATAGCTTTTTTAATGTAATTATTTTCAATTAAAAATGTACTCTAGAGAGTAGTTCAAATCAACATATAGATTTACTTCATTTTAATAGCTGCATAATATTTCATTTTATACAAACATTTCATGATTCATTTTGCTAGTCCTTTACAATATACGTGAAGGTTTCTTCCCCCAGACTTTTCTAATTACAAGTACTTCTGCCAAGTATATTCTTACATACATATCAGTGCACATATATCCTAGTTAACTATAGCTACAAGACACGTTTCTGGAAGAAACACAAGCACTTTAAAGATGAAGAATCATGGATTAGAAAGCTTGCTACACTATTTACTAACCAGGTAACAGTGGTTAATTTAGGCTACTGAACCTCGGCTGGGAGCTCTGGAGTAAGCAGTGTTAATGGTCTCTTTCTCAGGGGACTGCTGTGAGAATTGCATGAGTTGCAATTTGTAAATTAAATACTAGAATGCTTTGTTTATTTAGACCATCAATTACTATCATTAAAGAGAATAATGCTGGTAGGCCCAGCTGTGAGAGACTACCTTTAAGAGCTAAAGTTTTTGTTTTGTTTGTTCTAGAACTTATCACTGGTGTGTGCTTTGAGATAATTTCTTCTTCTCCTTCCATCAAGCTGTTTAGTTCCCTTGACAACAAACATTATTCAATACAGCACTTCTTTCCTTGCTTTTCTACATACATATGTATATTACAGTATGTGTCAGACATGATTATGTTTACACGCTTATGTTATTCATTTTCTTCCCTTTTCAATTCAAACCCTTATATTTGAAAGTATTTTCTTTTCACATTTATTTCAATATACATTTAAATTGTATATTATATTTATGGTTGTGACCATTCTGCATAAATATTTGCCTGCTTTGATTGAAAATATATTTTCATTGCTATGGCACAAGTTTGGTGTGTATATGGTCATTTTTTATTTATTCATACATTTTACTGCTACCTAATGAGTGTACTCAGTGCAAAGCATCTTGTTGTGTCATGAATGATGCATATATGAATAAAATTTGGTCCAAAATTATGGAGAAATGAGACATGTTAACTCATTAGGAAAGACAAAATTCCATTACCTCTGAAAAATACAATGGGGCTCTGAGGAGGAAAAAATTTTAAATCACTGAGATATAATTAAAGTAGGACTCGAAGTGAATCCTAAAGGAAATAAACCCTGAGTATCCATTAGGAGGACTGATGCTGAAGTCCCAATATTTTGGCCACCTGTTATGAAGAGCTGACTCCCTGGAAAAGACCCTAATGCAGGGGAAGATTAAAGGAGAGGGGCAGGAGGATAAGGGGGCAACGAAGGATGAGCTGGTTAGATAGCATCACCAACTCAATGGACATGAGTTTGAGCAAACTCCAACGATAGTGGAGGACAGAGGACCCTGGGTGCTTCAGTCCATGGAGACACAAAAAGTCTGACACCATTTAGCGAGGGAACGACAATAGATGAAGTAGACTTTGGAGGGACTGTAACCTGCCAGGCTCCTCCATCCATGTGATTCTCCAGGCAAGAATACTGGAGTGGGTTGTTGCCATTTCCTTCTCCATGTCACCCATTAGGGTGGCTGATAAATATGGAAGGCAGTCAAAGAACAAGACAAATAGGAATAAATAGGCCAAGATCAGATACAGGAGAACAGTTTGCCTTGATGCATTGCAACTTAGGGATAGGGGAGGACTGAATGAAAAGCAGATAGGACAGAGAAGGCTTTTCCTGGCAGTGGAAACAGCACTTGACATGAGTCAGGATCTCTCAGCTTGAGTCTCAGAGGATTGGGTTTTCACAAATCTTCTTGACCCTGTTTGTTTATCTATACGGTGGGATGGATAATACTTTGGGTTTTAACAAAACTTACTGACCTTAAATTTCTTTTATCTATAAGGTGGCACTAGCAATAAAGAACTGGCCTGTCAATGCAGGAGACATCAGAAACACAGGTTTGATCCTTGGGTCAGGAAGATCCCCTGGAAGAGGGCATGACAACACTCTCCAGTATTCATGCCTGGAGAATCCCATGGACAGAGGAGACTGGGGGGCTACAAGCCCATAGGGTGGCAAAGAGTTGGATATGACTGAAGAGACACAGCACACATAACGTAAAACTAATAATGTCGTGACAAACCGCTTCTGGTGAATGAAAAGGAGAGAAAAACGAGCATTTCAGAGTAAGTTCTGAGTGCTTATTCCAGCCTCTGAAATATTATGACCCGGGGAGGGGTTGCCACAGCAGGTGTGAACTTTGCAGGTCTTAATAGCTTGGGGACCAGAGATATGAAGAGTGGAAAGAAGTGAAAGAGTTGTAGTAGCCTAAATAAAATGTTAGTGAGTATCTAACTAGACACTGAAAAGAAAACAAATAAAGGGGCAGACCTATCATATATAAAAGGAAACCTGGCAATCTAAGGATCTGCCACAGGTGGGGGAAGAAACTCATAAATAGTAAGAACCCCTTGGAACTAAGTTTGGTATTCTTTTCACATTCAGACAGAGAGAAATATTCAGTAAGCTTTGATTAAAAAAAAAAAAAAGGAAAAAATTGCCCTTGACATATGAAGTGGACCTGCCTTGCACAAAACAGAGGAAATGACTTCTTAAGGTAGACTCTTAAAGTCAATAATTTGCAAGTTATCAGACCTACCACCTTGTCATAAGAATATAACATAGAATCCTTTCAGACTAGATTTCAGTGTGAATCTGCAAGTGCTCTGTCTAAGGATCTTAACAAGACTAAATGCACCAGACTCACAGCCTGTCACTTGCTATCATTTATAATGTTTCGTAGATGCCATGACAGTTTGCTATAATAATTCATCTCAGGAAGTAAAGTAGAAAAAAAATGTTTTGATGATTTCTGTGCACGAGTTTTACTTGATTGCTTATTGTGCATACATTTTTTACATTTCTATTATTATTTATAGAGTATATTTTAGATCTGAGGAAATTTACAAGTATGCAAACTGAGGGCTAGATTATGCTTTATTTTTAAAAAATTCTAACACATCATTATACCAAATTATGATTCTGAAAAGAATACAGAATCAAATAATGAATGTATATCATTGAGAAATTAGCAGTGCAAACTGAAGTGTTAGTATAGGTAGAGCCTAATTTTTTTGCCATTAAGCTTAGAGGTTTTTTTTTTTTCCAGTCAGCAAAGAGACTAGATGATTACGCTTTGTTGTAGAAGCTCCAGTGGGAACACTCAAATCATTTAATCCCCAACAATATTAGCACTGTATTTTCAAGCAAATAGATATGTCCTTCTCCGTTATTCAGCTAGTTCTGCAAGCATTTAATCTGACAGCCTTGATTTCCCATGGCAAACTATCCATGCACTGGGAATTTTCATAGCACCTATTATGATGACTTTGATTTTGTAAAGTGAACTTCTGCAAACTATGAACAGATGTCCTTAAGGGCTACATTTAGTAAAGTCTTTCAAGGGTTCCCTAAAGGGCAAATGATTATTTTGTTAACATTGCTTTAAAATAAAAGTGTTCATAACCAAATTGAGAGAAGCTAACATTTTATGCACTACAGGACTAAGTTTGTTTCCGATAAGAGAGTGAAAATTCACTCTCCTCGCTGAAGAGGATCCTTTTTCTCCTCCCTGATCGATCCTAACAGTTGCCAAATTCAATGTCCTTCTAATATTTACATATTAAGCTTATTCCTGCAAATTGCTACTTGAAACAGATCAATAATATATTTCAACTGTAGTTGGTAGCACTGAAAACTTCAACAGAGAGGACTTAAGTATCCACAGAAAATGTGTAGCTTTATTTACTTATTTATTTTGCCTTTACTGTTATTCAAAGTTTCTTTTATTATAAAGATAAGTTTGCCAATTTATTCAAGTGATGCTAAGAATCAGATGGTTGTTGAAGATAGTTACTTAGGTATTTATAAAAAGTAGAAGCCTATTTTAAAACAAGTAATTTAAGCAATCCTAGGTTGTAAACATCCACCAAATTCTCAACTAAAAGTCAAATTGAATAATTTTGCCCAGCTTCTAAAAGATTAATATGAATTGTGATTTAACATAAATTTACACATTAACTTTATTTTTAGCCACAATTTTTATTGCTTCTGCTGTATACTTCAACTTAGATAATGGTTTATTTTAAACAATTTCCTGCACCCTGGGTTAATCTGTTGGTGATAAAATCATACACACTTTAAAAATTTTGTAGATCATACGGTCAAAACTCATATTTTTGCAGAATAGAAAATTAAGAATAGAATTCAGTAGTTGTCCCATATCCACTGCTGGTTAGTGAATACTAGGAACAGGAATCTAAAGTACATTTCTTCAATTGACAAAGTAACTTTAATGATCTCGAAGGGCCTCCCAGGTGACGCTAGTGGTAATAACCTACCTGCCAATGCAGGAAACATAAGAGACGGGGGTTCAATCCCTGGGAAGATCTCCTGGAGGAGGAAATGGCAACTCACTCCAGTATTCTTGCCTGGAGAATCCCAATGGACAGAGAAGCCTGACAAACTATAGTCGATAGGGTCACAAAGAGTCAAACACGACTAACAGGACTTAGAACGCACACAAGTGAAAGTGAAAGTCGCGCAGCTGTGTCCAACTCTTTGCGACCCCATGGACTATACACAAGGTAACATTTAATTCTGAAAGTCTATGATTTAGTTTCCCTGGTGGTCCAGTGGTTAAGACTGCACTCCCAATGCAAGGGGCCCGAGTTGGATCCCTGGTTAAGGGATTGGATCCCACATGCTGCAACTTAGACTTGGGGCAACCAAATAAATAAACAAATATTTGAAAAAAAAATTGTCTGATTTAACCACATAAAGAAGGCTACTAATATGTGTGTGTGTGTGTGTGTGTGCGTGCGCTCATGCATGCATGTGCGCATGTGTGCTGAGTCACTTCAGTCATGTCCGAATCCATGTGACCCTGTGGACTATAGCCCTCCAGACTCCTTTGTCCATGTGATTCTCCAGACAAGAATACTGGAGTGGGTTGCCATGCCCTCCTCCAAGGAGTCTTCCTGATTTGGGAATTGGATCCTCATGTCTTACCTCTCCTGCACTGGCAGACAGCTTCTTTAGCAACACACACACACACACACACACACACTCCTTGACATTCAAGAAGAATTTGCTGTGTTAACTTTGGAATTCCTATCTATAAATACCATGGTAAATACAATTTCCAAAGGTCATATTGTACCACAAAATGAAACTTACAAAGTAGATGTATGCTTGAACCTCAATGGGAATGCTGTATATGCAATGGAGTAACATATGAGCTAATGAATAAAAAGCTCACTGAGTGTGTGCATGGGGTGGAGGTTTAAATTCAAACTCACACCTCTTGTAGTGTCCAGGACTCAAACTTTTGCCCAAGCAAAACTTGACAAATTACTACATGACATGTTTGAATGAACTGTATAAATAACACCTATGACTGAATAAGATGCTGACCATTAAATCCAAAAATATCAAGGATTTTCTATTCAGACATGCAAATTTTGTCAAGTTTTGTCAAGTTTGCTTGAATAATTCCTATGTCCTCACTTTTAGGGCTTCCCTGGTGGCTCAGATTGTAAAGAATCTGCCTGCAATGCAGGAGACTTGGGTTCGATTCCTGGGTTGGGAAAATCCCCTGGAGGAGGGCATGGCAACCCACTCCAATATTCTTGCCTAGAGAATCCCCAAGGATAGAGGAGCCTAAAGAGGAGCCTCTTCACAACCCTACAGTCCATGGGGCTGTAAAGAGTTGGACATGACTAAGCGACTAAGCACAGAACAGCCTCACTTCTATTTTAAATCTGTCCATTTCTCCCAGGTCTTTCCTGACTCACCTTGAAAGTATAAAATACAGCTAAGTTAGCATCCTGATAGTTCCTGAATTCCATCTTAATTTTCTCCAAATATTATTAAGCCTATTTCTGGCAGTACGTTTGTTTCACTTGTGTATTTTCCTTTAAATCCATGAACTGATTTTTCTAACTTTCTCTTCAGTGTGGATACAATATATGCAGTCTGCTCTCAAACTGCATATGCTGTCAGTGAAGAGGAACAGTATGTTAAATATAATCCATAAATAAGTCACTAACTCTAATTTTAATCAATAGTTTTAACCTCCTTCTCCTCATAGAGGCACTTAAGAGTGAATAGGAACTTGATTAATTTGTGGTTACCTCACTGTCTCCTGCAGACACTAATGATCATGAAAATGCCAAAAATTATGAGAAAGGGGTGAATAAAAACAAACAAAAAAGTTCTATATCTGAAAACTAGCTAATCAATAGTTGAATATAACATAGCTGACTATACCCTATTTGGAAACATAACCCACTTGAAAATCATGTAGAAAATGTTTTAGAGTAAACTTATATCATGAAACTGAAGTATATTTATAAAAGAAAATTCTTTTAAAAATTATTGTTAAATACTGAGAAAAATTATCTAAGAAAAATAAGAAGCAGACATAATTTTAGAGCTATTAGCTATTGTATTTGAAAGCAAAAGCTATTATATTTGTTGTGTACATGTATGCTCAGTCACATCCGACTCTTTTCAATCCTATAGACTGTAGCCCACCAATTTCCTCTGTCCATGGGATTCTCCAGGCAAGAATATTAGAATGGGCTGTCATATCCTCCTCTAAGAGACCTTCCTGACCCAGAGATTGAACCTGCCTCTCTTGCATCTCCTGCACTGGCAGAGGGATTCTTTACTGTTGTGCCACCTGGGTAGCCCTTTTTATTTGTTAGCTCTGACATTTAGGAAAAGACAATCAACAAAGTCATTTTTTAAAATGGGAAAGAATTTGATGTCCAAAGTTCTAGGCTAGGTCAACTTGTATTTGGTAACTGAAAAAGTATTTTAGTGAGTTTGGCTGCCTTAACAAATACTATAGATTGGGTAACTTAAATAACAGATATTTATTTATCTTAAATAAATATCTTATCTTACGTTATCTTAAATAACAGATATTTATCTCACAGTTCTAGAGGCTGGAAGTCCAAGATCGGGATGCCAGCAATTTCTTGCTGTATTCTCACACTGTTGAGAGAGATAATGAGTCTAGCTCTCTGATCTCTTTGAAGGACACTAATCCCATCATGGGAGCTCTAAAGTCATGACCTAGTTACTTCCCAAAGGCCCCCTCTAATACCTTCATATTAGGGCTTCAACATATAAATTAGGGGGAATGCAAACATTCAGTCTGGAGCAAAAGGTAACAGAAGTCCTCATCAAACAGCCATTGTACACAATGTGTAAATCATTTCAGACTCATTGGAGAAAAAGTGAATCACAAACAACACTGCATTTGAACCATGGCCAACTTTAAAGATGTCTGACCTGGTAAATTATCAGACTCACCAATGAAGATTTGATATAATTAAATTCTTTAAAAAGATCTTTTTTTGAAACAAAGATTTTAAAACATAACGTAAAAGCTGAAAACCAAATAACATCTAAAACAGTTTTTGTTGGTTCATATGGCATTCCTCCACTCCTCTTGGACATTCGGCCTAAAACCTAAATTTTTATTCTTACTCAGATACTTTTATAGCTCTTTCCCCTGATTTTTTGTTTGTTTGTTTGTTTTGTTTTTTGGTCTGAAACAGTTACCTACAATTCTATGGGTTTTCTACCTTACTTATTGTCTGCCTCCCCTGCTTTTCTGCAAGTTTGATGAAGTCAGGAGTCTTACTACCATATATAACAGTTCATGCTATATGGTAGGCACTAACAATTATTTGTTGAAAGAATTAATGGAAATGAATATCCACTGCTATTAGGATATAAATTCCACATCCAGAAGTTACATTTCCTTGTCAACAGTGAAGTAACTCAAATAAAAGGTTGACCTCACATTCATGTTTTTTATCTATATGTGCCTCAGGCAAAATACAAAGTCTGGTTGAATAAGACCACGAAAGGTTTGTAGGAAATCATAAGTCCTGTTCATTAGAAGAGGAACCCTTTCTCCCCTGTAAATTAAATCAGCTCTACCAGGTTATTATTTTTTTTCGACAAGTCCCCTCTAACAATACAGATGGGCATTAGCTGTCTTAATTTCATCCTTTTCACACAACAATTCAATGTCTTCAGTATAAAAGATGACAGAAAAAAGGTGTGGTACATATATACAATGGAATGTTAACTCAGCCATTTAAAAGAATGAAATAATGCCATTTGCATCAACATGGATGGACCTAGAGATTTCACATTTAGTGACGTAAGTCAGACAGAGAAAGAAAATATACGCTGATATCCATTATATGCAGAATCTGAAAAGAAATGATAAAAATTGAACTTATTTACAAAACAGACTGACAGATTTACAGAATGAACTTATGGTTACCAGGGGGAAAAGATTGGGGATAGGATAATTAGGGAGTTTGGGACTGACAAGTATACACTGCTATATTTAAAATGGATAACCAACAACGACCTACTTATAGCACAGGGAACTCTGCACAATAGTATGTGGCAGCCTGAATGGGAGGGGAATTTGGGGAAGAATGGATATGTGTATAATGTATGGCTGAGTCCCTCTGCTGTCCACTTGAAACTATCAAAAATTATTGATTGGCTATACTCCAATATAAAATTAAAAATTATATAAAATTCCAAAGATGTATGGGTATTACATGTTTAAATTAATGAAAATAAAAAAAAAAAGAAAGAATAATGGAACCAGAGATGGTAACTAACTGGTGCCTCTGAGTTGAATTAAGCACATAGAGGATTATTATAGTAATATTTTTGTTATTATTTGGTAGTTAGTTTTTTGGTTTGTAGAGTGTTATCCTTCACAATTAACTTATACAGTATGTTGGCCTGCATGGTATTTTTTTATATGTGATTATGGACTAACATTAAAAATTGTGCTATCAAAAAAATCATGGATTTCTTGCTTCTTATGAAAAATGAAAAATTTGGTACAACTGGCTAACCTTCCTTATGGCAAAAATTAGTGGACCTGAGAGGTGTTCTACCTCAAGTGGTCCATTGGTTCTCTCCAGTTTTATCACACTTCCTGCCATTCTCAAGTAAGTCTAGATATTGAAGCCTAGACTCAGTTGTTACTTACAACATGTTGTGCTACTGCATTTTTATTATACCTGCTATTCATAACTTGCCTCTCTCTTTAAATAAGTATTTGAGTCTGTGAATCTGTTCATAAATGAACGAGCTTTATGGATGAAAAGACATATGAATTAGTTATCTATCGCTGTGTAACAAGTTAACCCCAAAACTTAGGATCTTAAAACAGTAAACATTTATTTTCTCACATGGTTTCTGTGGATCCGGAATCTGGGAGCCACTAAATGAGTGGCTGGTGTTGGTTTGGAATCTCTCCTGAGGTTGCTGAAATACATTGGCTTTGAATGTAGTCAGCTGAAATCTTGACTACGCTGAGGGCTTCAAGAAGACTCCCTCATATGGCTGTTGTCTAGAGGTCTCAGTTCCTTGCTATATGAACTTCTCCAGAGGGCTGCCTGCGGGGCCTCATGACATGTCACCTGGCTTTGCCCAGAGTTAGTGACCCACGAGATAGAGGACAAGGAGGAAGCCTCATGCTTTTTATGATCTCATCTCCAAAGACATACACCATCACATCAGTTCAGTTCAGTTGCTCAGTCGTGTCCGACTCCCTGCATCCCCATGAATCACAGCACGTTAGGCCTCCCTGTCCATCACCAACCCCTAGAGTTTACTCAAACTCACATCTATCCAGTCGGTGATGCCATCCAGCCATCTCATCCTCTGTTGTCCCCTTCTCCTCTTGCCCCCAATCCCTCCCAGCATCAGGGTCTTTTCCAATGAGTCAACTCTTTGCATGAGGTGGCCAAAGTATTGGAGTTTCAGCTTCAACATCAGTCCTTCCAATGAACACCCAGGACTGATCTCCTTTAGGATGGACTGGTTGGATCTCCTTGCAGTCCAAAGGACTCTCAAGAGTCTTCTCCAATACCACAGTTCAAAAGCATCAATTTTTCGGCACTCAGCTTTCTTCACAGTCCAACTCTCACATCCATACATGACCACTATCACATCAGCCTTATTTTATTCATTAGATGTGAGCAACTAAGTACAGCCCACACTCAAAGGGAGGGGAGTTAAATTCTACCTCTTGAAAGAAGCATCAATGTATTTGGGAGACTCAGATGTAGCAGTTTTGGTCTTCGGGTCTTGCACTTGGTTGACTCATCAAATAATTCCTTTCTTTTAATCTAATGCCCTACTACTTTACTTGATTTAATATTTCAAAGCTCTTTTTAGTTTATTTTGTAGATACCATTCCAAATAAACTTGGGAACTCCAAAGACTTACAAGATATAATATCTGAGGTTTAAAAAAACTGAAAAATGTGTCCAAAGAGATTATTAATTCAATTTTAGGAAAACCTCTCCTAAACCTTAGTGAAACACAAACTTTCAGTTACTTATCATATATCACCTAGGTAGTCTGAGAAGCTGGCATATAACTAGTCACAACATATTAATAATTATTTTTTTGTTCCTGAATGTGCAACTGCAGAATTACTGTAGGCAAATTTCTTTGTAAACACTTGTAGCTGTAATCATCAGCAATCTCCTGGATAGTGGTAAGGTTCTTTTTTTTTTTTTTTTTTACTTTTTTACTTTTTTATTGCCTTTTTTATATGACTATACTATTCAGTCTCGGCAGGAAGCAGGTCATCACCCTTTATACCAGACCCAAAGAAAAAGAGTAGAGAGGCTCTGAATAAAGAAAGGGGAATCTCAACAGAAGGGCAAATTCAAAGACAAGATAGGGCAGTTTGGAGAGTAGACATTGCTCATCTGCATCTCTTTGGTGATGTCTTTAAGCCCTCAAATTTTGATATGTCTAGTTGATGCACTGACAATATAGATATTAATAGGTTTTTTAAAATTCATTTTTTAACTTTCAGGGTTAATCAAATTATGGTGACAGGGAGAGGTACACATATATAACCATTCACTTGTTAAAAAAAAAAAAAAATGTTAATTTACTCCAGGTTGGTTCCCATATGGCACTGATGTCATGTAAGATGCACACAACTGACCCAATATATACATAATGATTTCATCCAAGTTTTTTCTTTACTTTTTAGCAGAAAACAAAACTAGTTTTTTTTTCCTGCTAAAATGGACTACTGCTCCATTTCTTGAGATTTTGTTCATAGCATTGAGTTCTGTAAGTTTAGTATTCATTTCCTATTCACAGCAGGGTTGGTAGCAATCATGGTAGCAGAAATAAATTTTTATAAAGCCTACATTTTTCTATAAGGCAATGATTTTTATAATACATAAAGTATGTGATATGTATATACATTCACTGAAAGTCAATGACATCCCTTGAAACGTTATGACATATTTTTAACATGCTTCCTCTACTTATTAGGTTCCTTGGCTATATTATTTGCCAGTGGCTTGATTTCATGAAGTTTATTGGAATTCAGTTTTTGAAAACATATTGTAGATGTTAATTTGAGAATTGCTGCAGTTTATCAAACCATTTTCAGAATTTAAACTCTTCCGTTTTTACTCAGGTGATTTAAACTATGTACAAATACACAAAAATCATTTTTTTCTTCTTAATTCAGTAAAGTCAAGTAATACAAACTAATCTTACTTTCTTATTGCTTTATGAGACAATTTTAAATAAATTTCTACTCTAAAATAACAACTTGTCACGTATAATCCTTGTGTTTTTGTGTATGTATAAAGCATTTTCATGAAAGAATAATTTAAATCATTAGTCAATGATACTGTGGCCTTGTTTTTTCAGCTATCTGTGTATATCTGTATATCAAGCTATCCTTTATAAGCAGATATAAGATTTTACTTTATTTTGACAAATACTCATGGCCATTGTACTTAGAATATTATAGTAGAACATGGAAAATAATCATTAAAATAATATCAATTATAATAATAATAAGCCAAGAATCAATAACAGTGAAGTTAGTATTGCTAATAGTCCCTGAACTGGGTAATCTTATAAGTTTGTTTGGTAAGGTTAAGAAAAAAAGAAAAGAAAAATTCTCGTAGAGATGTGCAACTTGAATGTGCTTCTAGTGTTAATGGAGCAGTAACTTTTTAAGCTTTTAATAGGTCATAATTAATCAAACCCAATCAATACAAGCTCCGAGATATAGAACCATTGTACTTACCCATGATGGTTAGGGCTGTAGCTTTTGTTAATTCTTCTTTCATTGTCTCTATTACTTCTAAATTACTGCCATCCAGGTTGCATCTATTTATGGTTCCATTTCCTGAACTGATCCAATAAAGCTTGTTTTCCACATAGTCTATTGATAGACCTGTAATTAAACGATACAACTTAACCATAATGGTAGCCACTTAAACTGTAATATTCACCTAGCACTGGATTTTGAGGAAAGAGTAAGTTGCAAGCTCAGATTTTTGTCTTTAAAAATATGATCTGGCTAACAGGGAGATTCACATACTGTTTTAACTATTAGTCAAAAAATATACTATTATAACACAATGGTTATCTCTGTTGATTATCACAACAATCTTGTGACTTTAAGAGGAATGATTGCTTCCTTTTACAGATAAGGAAAACAATACCTAAAACAGCCAAGAAATCTATTTGAGGCCACAGAGGGTAAGTGGACATTCCAGACATTTTAAGGTTTCTAATTCTAAATTGAGTGTTTTCTTTCTTTATTATACTGCTTTGTCTCAGAAAGCTTTAATGTGTAACACTTATTTGGGATACTTATTTTATTAATGAAATTTCTGATTTTTCCTTTACTTTCAGTAAAATCTACCTTAGAAAGTTACAGATTTAAAGTGGTGGTTTCCAGTACTCTTCAAGTAAATCCAAAGATAGAATTTCAACAATTAATAACTTCATTTTTTTATTCTTTTTGTTTTCATTTATTTTTATTAGTTTGAGGCTAATAACTTTACAATATTGCAGTGGTTTTTGTCATACATTGACATGAATCAGCCATGGATTTACATGTATTCCCCATCCCGATCCCCCCTCCCACTTCCTTCTCTACCGGATCCCACTGGATCTTCCCAGTGCACCAGGCCCGAGCACTAATTTGGCAATGAATTGAGCTCATTTAGGAGCTGTCATTGAGAAATAAACCATACAGAAAAGAAGTGAACCAAGCCAACAGCTTAAGACTATTGTCTCTGCAGGATGTGTCACTGTAAGTTCACATAATAGTAGTTTATGAACAATTCCCTACATTATAGAGGCGTTCTTGGTTTTCAAAAGTCTCAGAACATGTACATTTTGGTTGCCAAGGATATACATCTAACTAATTATAGGCATGCTCAGTAGGTTCATGATCCATGCACGTTATAACATGAACTGTGTGGCTTCAGGTTGGTATTCTGTGACTCACAACTATTAATACTTGTGAAAGAAGCATATATGGGCACGAAGCAGGCATACAATAAATAATCTGTTTCTGGGACCTCCCTCACAGAATGAAGTGAACAAATGACACCAAAAAATCCCTTCTCTATTAAAACAAAACAAAACAAAACAAAAAACCTAAGATATAAAAAAAGGAAAAAAGAGGAAAGGAAGAAAAGGGAAGAAAAAAGGGAAGATGGAATAAAGAAGGAAAACAGAGAGAATCACTGAGTTCAATTACATGGAAAAAGTGATAACATAACCTAATACTCTGAACTACAGTTAGTGAGTGGACCAGTTTTAATCAAGTAGCAACAATAAAACAAGTCTATATAACATGCAAGCTATTAACTGACTTATTGGTATGTTTTCTTGAAGAATGTCTGGAAAGTTTATGAGGAAATCACAATGTATAGAATTAGACACTGCAGGGATAAAATTTTCCAAAAAATTTTTTATAAATACTGTGGGTCATTAGCTTTAATTACTATGACAGAATAATCAAAAACTACATAGTCAAATTCTATGAGATAATATTTTCATGGTGAAAGTCATTCATCACTCATTCTTTTCTTTTTAATGAGAGAAAGTTTGGTTATTCTGTAAGTAGTTCCTAAGCTACCACCATATGACTTTCTAGTATAAATGAATCCCGCTTTAGACAGCTTAGTGTTCATAAGTGGTCTATTTTACCTTCTACTTAATTGACCATCTAAAGCATATAATTCCATCTTTAATTCAGCTGAAGCATACCTTTACAATAGATTTATTGTTCAAATATAACCCCAAAGATTCTGATGCTGAATTTTCACAAGAATCAAATTAACAAATTCTCTTTAGGTAAGATATCTATCACCCTAGATATTCCAAATTTAATTTTTCAATCAAGTTAAATCATCAGGTAATTATTTGCATTTTTAGATTGCTAAGGCTTTGTCTCTCTCTCTCTGAATCTCTTCTGAATTGGACTTTGGCATTTGCTCTTGGTATAAATGAAAGGTGATATAAGAAGTAGCTATAGGAAAGCCACTGTTATACTTCACAGGATATAGTGTCTAAAATAATGCATCACACTGTGACCTCTTTATATAAGGACCCATGGGAGGAGTTTCTCTTAGGGCTCAGTGCCAGGAAAAGCTTTATGTGGAAAATATAAAATTGCAACTGATCATATTTCTGTCTTTGCTTTGGCTGCAATGAAACCAAAGAGTCAGATTTGTGACCCTTATCCAGCAATTGTAAAGCAACTTCATTTATACCACAAACTTCACTCCTGGCTTCAACAGACAGTTCTAATTTTCCTACACCTTGATTTTTAAAATTAACATTCCTGTCTGTCTCATCTTAGGGAATAATTTTAAGTGTCTTCAACCTCTATCAGAAAAACATCTACTTTTTGCTTATTGACTATATCAAAGCCTTTCACTGTGTGGATCACAACAAAATGTGGAAAATTCTTAAAGAGATGGGATTCCCAGGCCACCTGACCTGCCTCCTGAGATATCTGTATGCAGGTCAGGAAGCAACAGTTAGAACTGGACATGGAACAACAGACTGCTTCCAAATAGGAAAGGAGTACATCAATGCTGTATATTGTCACCCTGCTTATTTAACTTATATGCAGAGTACATCAGGAGAAATGCTGGGCTGGAAGAAGCACAAGCTGGAATCAAGATTGCTGGGAGAAACATCAATAACCTCAGATATTCAGATGACACCACCTTTATGGCAGAAATTGAAGAGGAACTAAAAAGCCTCTTGATGAAAGTAAAACAGGAGAGTGAAAAAGTTGGCTTAAAACTCAACATTCAGAAAACTAAGATCATGGAATCTGGTCCCATCACTTCATGGGAAATAGATGGGGAAACAGTGGAAACAGAGTCAGACTTTATTTTTTGGGCTCCAAAATCACTGCAGATGGTCATTGCAGCCATGAAATAAAAGACACTTGCTCCTTGAAAGAAAAGCTATGACCAACCTAGATAGCATATTAAAAAGCAGAGACATTACTTTGCCAGCAAAGGTCTGTCTTAAAGTTAAGGCTATGGTTTTTCCAGTGGTCATGTATGGATGTGAGAGTTGGACTGTGAAGAAAGCTGAGTGCTGAAAAATTGATGCTTTTGAACTGTGGGGTTGGAGAAGACTCTTGAGAGTCCCTTGGACTGCAAGGAGATCCAACCAGTCCATCCTAAAGGAGATCAGTCCTGGGTGTTCATTGGACGGACTGATGCTGAAGCTGAAACTACAATAATTCGGCCACCTCATGCAAAAAGTTGACTCATTGGAAAAGACCCCGATGCTGGGAGGGATTGAGGGCAGGAGGAGAAGGGGACGACAGAGGATGAGATGGTTGGATGGCATCACCGACTCAACGGACATGGGTTTGGGTGGACTCTGGGAGTTGGTGATGAATAGGGAGGCCTAGCATGCTGCGATTCATGGGGTCGCAAGAAGTTGGACATGACTGAGCGACTGAACTGAACTGAACTGAGAGTACATTGTGCAAAATGCCAGGGTGAATGAAGCACAAGCTAGAATCAAGATTTTTAGGAGAAATATCAAAAAACTCAGATACACAGATGACACCACCCTTATGGAAGAAAGCAAAAGAGAACTAAAGAGCCTCTTGATGAAAGAGAAAGGAGAGTGAAAAGCTGGCTTAAAACTCAACATTCAGAAAACTAAGATCATGGCATCTGGTCCCATTACTTCATGGAAAATAGATGGGGAAGCAATGGAAACAGTGAGACTTTATTTTGGGGAGCTCCAAAGTCAATACAGATGGTTACTGAAGCCATGAAATTAAAAGACACTTGCTCCTTGGAAGAAAAGCAATGACCAACCTAGACAGCATATTAAAAGGCAAAGACATTGCTTTACCAACAAAGGTCCATCTAGTCAAAGCTATGGTTTTTCCAGCAATCATGTATGGATGTGAGAGCTGGACTATAAAGAAAGCTGAGCACTGAAGAATTGATGCTTTTGAACTGTGGTTTTGCAGAAGACTCTTGAGAGTCCCTTGGACTGCAAGGAGATCCAACCAGTCAATCCTAAAGGAGATCAGTCCTGAGTATTCATTGGAAGGACTGATGTTGAAGCTGAAACTCCAATACTCTGGCCACCTGATGCAAGGAACAGACTCACTGGAAAAGACCCTGATTTTGGGAAAGTTTGAAGGCAGGAGGAAAAGGGGATGACAGAGAATCAGATGGTTGGATTGTATCACCGACATGATAGACATGAGTTTGAGTAACCTCCGTGAGTTAGTAAAGGACAGGGAAGCCTGGCATGCTGCAGTCCATGGGGTCACAAACAGTTGGATATGACTGAGTGACTGAACTGAACTGAACAACCCCTTTTTGGAAAGAGGGTACATACTGAATATGGTCAACTCTATACTAACCCACAGTATCAGGACTTTCTCAACTAGCTAAAATTCTGCAGTTTCTAGACTCAAACTTAGGTTTTGTAAAGCTGTGACATGGAGCAAGGAATTTGCAGTTTTGGGGTCAGAGTTCCCCAGCTTCTACTACTCTACATCTTTGTTCCTAGATTGCGAGTGCTGAGGGGAAAGGAACTGTGTGTTTGTGAGCTTTTCGTCTTTAGCATGGAGCATGATGCCTAGAGCAGAGAAACAATTATAAACATTGAATAAAGGTATGGGTTAATTAATTAACTCCATTTTGAAATAAGTTGTCTTCAAGAAGTTCTGCCTAGTAAAGTTGAATTATCCCCACAACAATTCCATTTAAATATACTACCTATGTCCATATATTATGAAGATACGGATGAAGAGCAGTGATTCAGTAGAGCTAGTTGGTATGGCTTAGATTTTTTTATATCAGTATTAAAAAAAAGTAGTTTAGGATTAATAATTTAAGGTTCACAGGGAAAAAAAAGGTAAAGTTCCTATTTTAACCTGTATATGTATTCACTTAGCCACCTACATATACCTTCTCCTCTGTCAGATATATTAGTTTAACCCCTGAATGCTCTTGAGCATGTTTATTTCCAGATATAAACAATAGAATTGAAATATTTAAAAAATCCTATTATGAATTTAAGAAATTGGTGACATATGTTTTGATAGATTAGTATGTTTAGAAGTAAATATTTATAAATCTCATTAATATAAATATTTTTACACACAATTTTAAAATTGTGTTATTATGTTTAGGTCTTAGCAACACTGAAGAATTAATTGGTATCCTTCTATTGGAATAATTTCTGAATCAGATCTCTGTTTCAACAGATAAATAATGAAGCAGTGAAAACAGTGGTTTTGGTGCAATTGAAGCTACTCAGTGCTTTTAGCATGCTAAGTCAATAGCCATGAGAAAACAGATCAAATGTGAGCATGCCTATAAAAGTGACCTGGAATGTACACAAAGAAATGTAATTATGTCTGCACTGGAAGATTCTCAGTGTGGGTGACTAAGACTAAAAAATCCTGAAAGGCCTCTAAGGTCTGTCTGAAGAATATGCCATTAGTGCATTACTAATGTACTTTGTATTAGAGTCACTTCTGCCAGAGATATTTATTTTTAAAATTATCTGGATCTGCTTATCAAACAGATAACCCAGACTCAATAATATAATAGGAATACTATTGGAAGAAATGTCATCACTTAAATTGAAAAACCTTAATGATAAGGAAAAACTATCTTTTTACTTATCTTTTCTATTACTGAAAGGACCAGAGATAATCCATCTGCTTTGATTCTAACACTCATTATTTGAAACCAAGATTTCCTTTAATTTATTATTTTGTTTGAACATTTTGATTAAAACCATCTTACTTTTCAATTTAGACAATATGGCTTGCCAAAATGATGTAATTGCCCTCATAATGGAAACATTCCATACATTGGTAAAATAACTTACACACTATTAAAATAAATATAATTAACAATATTTTCCATATATCACTAAAAAAAGTCCCTTAAATTTTAAATAGACTTAAAATTTAATTTTGTCACAACTAAGACTGAAAAGTTCATTTTTATGTGTCTCATCTCTTTTCTTTTTTATATGACTCAAAATAAAATCAGGGTATCATCAACTTAGAATTAAAACAAAAATGCAAATATATAGAAAAACTTTAAAAATTAAGGCTTTCTAGGGATAATAATTATCTAATTTTTTCCATCACTTATCAAATTTAATTTCAAGATTTTCATCCCTGGCAGTGCATTATAATTATCTGAAAAACTACTAAAAATACTGATCCCATCCCCAGAAACTCTCATTTAATTGATTTATGTTGGTCCCAAGCATCAGTATTTTTAAGAAATCTCTCATGATCATTTTAGAATATAAAATGTAAGGACATTTTTTAAACACAGCATAGTTTTATAATCTTTTACATCTGAATATTTAAAAGGTTCAATGAGGCTTTTTAAATTTTGCTGGAAAGTGTATCATGATGAGATCTTTGGAAGCATAGAAATACTAAAGATAGAGATGGGGAAAAAGACATACAGTGGATATTTCAATGTAGAAGATTAACTTCAAGTCCTCTAGCCATTCATAATAAATAACACTGAAATCTTCCAAATATTTTCTTTGTAGGGTTATCTTCAGACAGTAGAACACAATCCCTTCCGTTTCTGGAACTGTGAAAGCTGTATAAACTGGCTATTGAAAACACATGAATAATGTTGAAATATTGTAAAGTTGCATCCCTTACAATACTTGCAGAATAATTATAATGTTCTAGATATTCCAACAGAGATATTTTCAGAGTTCACCAAAACAGGCATGATTATTCCTGAGGCAGAATTTTCTCTGAAACACTGAACTTTTAACTCCAAGGGAGCAAAGTTATTCCATGGAAAAGTGGAATATGATTAAGTGCCTACTCACCACTAGGCTATCTCAAGAAATATTCTCTTCTGAAAACATTTAGATTTTTAAGTTAAAGAATAAACATCCTGAGAAAGTCCAAAGTACTCTTCATAGTCTATCTCTGGCTTCTTTCAGAAGTAAACACAAATATAAGCTGCTACCCTCTAATCACCTTCTCTGTGAGGTTCTGGGTTGATCTGACAGTAGGCTAGGTAGCTTTTACCTGGCTATACACTCACTTCACAATTGTTAGATTGTAGTAATAAGAATAATTCCCTCATAGACTAGGGTCTGACGCATAGACGTACTTAACAAATGCTAGGTTTTTGTACTTCCTTTTAAGCTAAAATCCTATTTCTAAAATTTATAACCATCTCTCTGGTAATCCCTACAATTGATTATTTTGAGATAATTTAATAACGAGAAATACTCAGATTGTAGGCTTAATTTGTAATTCAGTATTTTCTCAATTATACAGGTATATCAAAATTAGAAACTTTGTTATCTATAAAAGTCAATAAAAAATATGCTTCAGTCTGGAACAAAATATTTGCAGTCCACATATCCATCAAAAGACTAGTATTCAGAAAAGAAATCTCACAATTCAATAGTTTAAAAAAATCAAATTAGAAAATGGGGAAAAAAATGGACAGAATTCTAATAGAAGATATATGAATGACAAGTATTGAAAAAAAATGTTCAATGTCACAAGAAGATGCAAACTAAAATGACAATGTGTATCACTATAGACAAATGAATGAGTACAATAAAACTAGTGACAACAGTAAATGGTGGTAAGGATGCAGGAAAAAAACATCACTGACTCATTGCTGGTAGAAATGTAAAATAGTACAGCTACTCTGGAAAACAACTGGGCAGTTTCTTATGAAATTAAGCATATTATTACCATAGGTCCCACTAATTGAACTCCTGGGAATTTATCCCAGAGAAATTAAAAGAGATATTTACCAAAAAATGTGTACATGAATGTTTATAAGAGCTTTATTTATAGAAGTCATGAATCCCAGCAGAATCCTAGGACCCTCCTGGTCACAAAAGCCTTTTCCTGTCCCCTTCTCTGAGGGCAGGTTCAAACAGCTGTTAACCGGGGGATGGAGGGGATGTGGAGCCAAGGGAGGAGCAGCCAAGAAACAATAGTGGGACCACTGGAGCAGGGTCCTGGTCCCCCTCAGGGGATATACATTAAACTTTCTTTGAGCTTTTCTGCAAACTAAAACCTCCACCAAAAGGAAGATGTCAACTACTTGATGAAGTACCCTCCCAGAGAAGGTCACAGTTAACCATCATCACCTGATACCAGATGACCTCCAGATTGAAGGAATGTGAGCCCTGGAGGCACCCTGATCCTTGTCCTCATCAGCAACCCCACCCTTCGACTATAAGATTCCTCACCTCATTCTCCCTCATCACCCCAGGTTGAAACACATGGTTTTAAGGACTTTAGCCTGCTGTGGCCCCCTTTACCTGGCTAAGCAATAAAACTATTCTTTTCTATTTCACACAAAATTCTTATCTCCAAGATTTAATTTGGTGTCCATGTATAGAGGCCAGATTTGGTTTCAGTTAAAAATTAGAATCATCTCACTTCCTTCAACAGGAGAATGGTTAACTAAACTGTGCTATATATATACCATGGCATACTATTCAGAATTAAAAAGAAAAAGAAAAAAAAATCTATTGGTACATGCAACAACTTTAATAACTCTCCAGGGGTAAATGCTGAGTGAAAAAAAGGCAATCCCAAAAGTTACATACTGTATGATTTCATTTACATAACACTTTAAAATGACAAAATTTTAGAAATGGAAGACAGTGTGATAAGAAAAGTGGGAAGAGAGTAAATATGGCTATAAAAAGGTAATAGGAAAGATTGTTGTGATACTGGAATTATTCACTATCTTATTTTCCCTTTATTTTTTTCCCCTACTTATGCACAGAACTTGATTCAGTTTATTCAGTATTTTGATTCCAGTATTAGTATAAGAAACCATACACATGATAAAATTGTGTAGATCTGAATACAAACACACACACAAATGAATACTAGTAATACATAATCTGATTCATATTGATGGATTGTATTAAGGCCAATATCTGAGTTGTAATAATTTATTCCCCAATAGCTCAGTTGGAAAGAAACCGCCTGCAATGCAGGAGACCCCAGTTCGATTCCTGGGTCAGGAATTTCCAATGGCGAAGGGATAGACCACCCACTCCAGTATTCTTGGGCTTCCTTTTGGCTCAACTGGTTAAGAGTCCACCTGCAATGCCAGAGACCAGGAGTCGATCGCTGGGTTGGGAAGATTCCCTGGAGAAGGGAAGCTACCCATTCTAGTATTCTAGCTGGGAGAATTCCATGGACTACAGTCCATGGGGTCACAAAAAGTCAGACATGACTGAATGACATTCACTTTCACTACCATAGTTTTATATAATATTCCAATTGGGGAAAATGAGAAGAAGTATATATGGAATACCTCTGTATTATTTTTACAACTGCATGTGAATCTAAAACTACCTCAATAAATTTTCAATTAAAAAATATTTTCAGTAAAAGGTTGAATATGTAGGGCATCAGAATACACCACTCTAAAACAGACCATTTTAAAAATTATCTTAAGTTGAAAATAATTAAGAAACAACAGACACCAAAAATAAAAGATTTCTGCGCCCCCCCCCCCTTTTTTTTTTGCTGTGCTTAGTTGCTTCAGTCAGTCCAATTCCTTGCAACCCAGTGGGCTGTAACCCCCCAGGCTCCTCTGTCCATGTGGTTCTCCAGGCAAGAATACTAGAGGGGGTTGTTATGCCTTCCTCCAATGGATCTTCCTGACCCAGGGATCAGACCCATGTCTCCTGTACTTCAGGTGGATTCTTTGTCCACTGTGCCACCTGAGAAGAGGTTTACCTCTTAATCACCAGAGAAAAGTCTAGACTCTTACCAGCCCACACTGAAAGGAATTTATGAAAATGACCCTTATCTTTCCTTAGTTTTTCTCATGTAATTACCTTCTTATAGCTTACTTTCTTTAAGTGTAAAACCTTTTCCCTTTATCTTTTTATTTCTCTACAAATTTATTGTTCTTTGGTAAGATGTTATATCAAATTGCCAGCATACACTGGATCATTGAAAAAGCAAGAGAGTTCCAGAAAAAAATCTAATTTTGCTTTATTGACTATGGCAAAGCCTTTGACTATGTGGATCACAACAAAATGTGGAAAATTCTTAAAGAGATGGGAATCCCAGACCACCTGACCTGCCTCCTGAGACATCTGTATGCAGAACAGGAAGCAACAGTTAGAAATGGACGTGGGACAACAGACTGGTTCCAAATCGGGAAGGAGTATGTGAAGGCTGTATGTTGTCATCATGCTTGTTTAACTTATATGCAGAGTACATCATGCAAAATGCCAGGGTGGATGAAACACAAGGTAGAATCAAGATTGCCAGGAGAAGTATCAATAAACTCAGATATACAGATGACACCACCCTTATGGAAGAAAGCAAAAAAGAACTGAAGAGTCTCTTGATGAAAGTAAAAGGAGAGTGAAAAAGTTGGCTTAAAACTCAACATTCAGAAAACTAAGATCATGGTATCTGGTCCCATTACTTCATGGAAAATAGATGGGGAAGCAATGGAAACACTAAGACTATTTTTGGGGCTCCAAAATCACTGCAGATGGTGACTGCAGCCATGAAATTAAAAGACGCTTCCTCCTTGGAAGAAAAGCTATGACCAACTAAGATAGCATATTAGAAAGCAGAGACATTACTTAACCAACAAAGATCCATCTAGTCAAAGCCATGGTTTTTCCAGTAATCATGTATGGATGTGAGAGTTGGACTATAAAGAAAGCTGAGCACTGAAGAATTGATGCTTTTGAACTGTGGTGTTGGAGAAGACTCTTGAGAGTCCCTTGGACAGCAAGGAGATCCAACCTGTTAATCCTAAAGGAAAACAGTCCTGAGTATTCATTGGAAGGACTGATGCTGAAGCTGAAGCTCCAATACTTTGGTCACCTGATGTGAAGAAATGACCTATTGGAAAAGACCCTGATGTTGGGAAATATTGAAGTTAGGAAGAGAAGGGGATGACAGAGGATGAGATGGTTGGATGGCATCACTGATGCGATGGACATGAGTTTGAGTAGGTTCCGTGAGTTGGTGATTGACTGGGAAGACTGGCATGCTGAAGTCCATGGGGTTGCAAAGGGTCGGACACAACTGAGCAACTGAAGTGAACTGACTGAAGATGCTGTATGCACATGTTCACACCACTCCTTTGAGTTATTCTTCAATGTGTTTCTCTCACATGTATGTGTGCTACACAAGCTAATAAGCTGTTTTTGTCTTTTGTCAGTCTAATTTCCAGGGCCCTAGCCAGACCCTGGAAGGAGGAAGGTAGATGAAATAACCTAAGAAATTAGATGAAAATTTTTTAAAAATTTTCTTCCACTGCAATTATCTATATTGTTCTTATATTAACCTGATCTAAATTATTGCTTGAACTCATCCTTTCAATTCACTCTGCTTTAAGAAGTCACTGATGACCTGCAGAGCTACAGAACTAAGCTAATTGGTTCCTTGCTATTTATTTTATCAAATTAAGATTTTAGCATCTCCTCTATTCTCCTTCACATAAATCATTTTACCTGGGACAATTATTCTGTCATTCAAGTTCTTAGTGACTGGTAAAAATTATGTGCCTTGTGAAAATAACATGCAAAGTTAGAAGAAACCCAGAGTTAGTGACAAGATTTTTGTTAAGAAAAAATTTTTTTTTCTAAAAGATCATTTTAAAAGGTTTAATACCTATACAGATGACTCATTGGATAAGTCCCTGATGCTGGGAAAGATCAAGGGTAGAAGGAGAAGAGGGCGTCAGAGGATAAGATGACTGGATGGTATCAACGATACAATGAACATGAACATGGGCAAACTCTGGGAGATGATGAGGGACAGGGCAACCCGGCGTGCTGCAGTCCAAGGGGTCACAAAGAGTTGGACATGACTGGGTGACTGAACAAGAACAACCTATAGTTTTATATTTTGCCTAAACTATATTTTATAGCTTGATAGGTAAAATAAAGCAAACTATCTTTAGAGCAGTAAATTGTGTCATTTGAATATTTTAAAATTATAGCTCCTGTCAATATAATCCTAAACATTTCCCTGGGCTATAAACTCTTTTCCCTACCTAGACACACAGAATAATTCAGATTTTAGACAAAATATGATTTTGTCCCTTTTAAGCCTGTTTTTTCCCTCCCTTTTCTACTAAGACTAAGGAAATACCCTTCTACTTCTCTCATAACTCAAAAGAAAAAAATGTATGTCTTCTTCAAGTTCCAGTTGAAACTTAAAAATATCACCAGTTTGGTAACAGCTTATTCTTCTATTTTTCTTTCAATAAAGAATGAGTTGTTTCTTCTATTTTTCATAGTGTCTACTTATACTATCTTTATGCTGTCTTGAAATAGTACTCATGAATGGTATGTGTTTTTGTTGTTGTTTAACTCTACAGAAGATCTCATCAAATGGTTTATATTTCTATTCTTTTCCTTTACTGGACTATGACTATGATAATGTATCCCAGGTTTTATTTTCAGAGTCTGGAACCTAAATACCCTTCATAATTTTTTTTTTAAATACTTCATCACATTTGAGTAAAAGATCAAATTTAAAAAGATCAAATTAATAAATTTAAATTATTTGTGTGTACATGAATGTGTAATTTTAATATCAGTTTGTCAATTCCCCTGGGTCTTTTTGGTAACACATTATTATCATTTCTTTTATGGTACACAGCCTTATATGTTGATAGACCTTCATGCATAATAAAAGTGAGTGGGCTGAGTAATAAGTATATATAAATAATCTTATTTTTAAGTAGTAGGATCCTTGAGTTCTCTTGATATGCTAAAACAGTGTTTATGAATGTTAATCATGAAAAATTTTAAAATCCACGTATACACAATAAGGGTTGGAATGATTAAACAATTAAAATTTAATAGTTTGGTAGGCTTCAAGAAGGTATACTTGAAAGTTTAGTAAACAAATGACTTTTGGTTGGGATCACATTTAAAGTGAAGGGAACACATCAAGAAAATAAAATAAATAGTACACTAGATTCTTAAGAATAAGCCACAAATTATAATGCTGATTGACAAGTCAAGATGCTTTATATGAGGCTTAAGGGATAAAATTCATAATATGTAAACTTGGCAATCACTTTAAGTAGTAAATTAAAATCCCCTCTTATAAACTGTTCTAAGCAATTATTGCATCCAAGACAGAGCAACAACTCTTAATTGAAAATATTTAGTTCAACAATGGATAATGGGAATGGTGATTTGTATTTAACAGAAACAAAGCTATTCAGCCCAAACTGCCTCAAGGCAGCAATTACTTTGTCTTCAGTGATACACATTCATAAAATGTAAAGTTGGGTCTTTTGGTAAGATCAGGATGACCTTCTCTTTCAAGTTATGTCACACACAGGGATATGACAGGAAACAAGTAAGGGAAATCCAGTCAATTAAACTATAAAAACTATTCCACAAAAAAAGAAAACAGTATATCAGTGGCATTACTGTTTAAAATATGTATTTAAAAATTCAGAAATAATTAATTGTGCAGCAAAATAGGCACAGAGGTTAAACTGGTGCTGCCTACCCCTGGTTGCTCAGAAAAGCTGGCTGCAGTGTCCTAACTGGCCCCATGTTTCTCAGGAGCACATAAGCTGCACAATTTTCTTTCCACTCTCTATGCATGAAAGAGTACTGGTTTTATTCCTTGATCTTTGCTTGAGGTCAGGTAATTACTATCTGAAATCAGCCTCTGTGGGCATAGCATAATGGTTTAGCATAGATTTAATATGACTTTGGAAGCAGATAAACTTGGTTTGAATTGCAACTCTACCATTCATGACAGGCAACTCATTTCTTTCAGCAAGTCTCAGTTTCTGAATCTATAAAGGAAGAGTATAAAGAAAGCTTTCCACAAATGATTACTATGAGATGATTAATGAAAGCATTTTGCAAGTACCCAGCATATTTTAAGTCCTTAATAAGTAGGCAAAATAATTATGCTATTTTTGTTACCAAAATGATGATTTTCTATCATCATCATATATCCCAGGCTAAGTGCATGCAAACACAAAGGTGTAAGTTCAGTGAGAATATAGGTTTCATAAAGGGTGATAGAAAATGATTGTTTTCAGTTGACATTCCCCAGGCTTACCAGAGAGAATATCATTTTTTCTCCTTGCATTTTCCACATTTTTTCCTATATATTGTTCTATATATTTCCCCCAAAATAATTTATAATCTGACAATCAATATGCATAGGAGAAAAATCAATTGAATAGTAAGTATTTCCTTCTTTCCTAATCACCTAATTTTCTTCATAGAAATGGTTCAGGAAATGCAGTGGGGAGGAGTTTAAGTCAGAGATTGCCCAGACAGATTCGTTATAAAAAAAGAAATTAAAATAATTTCCTAAATGTAAAATATCAGTGAAATTCAGTAAGTAAATAGCAGTAAAAAAAATCCCTATGTATATAAGTACTTCATAGGTATG
This sequence comes from Muntiacus reevesi, assembly GCF_963930625.1. NCBI lineage: Eukaryota > Metazoa > Chordata > Mammalia > Artiodactyla > Cervidae > Muntiacus > Muntiacus reevesi. The sequence goes on from NC_089251.1 coordinate 216,056,833, forward strand.
ACAGTCATGTATACAAACAAAAATAGGTTTGCACTTTTTCACACATTCATATGTTATTTATAGGACTTAAAAATTCCATTTTAGAAATCATCTCATGGGAATAGTTTTAAAAGAATCTTATAAAGTGAGATTACAATGCCATGACTTCTTGAGAGAATGTCAAAGATTCTTCCATTATCAAATGTTTCCATATGAGACTTAACCTTGATGCAACAATAAATAGCAATTAAATTTGTATATAAACCAAAAACAAGTTTTTTTGGGGGGAGGAGAGTCTGCTTATTTACACTACAGCTCTAAATTGTCCATTAAGAGAGGGAAAAAATAACAGCAAAAAAAAAAAAACCTTTAAAAAAAGAAAACAAATCTGAAATACTTCAGTATTTTGTGTAACTTCATAAATAATATATTAGCGAATATATTTTAAGAAAATGATTCAAACACACACAGTAAAAACACTGCAACTTGAAAAACAGTTACTATGGAACATAGCTTTTAATCTGTTTTAATAGCACCTATAATAATCTTGAAAACATCATCTTAACTGGTGCCACACAAGTGAACAATTCAAACTAACTGAATATAGATAGGATTTTCTACTAGAAAGTTACTCAGCAGTAATACTTTTTACAGTTAATTTACAGATAAGAGTCTCTCTAGCCTACTGGGATAGATAAAAAATTGCAATTAACAAGGTTGAAATGAATAAGGGTTGCATTCTGAATAATTTATTCTATATTTATACTCTGTGGTTAAAAAAAAAAAAAAAAAAACTTGTCAATAAGTAGACAACCTGACCAACTGATTTTTACTTGTTCTATCTTTTTTGAGAAACATCTGAGATGCTAGAAAACTGACAGGGTTGAGGACAGGCCACCCCTAAATGTGAATATGTGGGCATATTAATTATTTTGATTTAAAGTTAATTAAACAGCTGGTGAAAGAAGAATACACTCACCCTCTTTTGTTTTTCTGAAGACAAGGACTAATTCTCCCATGAAAATGTATCCTCCTTATACCAGGAAGATAGAAGGCGTCCTTATTGCCAGAGATAGGGAATCCAAGGCCAAGAAAGGATATTAGTAAGGCTAGTTACCTCTTCATTACTTTGGAACCTCAAGTTCAAATCCCTTTGTTTTGTCAAATCTTCACATACAATTTTCTTTATCTAATAGGTAAAAAAGCTTCCTGCTTTGGTTACTTCTTTGGATATCATTTTTATGGGGCTCCCATATGCACATAATTACATTTTTTCCTGTTCTTCTCCTGCCTTCTGTGAATTTCACTACAGGTATACCTCATTTTATTTCTCTTTGCTTTACTGTACTCTGAAGGTTTGTGTCGACCCTGCACCTAGTAGGTCTATTAGCACAATGTTTTTCCAACTGCATCTGACTACTGCCTGTTTCTGTGCCACAACTGGTTAATATCTCATAATTTCACATCATTATATTTCTTACGTTGATCTGTGATCAGTAGTCTTTGCCATTACTATGATGACTTGCTGAAGGTTCAGATGATGGTTAGGAATTTAGCAATAAAGCATTTTTTAATTAAGGTATGTACACTGTTTTAAGACACAAAGTTATCTCCCACTTGAAAGACTACAGTACGGTGTACAGCATAACTTATATGCGTTGGTAAACCAAAAATTTTTGTGTGACTCACTTAATTGTGATATTTGCTTTATTTCAGTGGTCTAGAACTGAAGCTGTAATATCTCTAAGGTATATTTGTATTATTAGACCAGCCAAAAGAACCTAAAAAGTGATAGGAAAGCCTCTTCCTCCCCTACAGAGCCAAATAGCCACAAGCTTAGACAAGGAAGGGAGAAGAAACAGCAAGAGGAACACATTTACCAATGGACAACACAGCCTGTCATTTACATCACAGAGACTGTCAATCTTAACACTCGGTAAACACGATTAGTAACCTAAGTTACTGGAAGGAACTTGTAACCCATGCCTGTAAACCACATCAAGAACTCCTGGAGCAAGATGAGGGCACAGCTGTCTATTGCCCTGGGCGGGGGTCTATGCTGACAAAATCTGGGAGCAGCATGAGCACCTCAAACGTGCTTGCCTCTGAGTATCAACATCAAGACAATATAGAAATCCTCAGATGTGCATAAAAGTTTGCTCATCTCAGAGGCTCACTTGGTTACATATATTCCTTTGCTAGATTTCTGTGGATTTTGTTCTGTGTTTATTCTTCACTGAATTCATTTATACGCACTTAATACTGCAGACAATCAAATCATCCAAATTCCAGTCTATGGGACCCAATATACTTTCTACTCCTCCTCCAGATAGGTTCTATTATGAAAGGCCAGATGTTCTTTTCATAAGTTTTCCTCATTTAATCCTCATGAGAACTTTATAAAAATAGGCATTTTGCCTTGATTTTACAGATGAGGAAAGCAAGTACAACCAAGCTAACTGTAATTTGCTCAAGGTCACTGGGATAAATTCACTTAGTGGAATCTAAAGTGATTTAGGTTCCTGTGCCCCTAAAGGAAAAATAATGATGCCCAATTTTTATCTACAGGCTGAATACAAAATCTGATAATGAAAATCTGCTTATTGAATATATGACTCACAATCCATACTCATGAATCCTGACTTCAGATATGTTTTGTAATAAGGTTCTGGGTTATTTCTGGGAAAATAGTATATCTCACACAAATTAATATTTAATGGTGTCATTATGACTTTATTTTAAAATTTTAATGATGATATTGAAATGTTTAATGGTGATGTTGTACCTTTAAAATAAATGATGATGTTGAATCATCATCCATACACAGTTAACAGTATGTGGTGTATGACATCTGATGGGCCAACTACTAAGTGTATATAGTAACACTAATTCTTTTCCTTACAAACTTTCTTTACATAAGTTATACATATATAACTATTCTTTAATTTATTTTGGGTAGGAAAATGGAAATTTAGTATTAAGAAAGATAAGGCTTTCCCCATTATAAAAACAAGCATGTGAATTAACATTTTGGTGTAACCTATGGCTACCACATTACAATGTAAGAATTTTATTTGCTCATACTATTTCAATCACATTCACTTTTCCATTTTAAATATGCTGAACAACTCCAGATAAGCACTGACTGAATTGCTTTAGTCCAAATTAAGTTCCTTGTATGGGTCCTATCTTGTAGACTCCCTTGTTTCTTTTGTTCTATCATCTTCTACACAGAAGTATTAGCATTTCTATTTGCCTTTAATTTCTAACACTACTTTGAATTTCAATTGTGTATCACATCTTAGAACCAACAGTCCAAAGAAAAGAGTTGTTAATAGTATCATTTTACATCAGAGGCTTATTCTATGGACCACATAAAAATTCCTATTTATTGTAAATCTTGTTGATATTATTCCTTTATTGAATCATCACTATTAAAAATGAGATACTTCAAATAAGTATATTTCCACATTTCTAAAACTAAAAAATTAGTGCTGAAAAGTTCCATGGTGCAGTGATTTTACTCCAAGATTAAAAAATATATAGTATTCAATTCAAAGCAAAATTATGGTTTTCTTTTGCATATATACATTTAATATAATATAAAAACCCAGGTTCACTATTGGATTTTTTTAAAAAGGTACTTCAAGATGACAAATTAAGGCCTCTCAAAGAAGTATAAGAGATCATGAGGAAAATGATTACTGTTTGAAAAGATTAGCATAATGTATAGATATCTATGTGTAAATATGTAACATTATCTTCTAAAAGGATCCTTGTAGTTTGATTTTCAAAAATCATTTATGGGAATGACTCAAAGCTGTCTTTCAGCACCATGAAGTTTCATGTGATGATTTACAATGGTTAACAAAGGTGGAATAAAAACTAAACACCCTGCAGAGTAAATGAAAACTGCTGAAAATTAAATATTAAAGGCTTAAACTCAAGTCATTGTAAGTATTAATAATGCCACAACAATGATGATCAGAGGAAGCCTCAGTATTACCACTGAAGCAATTGGTGTATCAGATATTCACCAGTGAGAATAAGATATTATATGCATTAATTACATTGTTTTAAGCAACCTCCATACTTTAGATACTATAAAAAATTATCTTATCAAAAAAAAAACAAAACTTCTTCTCCAGAAAAAAATGTTTCCTCCCTACCCTCCATAAACCAAACGGATTCAATAAGATCAATAAATTTCTGATTTAATTTATATTATCAATCTATAATATTTTCTTTCAGGCTCATGATCAAAGATCCATTGTATGAGCACAGATTTGTCATATTAAAAACTGCAGTGATTAATTGTAAATATATATATATATATATATATATATATATAAAATAAAATAAAACTTACCAACTGGTTCCTTTTGATTTTGAAAGAGAATCTTGCTATTACTGCCATCCATATTTGCCATGTTAATTGTGTTGCCATCTGTCCAGTAGAGTTTCCTTAATTCAAAAGAGATATGGTTTAAAAATATTAGAAATAGACCTACTTGTTGGCTAGAAGCATTTGCTGAAGAACTAAGTTAATATTAAAGTAAATTATTGGTTCAGGATTTTTTTTTCCAGGAAGTCCCCAAATTGTTGATCCACTTGCCTGGGAAGAAGTACCACTCTTACTTTTTCCTGTCACTGAAGACCCATTATCTCACTTGTTTCTCCTCTACACCCATAACTGTCCCTGGGCTTCTCCAGGCAAGAATATTGGAGTGGGTTGCATGCCCTCCTCTAGGGGATCTTCCTGAAAGAGGGATCGAATCCATGTCTCTTATGTCTCCTGCACTGGCAGGCGGGTTCTTTACTACTAGTGCCACCTGGGAAGCCCTTAACTACAGTAAATTATTTCCATTTAAAATCATTCATCAATATTGAATTCTCTTGATTTAGAAAAATCAGGTACCAGAGAAGGGAACAATGTCATTTCAATCATTACTGTTGAATGCACTAAGGAGAAAGACTTTCTTTTAGCTCTACATGAGTTTTCTACAGGCATACCTGAAGATTAACCAGAAGATGGGAGAATGTGATCTAATTTGCAGTGACCATAACATCAAATCACAGTAAACACGTTATTAACAACTGGAATTTGAAATGAAATTAACAGCTTTTCTAGACTTCTCTCTCTCTTTTTTTTTCCACTCTTTGTAAACATAAACTGATAAAATTTTACAGTAATATATAAAAATTTGATTTCATGCAGAAAGCAGAAATCTTTAACCAGGGATCTCCTATAATTTCCATATTCACATTTGCCTTTTTCACTGTATAGTTTATATGTATATACACATATGTATATGTGTGTCTCTTCTGAATTCAACAACATTTTTACATAAAATCAGAGCAAAGGTGTATACAATTTTGAAAAACTTAAAAAAAAAAAAATCATACTTTACCCCCTGACTGGGTGAGCTGCTAGACACTGTGGCTTATCGATTCCATGGATAATTGAGGTTTTCAAGGAGCCATCTAGTCTTGCCACATTAATTTGTGTTTCATCAAATTCTGAGCTAATCCAGTATAAATTACGTGAGACCCAGTCCACGGTTAACCCTCTGATACTTTGAATATCTGTATAACAGGAAAGAGAAAATCACAAGTGAATGAAATTTCTCATTCTTTTGGCTTTCCAAGTCAGTTATTTTCTGTCTCGGGGAAAATTTAATTTACACTTTAATTTGTTAGCTAAAATTGTACAAGATTGTAATCTTATTCCCTTATCAGCCTTTCTTAAAGCATGAATAATTGTTAATGTCTTACTGCTGAGCCATTTGAAAACCTGAAGTAACAATTAGCATTGAAATTGCACTAACAGTCAATGACGCGCTAGTAAACACTAAGGAGCAGATGCAGGCAGAGGTCCTATGGGCCAAGGTGACCAAAATTCAAATTAGAGTAATAGCTTCTCTAGATGGTAGCACATCTTTCTAGTCAGGGGAAAGTACCTGTGGGCCATCAACAAATGGGCCATTTTATCTGTTAAGTGCCAATTTGTTACTGAAGTTAAATAAAACAATTCAACTTTCTGAAAAGAATTACCAGAGAGTTGAGCATCTTTAAAATGGGTAATTAACAGAATTTGACTGAAATATGAGCAAAGAAACTGAAACCCTTTTAACATTCCTCCAAGGTGGATTCTATAGAAATTACTGAAATCTAATTATGTTTTTACTCATTACAGCCAATATGAATATTTGGGTTGTTATTACTTGATTATTCAATTGGGCATCTTTTTAAAAAAATGATGGAAAGTGGGCTTAAATATTATTGCACATTTTAATTAAAGAAACAAATTAAAAATAAAATGTTAAAACAATGGATACTAGGAAATCTTTTCAACATATTAACAGATACACAGTTCAGTTCAGTTCAGCTGGTCAGTTGTGTCTGACTTTTTGCAACCCCATGGACTGGAGCATGCCAGGCATCCCTGTCCATCACCAATTCCCGGAGTTTACCCAAACTCAATGGACATCCAACAATCTCAGCCTCTCTTGGCCCCTTCTCCTCCCACCTTCAATCTTCCCCAGCATCAGAGTCTTTTCCAATGAGTCAGTTCTTCACATCAGGTGGCCAAATTATTGGAGTTTCAGCTTAAACATCAGTCCTTCCAATGAATACTCAGGACTGATTTCCTTTAGGATGGACTGGTTAGATCTCCTTGCAGTACCAGGGAGTCTCAAAAAATCTTCTCTAACACCACAGTTCAAAGCATCAATTCTTCAGTGCTCAGCTTTCTTTATAGTCCAACTCTCCCATCCATACATGACTACTGGAAAACCATGGCTTTGACTAGACGGACCTTTGTTGGCAAAGTAATGTCTGCTTTTTAATATGCTGTCTAGGTTGGTCATACACAAGGCCAGTTTAATTTCCAATTTGTAGTATTTGAATGCATTAACTGAGTATTGCCTTTATTTTAAAAAGTTTTATATTTCCTAGCAGGCTGTACCTCTAAGTGTTCTCCAGACTCCTGTTACTCAAATTTATCAGACATTTGGAGACTGAGCAAGTGAAGATTCTGATTCAGTAGATCTGAGAAGGCTCTTAAGATTCTGCAAGTTAAACTAATTCCCAAGTGCTGCAGCTACTGCTCCAGAGCAGCGATTCCATGCCAAATGCTTCTGGAAATGCAGAGTGGCTGCTACTTAGCTCATCTAATTTCTGTCAGTCCTGTGCTTAGTCATGGCTGATTCTTTGTGATACCATGGACGGTAACCTGCCAGGCTCCTCTGTCCATAGAATTTACCAGGTAAGAATACTGGAGAGGGTTGCCATTTCCTCTTCCAGAGGATCTTTCCAGGCCAGGGATCAAACTTGTGAACTTTTGTCTCCTGTGTCTCTTGCATTGACAGGTGGATTCTTTACCACTGTGGCACCTGGGAAGCCCATCTAATTGCTACATCTTCCCTTTTTATAGTTTTTAAAAGATGCCATCAAGCAACATTTTCAAAAAGTGAAAACTCCAGATTTGTAAAATTTGTCAGCTAGTTCAAAATTTTAAAAAAGGGATTCCTGGCAGTTCTGAGTTAGCTGTGATGTGTAGTGCTGGTATAGGAGGCTCGACCTCAAGTTTACATCCTTGAGTCTTGACAGAGCCTGCTTTCCTGCTCAATATTCATTTCATTATTTCTAAATAACTTGTAATCACAGTGTCCTAAAAAGTATTCCCCATGTTTCAATTTATCCTCTAAGCAGCAACTTCTCACTCTGCAAGGTACCTTTCATCATTAATTTCTGTTAAGTTGGCAGATTTTGAATGCAAACTTCATTTCTCAACCCAATGCTGGAAATTTATTTGTATTTTTACTTATTCTCATCCAGTCAGCCTTTCACTGAGAAACAATAAGAATAATAATAACACAACACCTTTGTAAAGCTAGACCTTCCATGTCAGATATTTATTTTGCTTCACTCAGGATATTTTTTCTTCTTCCTTTATGCTCTGGACTTAATTGGTTACTGAGAAACAATAATGAGAATTTCTGGCTTTTGTTCTAAGTTGGGTGCCTATTTTTTGTCTTTAATGAAGTCACTTAAATTTCAGCTTCTTTTTCTTATCAGCACAATGAGGCTAATTATAGATAATTCATAGGATTTTGTGAATATTAGATGATGTGTGTTTATGTAGCTTAATTCAGGGTTGAGGGATACGTTGCCAATCCAAGGATTTAATGTTTTCTGCCTTTTTATCCTGAATTGCTTGGTACTGCGAAAATAAAGTTTTTATTTCCTCTAAAATACATGCTACCCAAAGTTTGCTTGCTTATTTTTTCCTGCTGTTTCTGCTCCTCATAATTCATTTACTTGTTTCTGACTGACACCTAAACATACAACCTAGAGAATGCATTGCTCTCTTAAATTGGAAAGCATAGCCAAATGCAATCTGTATGTTGTGCTTATCACTCAGTTGTGTCTGACTCTTTGTGACCCCATGGACTGCAGCCCGCCAGGCTCCTCTGTCCATGGGATTCTTCAGACAAGAATACTGAAGTGGGTTGCCATGGCCTCCACCGGGTATTTTCTCAACCCATAGATCAAATCTAGGTCTCCCGCATTGCAGGCAGATTCTTTACCATCTAAGCCACCAGGGAAGCCCAAATGTAAACTATTAATGCCTATTTAGTCCCTGTCAACTCTACGGTCTGTGCTGTCTCAAATCTATTTCTATCTTTAATTTTGCAGAAACATACAGTCTTTTTCCTCTTTCAGGCAGTTGATTTAGTTGCCTCCAGGTTATTTTTCTGACTAGAGAGCTCCAGATCATGACCTTCAATTGCCCAAGGTATTTGATTGCTTCCAACCACTCAAAATCATGCTGAAATTCCTTAGCCTGGCTTTCTATATAATCTGAATATAACTGTCTGTCCAACCTTATTTGTCACCATTTTTGACCCATTATCTTACCCTTGAGTCATATTGACATTTTCTCAGATTTCCATACTTGTCCTGATCTTTCCAATCTATAGAGAATTACCTGGACCTCATACCTATTATTTTTTCTAAAGCTCATGCAAAATAGTTTAGTTGATAGGCAACATCACCCTTCAACCACAAAAACCTAATCAATTCTTCTATATGTTCCAGTCTTAAAGATTTTCTCTATCTATCTAACTCAGTAGGACTGTATCTGGCCAATCCTTTTCTATGTAATATGATAATTATTTGTGAAATACTACTTCTTTCACATATACTTCTTGAAGATAGGCCCCTTGCTAATTTATCTTTATAGCTCTTCTTCTCAAACAACAACATTGCCTTCAAAATAAATAGCTTTTGATGAGTTCATAATATGGACAAACTATAATTATAAGGATATGTGAGCTAAGTTAAAAATATCAGATGTAAGATCCTCAAGAGTATTTTCAGGAGTACACATCTAAACATATTCAGGTAATCTCAATTCTCATTTTCTATCCTAACCCTTCTTCTGTCCATTAGTTTGGAGCTTCTAATTATCAGTTTTATGTCTAAAATAAAGCTTATGTCTTTTTTGACCATCATTACTGCCCAAGTCTTATTGTTTTGGAATGTCCTAGTAAATTCACCATAAAGGGGTCAGGGAAAGAATAACAACTGAAATACATTTAATGATATTTTTGCTTTTTTAAAAAAATACTGAAATAATGAATTGATTCAACTCCTTGTTTCAAGTCAAGCCAAGATCTCTGAGCAAATTTTTCAGAAAGTTCAATTTCCTATTTCCAATGATTCTCACTTCTTAAAGTAAGGCAGATTAGATATTCCTAAAAGTCTTCCACTGCCACAAAATTCCCAGATGTATGATAAACTAAAACTTTGAAATGTGTTGTTGAGATCATAAGACAGATGGAAAAATCTCTAAGTGCTAATACACAATTGTATGTTACATAAAATCATAAAGGAAGCCAAGTAGGAATATAGAGGTTGGTGTAGCCATAGGGGCAACAATTTGTAATGAAAATCTAGAGATTTCTGGATTACTAGTTGCTCAGTGCAACTATATATATATATACCTGCTTAAAAAGGAGCATGATTCTTTAAATAAATATAAAAAATTTTTTGTCTCTCTTCTGGGTATGAGAGAAAAAAATCTAAGCATAGGTCTATGGTAGGGCAAGAGATGCATCCATTGTTTGTGTAGGGGAATGGTTCTTTGCTTATAATGACTCCTTTTTCTCCAAAAGAAACAAATTCAAATCCTCTAAGGAAGAAAAACAATTTTCTCCACCCAAGCATTTACAATTTCTACACTGAATTTGTTCTCATAATAGGTCAGAAAAATTAAAACACACACAAAGAATAAGACATAAGAGGAAGAATAAAGAGAAAAATAAAGAGTAGGTTTAAGTTTCCAAAGCCTACATAGTTTTAAATTATTATGTGTAACATAAAGAAAACTGAATGGATGAGTTTAAAGGAAAAAAATATACTTCAAAGTAATAAGCAAGGTGCAATAACTCATTTTTTTAAATATTCTTGAAATGTATATAAATGAGAAGCAAAATAACTTGCCAATATTAAAAAGAATAATTATTTAGATACATTAACCAGCAGGTTAGACACTAGTGACTGCAAGACGACTTGTGAATTGCAAGACATCTGATGAACTGCAAGGCAAACTGTCAGCCAAAGAAAACAGAAATAAAATGATTCGATGAGTTGGAAGTTAGAACAAATAACTTACCACATATAGTCAGTTTCCGAAGGAAGGAATAAAGAGACTAGGTTAGAAAAATGGTCAGAGACAATAGTTGAGGATGTTTTCTCCCTGTGTTGATGAAAGAGATGAGCCAGTAAAGTTTAGATGGCTAAATAAAAACAGTCATGAGGAAAAAGAAGAACTTAAAAGCATTTAGAGAGAAAACATATATTCTGTGGAAAAAAAGGAATGACAAATTAGACAAACAGAGATTCTCAAGAGATGTGAAAAGATAGCAAATAATATCTGGAAATGATTGAGAGAAAATGACACTAAACTTTCAATTTGTATTCAACAACATTATATTCCAAACTACAATTCAACAACAAAATATTGATTTAAAAATGGGCAAATGACTCAATAGTCGTGTCTCTAAAGCAGACACAGAAGTGACCAACAAGAGCACAAAAAGATACTTAACATCACTAATCATTAGGAAATGTGAATCATAAGCACAAGTATATTCTACCTCACACCTATTAATAGAAAGTTGTTCAGTTGTGTCTGACCCTCTGCCATACCATGAACTGTAGTCCCAGACTCCTCTGTCCATGGAATTTTCTAGGCAAGAATACTGGATTAGGTTGTCATTCCTTTCTCTAGGGGATCTTCGTAACCCAGGGGTCAAACCCAGGGATCAAACCTGCCTGCATTGCAGGCAGACTCTTTACCATCAGAGCCACCAAAGAAGCCCTTCACAAGTAGGATGACTGCTACTAATAGAAAATTAACCAACAAACAAAAAACAAGAAAAACAACAACAACAGAAAGAAAATAATAATATTGGCAAGAATATGGAGAAACTGGAACCCTTGTGAGCTGATCATGGGGATGTAAAATGGTGCAGCCTTTGTGGGAAGTAGTATGGCAGTTTCTCAAAAAGTTAGAATTACCATATGACCCAGCCATTCCACCTCTGGGTATATAACCAAAAGAATGCAAAGTTCTCCAAGGGATACTTATACACCTATGTTCACAGCAGCATTATTCACAATAGCCAAGAGTGAAGCAGCTCAAACATCCATTGACTGATGAATGTATAAACAAATGGGGATGCACACATAAAATGGAACATTATTCAGCCTTAGAAAGAAAGGAAATTCTGATATGCTACAATATGGATGGACTTGAAGATATCATGCTAAAAGAAAAGGCCCATTCACAAGAAGGTAAGTACTAGATGATTCCTTTTTTATGAGGTACCTATAGTAGTTTCAGAGACAAAGAAATAGAAGAGTGGTTTCCAGAAAATGAGAAGGGGGATGGGAAGTTGTTTCTTAATGGGGAGAGTTTCATTTTGTAAGATGGAAAGAGTTATGGAGATTGGTTACACATTGTGAATGTACTTAACACTACTAAACTGTACAATTAAGAAGGTTTGAGATGATATTTACATAATATGTATTTTACTGCAATTAAAATTATCTTTATAAAAAGAAGACTAAAAACTATTTTCAGATATTATATCAATAACAAATTCTTACTAAATTAAGATCATTGAAAGATATAATTCAGAGAGAAGGCCTTAAATGAAAGAGGGGTGGAGGTAAGCATGCAAACTGGTTAACATGTCAGTAAATCTAAATGAAAATGGACTGGTAGTCAATTCTCTGCTTGTGAGAATCATCTTTTTTTTTTTCTCTTTCTTTCTATGAAGCAGATTTACTGACACCAGCATCTTGGGAGTGGACACCAGGCCTTCTGCCCCAAATCAGGTATGCCCTCAAAGAGGCATAACTCTCTGAGGGCAGCTATGGCTTCAGCCGGCCAAAACTTATTTGCAGTGGTTTTTTTTTTTTTTTTTGGCAAGTGTTTCTCTGTTCTTGCAAGCAAAGCTTAAAAAAGTAAATTGGTAATAACTTGTGAAAAGCTTTCTCAAAGGAACTCTGTAAACATTAAATACTCTGTTGCATTTATGAAAAACTCTGATCATAAAAGTATATATGTATGTGTGTATATATATCTATCTATATGTTATTATATATATATAACACATGATGGTACACAACCTAAGAAAACATCAATACATCCATGATCCATCTTAAGAACATTACAAACACTTTAGAAATCTTTAATGCTTATCCTCGGGCATTTTACAGCTCTCCAACTCTGATCAACTGAGTATTTACCATGACCTTGGCTTTCTCACTTTTAACACATATACATATTTTCTAAATCTTTTTTTTTTAAGAACATAGCAGCACAATTATAACTTCTTCACTAATCCTTATATGCTTTACATCCCAACCTTATCATTATTCCTGTCTTAGAGAAGCAAATCAGTGCTGATTAGGGAGAAAAGTCTGAAGCAAGTCTCTTTTTATTTTCCTATGGATCAAAGTCTCTAATATCTTTCCAATCATTTGGTGAAGTTTACCTCTTACATTCATCAGGTTCAGTTACTTCAGTTTCCACTCTTGCTGTCTATCATCTTCTTATACCTAGCTTTTATTTCAGATTGGATCATTTCTATAACCTTCTAAGTGTAGCCTGCCTGTAATTTCTCACTTTTCCAATCTAGTTAAGAAGGTTATACCTGCATCATCTTCAAAGGAGCTTGACTGTCCAATATCCATCCATAAAAGTCTTCAGCTGTTTTCCACTGTATTGGAAGGGGGAAAAAAAAAAAACAACCACAAAAAAAGCTCCTCTGGTGTAAGACCTTCTGTTCTGCTAACATATTAACCTTCTAGTTTACTCTTCTATAAGACCTACCTATCTACAACTCACTACTTGCTCCTCTTTATACGTGTGTGTCCAGCTCTTTGTACTTAAGAATAGGCACTTTTTAAATTACAGATGTCTACATTCTTCCACCAAAAGGCTTCATGGATGAAAATTAAAATTCTATTCAGTTCAGTTCAGTCGCTCAGTCATATTGGACTCTTTGTGACCCCATGAACTGCAGAACGCCAAGTCTCACTGTCCATCATTAAACTCATGTCCATTGAATTGGTGATGCCATCCAACCATCTCATCCTCCGTCATTTCATTCTACTCCTGCCCTCAATCTTTCCAGACATTAGAGTCATTTCAAATGAGTCAGCTCTTTGCATCAGGTGGCCATCAGTATTGGAGTTTCAGCTTCAACATCAGTCCTTCCAATGAACACCCAGAACTGATCTCCTTTAGGATGAACTGGTTGGATCTCCTTGCAGTCCAAGGGACTCTCAAGGGTCTTCTCCAACACCACAGTTCAAAAGCATCAATTCTTCTGCACTCAGCTTACTTTATAATCCAACTCTCACATACATATATGATTAGTGGAAAAACCATAGCCTTGACTAGATGGACCACTGTTGACAAAGTAACATCTCTGCTATTTAATATGCTGTCTAGGTTGGTCATAACTTTCCTTCCAAGGAGTAAGGGTCTTTTAATTTCATGATTGCAATCATGATCTGCAGTGATTTGGGAGCCCAAAACTATAAAGTCAGCCACCATTTCCACTGTTTCTCCATCTATTTGCCATGAAATAATGGCACAGGATGCCATGATCTTAGTTTTCTGAATGTTGAAAGTTTAAGTCAACTTTTTCACTCTCCTCTTTCACTTTCATCAAGAAGTTCTTTAGTTTTTCTTCACTTTCTTCCATAAGGGTGGTATCGTCTGCATATCTGAAGTTATTGATATTTCTCCAGGCAATTTTGACCCCAGCTTGTGCTTCCTCCAGCCCAGCGTTTCTCATGATGCACTCTGCATATAAGTTGAATAAGCAGGGTGACAATATACAGCCTTGACATACTCCTTTTCCTATTTGGAACCAGTCTGTTCCATGTCCAGTTCCAACTATTGCTTCCTGACCTGCATACAGGTTTCTCAAGAGGCAGGTCAGGTGGTCTGGTATTCCCATCTCTTTCAGAATTTTCCACAGTTTATTGTGATCTACACAGTCAAAGGATTTGGCATAGTCAATAAAGCAGAAATAGATGTTTTTGGGGAGCTCTCTTGCTTTTTCAGTGATCCAGTAGAGGTTGGCAATTTGTTTTCTGGTTACTCTGCCTTATATAAAACAAGCTTGAACATGTGGGGGCTCACGGTTCATGTTTTGCTGAGGCTTGGCTTGGAGAATTTTGAGCATTCCTTTGCTAGTATGCGAGATGAGTGCAATTGTGCAGTAGTTTGAGCATTGTTTGGCATTGCATTTCTTTGGGATTGGAATGAAAACTGACTTCTTCCAGTCCTGTGGCCACTGCTGAGTTTTCCAAATTTGCTGACATATTGACTGCAACACTTTCACAGCATCATGTTTCAGGATTTGAAATAGCTCAACTGGAATTCCATCACCTCCACTAACTTTGTCCATAGTGATGCTTCCTAAAGGCCCACTTGACTTTGCATTCCAGGATGTCTGGCTCTAGTTGAGTGATCACACCATCGTGATTATCTGGATCATGAAGATCTTTTTTGTATAGTTCTGCTGTGTATTCTTGCCACCTCTTCTTAATATCTTTTGCTTCTGTTAGGTCCATACCATTTTTCTCCTTTATTGAGTCCATGTTTGCATGCAATATTCCTTTGGTATTTCTAATTTTCTTGAAGAGATCTCTAGTGTTTCCCATTCTATTGCTTTCTTCTATTTCTTTGCACTGATCACTGAGGAAGGCTTTCTTGTCTCTCAGTGCTCTTCTTTGGAACTCTGCATTAAAATGGGTATATCTTTTCTTTTCTCCTTTGCTTTTCACTTCTTTTCACAGCTATTTGTAAAGCCTCCTCAGACAGATATTCCCCATCTAAACTTTCTACTTCGATTCAAGGCCTGTTACCAAAATCTAGATCTCACTGTTATTACTGACCTGTGTTTGTTCATTCTCTGGTCTAATTTCCATAATAGCTTTTATTGTCTAAGCATTTTTCTTACTGGGTAAGAAAATAGAGGAAATGAATGAATCCTTAGTACTCACTGACAAAATGCTTGGCAGAAGTGGAAAACAATTTTATATAGTAATGGAATTCTACTCTGAAATGGGTCCAGTTAGATTCAAAGTATCATTGGGAATAAAATTTATACAATATCAATATTATCTAAAGGTGTACATTTAAAATGATTTATATTTTTGCAGTTAAAACAAGCATATCATCATATAATTTCCTACTATCACTACAGATAGTGACTGTAGCTATGCAATTAAAAGATGTGTGCTCATTAGAAGGAAAGCTTAGATAAAGCTAGACAACGTATTAAAAAGCAGACACATTACTTTGCTGACAAAGGACTGTATTGTCAAAGTCATGTGTTTTCTAGTCGCCATGTATGGATGTGAAAGTTGAACCATAAGGAAGGCTGAGCACCAAAGAATTAATGCTTTTGAACTGTGCTTTGGAGAAGACGATTGAGAGTCCCGTGGACTACAAGGAGATCAAATGAGTCAATCCTAAAGGAAATCAACCCTGAATATTCTTTGGAAGGACAGATCCTGAGGCTGAAGCTCCAATACTTCACCCACCTGATGCAAAGAGCTGACTCATTAGAAAAGACCCTGATACTGGGAAAGATTGAAGGCAGGAAGAAAATGGGATGACAGAGGATGAGATGGTTGGATGGTATCACCAAGACATTAGACATGAGTTTGAGCAAGCTCCAAGAGATGATGAAGGACAGGGAAGTCTGATGTGCTGCAGTCCATGGGGTCACAAAGAGT
This sequence comes from Muntiacus reevesi, assembly GCF_963930625.1. Taxonomy (NCBI): domain Eukaryota; kingdom Metazoa; phylum Chordata; class Mammalia; order Artiodactyla; family Cervidae; genus Muntiacus; species Muntiacus reevesi. Next base: position 216,073,150 of record NC_089251.1, read on the forward strand.
TGGACACGACTGAGTGACTGAACAACTACTTTAGAAAGCGTTGTTTATAGAAATAAACTTCCAGTTTATATTCATCTTTCTTATATCCATTTTAGCTTCTGCTAAACTCAACCTAACAGTTCAGTTTAATCATATAGTAGATGACTAATACTAAAAAATATACTTTGCTTAAGCAGTTATACTTGCTCAAAGTTGAGTCTTAAATTTTTCAAAGAAGAACAATGTATACTTTGTCCTAGAATAATCAGATACAATGGGAATCTTTTACAATTTAAAAAAAAAAAGGATTCTATCGATGGTGACCTGGAATTTCATAAGATCGTCAACATATTTTCAAAGTGTTTCCTTATATTTCAGAATAATAAATAAAAGCCTTGATGAGAGGATAAAATAAATCCTATCCTTCATCCAGGTACTGCTAGACGAATTCTGCAGAATATACTGAGTGCATATTTAGTGAGCACTGGAAAGGGATATTGTGCACAAATCATTTGTTTGCTGTAAAACTTCTTCTCTCTACCTTGCTGAGGTCCCTTATGTGTTTAAAAAAAAAAAAAAAAAAAAGGCATTTAGGGGAATAAAAGAGGATAGCTGTGGAGTCAAAAGGCCTAAATCCAAACTTGGATAGACAAAGCTCTACTATTTCCTAGTATAGTCACCCTGAAGAAAATGCGTCCTCATATTTAAAAATAGAAAGTAATGCTTACCTTTTGAGCATTGTTTGAGGAAAAAGTATAGATAAAATAAAATCAGCATAGATACAAGTATAAAAATTCAACTGTGCTACTCCTGACTTATATCAGGAGCTTTAAGGTAATTTTCTTTTTTGTTACTCTGTTAATCATAAGCAATACTTCAGAGTTTTGTGGGATAACCTTTTATTCTATAAGGTATAACTCTAGGCAGTACTATAAGTCTTTGACTGTGTGGATCACAACAAAATGTGGAAAATTCTTAAAGAGATGGGAATACCAGACCACCTGACCTGCCTCTTGCGAAATCTGTATGCAGGTCAGGAAGCAACAGTTAGAACTGGACATGGAACAACAGACTGGTTCCAAATAGGAAAAGGAGTATGTCAAGGCTGTATATTGTCACCCTGCTTATTTAACTTATATGCAGAGTGCATCATGAGAAACGCTGTGCTGGAAGAAGCACAAGCTGGAATTAATATTGCTGGGAGACATATCAATAACCTCAGATATGCAGATGACACCACCCTTATGGAAGAAAGTGAATAAGAACTAAAGAGTTTCTTGAGGAAAGTGAAAGAGGAGAGTGAAAACGTTGACTTAAAGCTCAACATTCAGAAAACTAAGATCATGGCATCTGGTCCTGTCACTTCATGGCAAATAGATGGGGAAACAATGACTGACTTTTTTGGGGGGGCTCCAAAATCACTGCAGATGGTGACTGCAGCCATGAAATTATAAGATGCTTGCCCCTTGGAAGGAAAGTTATGACCAACCTAGACAGCATATTAAAAAGCACAGGCATTACATAGTCAAAGCTATGGTTTTTCCAGTAGTCATGTATGGATGTGAGACCTGGACTATAAAGAAAGCTGAGCACCGAAGAATTGATGTTTTTGAACTGTGGTGTTGGAGAAGACTCTTGAGAGTCCCTTGGACTGCAAGGAGATCCAATCAGTCCATCCTCAAGAAAATCAGTCCTGAATATTCATAGGAAGGACTGATGCTAAAGCTGAAACTCCAATACTTTGCCCATCCGATGCAAAGAACTGACTCATTTGAAAAGACCCTGATGCTTAGAAAGATTGAAGGTGAGAGGAGAAGGGGATGACAGAGGATGAGATGGTTGGATGGCATCACTGACTCAATGGACATGAGTTTGAGTAAGGTCTGGGGTTTGGTGATGGACAGGGAGGCCTGGCATGCTGCAATCCACAGGGTTGCAGAGTCGGACTCATCTGAGCAACTGAACTGATCTGAATTGAGGCAGTACAGGAGTACTCAAGATGTGCAACTGAGTCTGGGGCTATATTAAAAGGATAAACTGAGCCTATTGAAGTGAAGTTCCAAGTCCTATTATCAGCAGGAGGGCTGATAGGAGCTCTAAACATACAATCCTAAGTAAGAATTTATCATTTCCTCTCTGGTTTAGATACTAAGCTTTAGTTTCTGTGAATGTCAGTTTTCTTACCTACAGAACAGAAATAATTCTTAATAATAGTTTCTCAAAGTTTATATGAGGTCACGGTATTTGTCACATTAATGACACCTATTATTATATAACATGTCAGAAAAATAAACTTTGGGAGCGTGAATAACTGAAAACATTTGGGCCAAGGAGTGACTCAAGTATAAGAATTAACTGCCACCAGAAGGTAGGGATACAGGTAACTAGAAACTCTTTTGCCAAGAATTGTTAATGATTTCTTTTTGAAGAATAAAATTACACCTTGGTTACTATTAAATATATATATTAATTTATATTAAAAACAAATAATGAATACAATGAATGTGCCTATAGTCATATATTAGTGTTTATCTGTTGATGAATTTATCTGCTATCTGTTATCTGCTACAACTGACTGTAACAAAGAGCTCACGTGGGTAATACATACATTAAGAATAGCTTAGTGTTTCAGGATATGGAGAATGACAAGGCAGGCAAACTATTTCTAATACCCTTCATAAAAACTTGATCCAAAGAGCCTCAGTGTTTTCATCAGAAGATGGTCTAACTGGAAGAAAAATGGGGACTGCTTGGGGCAATGGATAGATGGGGTCCTGATTTTTGAAGGTGGTTTGACATTAGACTTGGGCTGAGAAAGGTAAGAAGAATGTTTCAAGAAAAATTCCAGTAGACGAAGGCTAATGAAGTGAGAAAACAGAGGGCAACAGTATAAGAGGTAAGAGAAAGGCCAAAATTTCATTTGCATGGAATCAGGAATTTAAAAGATGAAAGGATAAAATAAAGTACAATCACTGGCAGGATTTGAATACTTTGATGAGTTAAGAAGTTGAACTACCAAAATGTTATCTAAAGATTCTCTTCTTATGGAAGGACATATCAGTCCCCAACAAAGTTTCATTCTTGAATAAAGGGAAAGGCAATGTTGTTCACCTTTTCGGGTTGTCCTTGACGATGCCTATTCCTCAATTTTCACATTCAATTATTTCAAGTATTTACTTTTTGTAATCTCAAAAACATAAAAATAAACAATTTATCCCACATAGGCTGGTATGATTTGGTTCTGATTATTATTTTATTTTTTTTATATCCATCAACTTGTATAACTCCCTCTTCTGTACTTCATACTATTCAGTCTGTTCTGGTCCTCCTTCAATTTCTTATCATATAGAACATATTCCAATATTTTACAAAATGATTGAATTAATAATAATTGTTCCTAATGTGTATGTCTATTATTAGTAAGAAAATATTATTGCTCAATTTGTGGTTAATAATTGTAGAGTCTGCTAAATGGAGATAATTGTGATTTTCTCAAAGATAAACTAACCAAATTGCTATTAGCTATCAATTTATATTTAGAGACAGAAAATTGTTCCCCAATTTTTTTTTTTTGAGGTAAAAATATCTTTACTTTTTACAATTCATAGAGCCTTTGGAAAGTAGTTAACATTCATGATAAAATATGTGAACAATTTTCTATTAGATTTTGATGAACTTGTGAGAAGACCACTGAGCTATCAGTCAGCTAATCAGTAAATAATTATTTTTTTCCTTTGCTCCTATGAAAAGTCCTGAAAAAAAAAAAAGAAATCTTTCCATTAGCTTTTTTCTCTTCTCTTATAGAACATTTGAAATAAATATTTGAACAAGCTTATAACCAATTCATTCAAGTTTCATTAACAGCATTAACTTGAGATGGGTAAAGAGCTAGCATAAATACAAGAGTACTTGAGTGCTCAAATACTCAGATATACTAGTGGTACTCAAACCAGCCTTCCCTTAGTATGTATGGGAACTGTTAAGAAACAGTGTAAATTTAAAACCTGCACTTTTATTGCTTTCATTAAGAAGTTAATCATTGCTCAAATGACATCTGATTTAAAATTTTCAGTATTTTTCAAGGCAGAGGAGTTTGATATTTCTGTTTGAGTCACTGATTATGCCTTTCTCCATGCATGCATGTGTGCTCAGTTGTGACTAACTCTTTGCAATCCTGTGGACTATAGCTGCCAGGCTCCTCTGTCCATGGGATTTTCCAGGCAAGAATACTGGAGAGGGCTGACATTTCCTTCTCCAGAGGACCCTCCTAACCTAGGGATTAAACCCCATCTCAAAGTCTTCTGCAATGGCATTCCTGTGTGGCTGTTTACCACTCAGCCCCCTGGGAATGCCTTCCTCCGCCTTCCTTCAAATCACTCTATCATGCTGCAAGGAGGGAAATTAGTTAGTTCAGTCTCAGTTGCTCAGTCATTCCAACTCTGTGACCCCATGGGCTTCAGCACGTCAGGCCTCCCTGTCCATCACCAACTTCCAGAGTTTCCTCAAACTCATGTCCATTGAGTCAGTGATGCCATCCAACCATCTCATCCTCTGTCATCCCCTTCTCCTCCTGCCTTCAATCTTTCCCAGCATCAGGGTCTTTTCTAGTGTCAGTTCGCATCAGGTGGCCAAAGTATTGGTTCTTCAGTTTCAGCATCAGTCCTTCCAAAGAATATTCAGAACTGATTTCCCTTAGGATGGACTGGTTGGATCTCCTTGTGGTCCAAGGCATTCTGAAGAATCTTCTCTAACACCACAGTTCAAAAGCAGCAATTCTTCAGTGCTCAGATTTCTTTATAGTCCAACTCTCACATCCATACATGACTACTGGAAAAAACATAGCTTTGACTAGACGGAACTTTGTTGGTAAATTAACATCTTTGCAAGGACCATGAGACTGAAGAAAAAGTGTGTATTGTTTGATTCTGCAAGTCATGGCAAATAGCAGGTACTCAACTAAAATTCACTCAATAAAACAATAACTGACCCAGAAATCGCATTATACCAAAATTAGAGCAAAAATGAGGATAATTCATGCTAAATATTCAGAGTTCAACCACTGCATTTATATGTATGTCTCATTTCAGCTATATTTTCTACTTTTGGAAAATGTACTCTTTTCTCTTTTTAAGATTTTTAAATTAAAAAAATAATTAAAGGTTGTTGATTCAACAACATTACTAAAAACTATGATTCAACCTGCTGGGTCAGGGGGAGGATAGGAATAAGTTTTCTCTTTTATTTGTTTAGTCTAGTTCTATACAAAATAGATGCATAAGGAAGTTGATAATAAGCTTGAATCAGAGCGAACAGTCTCTACCAATATCCTATATTCTTTTTGGCAAATACAACTACACCCCCAACAGCCAAAAGAAGTCTTCAATTCTGTTTACTTAGAAATCGGTTAATTTTAAATCCATTCTGAATTTGTTTCTTCTTGCTAAACTAAATTTCTAGTTATCAGATGACTATATTCAACATAATTAGAGCATTCAACAATTGTTAGAATACAGCTTGTTATTAAATCATTGAATAATCAATTCCAAGTTTCAATTAACAACATAGAATTGGATAATAGAAAAAGAATACAAAAGAGACATAATTATTACAGGTTAAATGACAAACATTTTTAAAGTTGTATAGTAGAAATCTTTTACCTCTTGAAATAACAGTTTCTAATCCAGTTCCATTAATAAAAGCCCGTTTGATGGTTTGTGTCTTAATGTCTGTCCAGTATAGTCGTTCTTCAGAAGCATCAAAGTCTATCACAGTAACATCATCAATATCAGGGACTGTAAAGGCCGTGATAAAGTTAAAATATGGATTATCAATATCCACCCCTCTGATTTCAGAACGTCGTGCATATAGAAGAAATTTCTTCATTTCTAGAAATGAAACAGAAATGTATTTTTCTTTATAAGCTTGGCAAGTTTGAATAGGCCTAGAAATTCTAAACATTTGTTGATGATTTAATAGATTTTTAGCATATGAAAAACATGACCAAGATTTGATAAAAATATGAAAAATAAGTTAAAATCCTTAAGTCATTTTTCTTAACGCAAAGAAATTATCAGTAATTGATCTGATCTTAGAATTTCAAGCAAACTCGTTAAAAGACATGAACTTCACAAATCTCAAACACCCACATTTGTCTTTGTTTATAATCATAAAAATATTGCAGTGTAGTAGATGCTTTTTGAAGGAATCGAAGAACATTTTTCTCTATGTGATCTTTGAATAAGATGAGGTTGAGCATTGCTTTTACAAATCATGCTCATGTTTTCCATAACAAAATTTGGCTAATGTTAAAGCATAACATACTGTACATGTTTGTGAATCTGTAGTAACTAACATTGTGAGGCATTCTATTGTTTTTACTTAAATAGGCAACTTTCTTGCACCAAGTTTGTGAAATATTGGTAGATTTAATAGAAAGAGGTGTCACAGATATTCTATTCTCTTGTTTTTTCCTTTGGGGTTATTGTTGATATTTGAAATATGTTATTATTGTGAAAAATTATTTAAAGCCAAGGGTACCTAAATTCCTGAGTTAAAATTTGATGAATACATTTTTATTGGCTCTTCAAAGTAGTTGGTTTGCAAATCGACAAAAATGACTAATAAAACAAAACAGTCTGATTTTCATTCACAAATTTTAGTATCAATTTGTGGTTTAAATAGGCTGTTAAAAGTTTTTTTTACAAATCTTTCCAAATTATATATTTTCCTTCATATTTTCTCCCTTCAAATTGATAATCCCCTATAAAATGATGCTGAAGTAACTTTAGGAGAGCAGGAGGAGATTAAAGCTGTTAAGTACATCTTTGTTATGTGGGTTACCTACATCATCATTTTTTGATAATGCACTTTCACTTGCAAATCTCCCTGTTCTGTAGAGATAAACTCTGCTAACACACCAAATAAGAAAGTGGCAGGAAAAAAAGTGAATAAGATAACAAGCAGCAAAGTGCAGCCTATCACATGTTTAAAGAATTTGTCAGTGTCTCCCAAAGTAGATGACTCATCAATTGAGTGAAAATAGCACCACCTCAAATGCTGGTTTTTAAGGACATTAAAAACCTCTCCTGCTTTACTGTGAGGAAAATCCAAATGCTAATACAATCTGAGAGGATTCACTTTGGAGTTTCTGTAAGATCTGGGAGAAATTTACCATAGCAAGTCTTCTTGTTGGAGGAAAGCTTCATCAAGTGGGGGCACGCACAGGCAGCACTCCTGTTATGATTGATCAGACACATGTGCGAGCAGGGGCCTCTGCCATCATTAGCTGCACAGGGATTGGGAGCTGTAATTACACAGTGAAATATTAACAGTGAAGAAGGAAGAACACGTTAGGGGGCCTCCGAGGGTGACAAGGGTTATTCACTTAATGATTCAAAGTGAAGTTCCCTAGATAGCACACATTACTCAAGTGATTAATATAACAATAATGACAATCATACACAGCTATTACATTAATAAAAACATTTTCCCTCATCAAAGATAACAACTAAGATAACTCCCTCAAGTTCCTCTAGGATGAATGATATTCATTCTATTGCCTTAGAAGCAAAAGGTTTTTTTAAAGTATTTAGTCTGAGAAACAATCAGGAATAGCTATTAAATTTTATATAAATTAAACTCGTAGATGATCATGCAGGTGTCAGGAGTTCCAATTGAGAAACTGCTGTTACATATACTGTGTATCCTTTCAGGCCATTTCTTTTTCAAATCAGAGGCCTATATGAATAAAAATTTCATCTTCCTTTATTATAAAGATGTCTTTTTTTGCTGTATTAACTTATTCCATGGCTAAATATTGCTACATACTCATATTTACTATATTCCATCATATACAAAACTTGATATCTCAAATTTAAAATGGAATATTAAATTTTGTGTTTGATCTATTCTCTCATTCTTTTGTGTTTATTATTTTGTCATTGTTAGGTAGTTAGAATAAGAAAAAGGAGTCCAGAATGGCAGTGGCTAAAAGACAAGGAAGGGAAAAGCCTGTGATAATAGAACAAAGGAAGGTCCGAGGACTGGAGTGAGGACCTCAGGTAGAACAAACAGCACTCCTGGCTAGCCCAGTTTGTATAGGGCAGGCCCAGGGGGAGGAGAAAAAATCATATAAAAAGAGGAGCCAAAGGACTGAAGGTTTCTCTCTCTTCTCTTCGAGTCTTTTGGGTCGTCATGCCCTCATACCTCGAGGATGTATTTTCCTTTATTTTCTAAATAAAACTGAGTTGTAACATGGAGCTATAACACTGATCCATCTGAGAGCTCTAATGCTGGTCCGTCACTTCAAATTTTTGTTGTGATGAGACAGAACTAAGGAAATACACACTCCCCAGACATCATCATATCTTTTGGATAAGATTTTAATCTCAATTGATCCAATGTTCTCTTAAATATTATTTTTATAAAGCCTATCTAGTAGGACAAATTTTATAGAACTATGCTGGTCAACTGAAAAGAATTATACCTTCTGATTTCAGCAGCAATACTTTAGTCTTCAACTAACAATATTTTCCTAACAAATGGATCTATTGTTCAGAGTAGCAGTATCAGTCTTATAGACTTTTAAACCACAAAGAATAAAAATCAATAGGCTATAATAAGAATTTAGAGGTTAGAGAAATTAACTGAATTTAATAAACGCTCAAGGTGGCCTTTGGCAGTCTTCAGGACTCTCCCCATAAGATAACAAAAATGATCCATGTCTATGCATTTGATTTAAAAAATAAAAACAAAAAAGAAAATGAAAGACTCAGAAATATCTTCCCAGAAATATCTTCCAAATAAATTAAGGACAAACATTATTAGAAAAGAGCGGAAACTAAAATTGAGAGATTCTTTATGAGTCTGTCTGTCACATGGTACGCATACCTACTAAGTTGCTCAGTCATGTTCGACTCTTTGCAACGGTAAGGACTGTAGCCCCCCAGGCCCCTCTGTCAGTGGGATTCTCCAGGCAGAATACTGGAGTGGGTTGCCATGCCCTTCTCCAGGGGATCTTTCTGACCCAGGGATGGAACCTGTGTCTCCTGCGGCTCCTGTATTGCAAGCAGATTCTTTACCACTGAGCCAGTGCGGAAGCCCAGCACAAGGTATAAATGCTGCATATTCTGCTTTCTTTCCTTTTAACTTCATCTATTATAATTGGCTCAGATGGTAAAGAATCTGTAATGTAGGAGACCCAGGTTCAAACTCTGGGACAGGAAGATCCCCTGGAGAAGCAAATGGCAACCCACTCTAGTATTCTTGTCTGGAGAATCCCAGGGACAGAAGAACCTGGTGGCCTACAGTTCACGAGGTCAGAGAGGGCTGCGTGATGAAGTAACAACACTACAGTGGGTGTCTTTAAGGAACTAAAGGTTAGAAAAGCAAGAGGTCAGATGGGAAGATTGTTAAGGAGCAAAGATGTTACCAAAAAGGAAATGAAATAAAGAGGCACTGTTGAACTGTTAATCTAGAATAGGGTTACCCAGTTACTGGTACATAGGGAAAAAAAAAAAGAAACCCTCAAAGTTTTAAATTCTTGAAAAAAAGAAGAGGATGGGGAAGAAAGGGGATAAAGAAAAAAAATAAAGAGGAGTAGAGGGAGGAAAAGGAAGAAGGAGATATTTGTTTAAACACACTGACATGGAAAATGCTATTCCTCTCAAAGAAATTAAAAGCAAAATTCATGACAACTCAATAACAAATACTTGGATTTCACTTTAAACATCATTATCTTTAGCCTGGACTCATATTAACTTTTCTCAATATCCTATAATTGTGATAAAAAGCTTTCTAAAATCAACAATAACATATTAAATTTATATATATACACTAAAGTAAATAAATACACTTTGTAGCCCAATATCTGTATTAATGATAACACTGTAAGGTAATATTAACAAAATTTTGTGCTTCATGGTGAGGAAAAATCCACAAAGCTTTCTTTCAATTTTTATCTTTTCTCACTTTGAAATAATGGAATTAAATCTTTTTGATGTTGTTTCTAACCATACATTTAAATAGATACCTACTCTAATTACCAAATTAAGGAATTTGGTTTTCATACTCACATCTTAGTATAAAGCAAGGATCAGCAAATATGGATCTTGGAGCCTTATCTGGTTCACTGTCTATTTTTATGAATAAAGTTTTATTGGACCATAGTCATGCTCATTAATTTACATGTTATTCACATGACTTTCTCACTATAATAGCAGAGTTGAACAGTTTCAGCAGGGACCACTTGGTATAAAAAGCCCTAAAATACATTTTCTGACTCTTTACAGACAATACCTGATACAAAGTTACTATTTTATAAGAAATACTATTGCAATATCCAATATTAATATGAAGATTGCAAACGCCTACAAAACCAAAGCTACCCCATGTATTGTATCCAGGAGATGGGAAAAACTGACCAGTCAATGGGATGCTATAGAGAATATTAACAGATGAAATCCAAACACAGATGTGCTACATGGGTTCATTGATAATTCTTATTATCAAAACTCAAGGTGACCAAAGACCTTTAAACATATGTAACATCCCTCTTATATTTACTCATTGAATACATATTTATGAATCACCTCATATTCTGCCTAGTTTTAAAAAGCTGTGTATAACAGAAGATAAGAGATAGTGCTTGCATCAAAGAGTTTAAGAGTCTGTACTCTTACCCCATACACCATTCTCTCCAAATCTATGGTCACTGGCTCAATTTAGGTTCTTTGCATCTCTTGCTTGGATTGCTGTTCTAACTTCCTAAATAATCTCTTAATTTTCAGTCTCTCCTCATTGCCTATGGTAATTTTCTAAAATACAGACTTGCTCTATAGTTCCTTTGCTTAAAAATCTTGGATAGTTTCTCTACTTTAGATAAGTCTTCCTCACAAAGACGCACATTTTATCTGCTACCATTTCCTCCAAGGTTTATTAACAGTAGCCAGATGGGCTTGCTCAGTTGCTCAGTCATGTCCAACTCTTTGCGACCCATGGACTATATTACACTAGGCTTCTCTTTTCATGGGATTCTCCAGGCAAGAATACTGGAGCGGGTTGTCATTTCCTCCTCCAGATCTCCTAGACCCAGGGATTGAACTCACATTTCTTGTGTCTCTTACATTGTTAGGCGGATTCTTTACCACTGTGCCACCTGGAAGCCCTCCAGATTGATTTACCTGCTGTTTTTTTACCTTTCTTTTTTTTTGTTTGTTTGTTTTTTAATCCTGATCCACTCTGTTTATTTTTATCAAAGATGTCATAAGTCTTCTAAATTCCCCAAATTTTAATTTCAAAGATTTTTTTTTTTACTTCTCTTTCACTACCATATTTAATTGTCAAGTATTATCAGACCTGCCTATTATGTGCCCTTTCTTTCCATTTTTACCTTTCCTCTTGCAATATAAGGTTATTTCCTCACTTTGGAGTAACTGCTATAACCATGTAACTAGTATTCTATGGTACTGTCAAAAGTATACTAATCTCTGTTTCAAAGATACCATCCTACCTTGTAGTTTCATCTACCATTTTCCTACTACATACACATTATGCACATGGTAAAAAGGACTCCAAATTGTTCCTTGAACATCTATAGCTTGTCTTTTTCTACTTCCACAGAAAGTATTTTCTTCCTGTAGAATTTCATTACCAACATCCTTACACTATTATTTCATGAATCAGCTGGAGTTATTTTTCTTTCACAAAATATTTTCTAATGAAACTAGCTAATGCTGATTTATTCCAACTCTAAATATTAGTTTCAGTTATCAATATAAAAGGCATTAGGCATTTATTATTTACTCTCTTATTTTCTAATTGTCTTTGACATGTATTTGCATATTTTTTTATCATTATACCCTGCTCTCTCTAGGTAAATCAGGGGTAGGGAAACTATTCTTTTTGTTTGTTTTTTTTCTATAAAAGGCCAAATTGCAAATATGTCCACCTTTGTAGCCCTTATGCCCTTTCTAGTAATTTTTCAACTTTGCTATTACAACAAAAAGCAGCCATGAAGCAATATGTGAATCAACACATATAGCTATGTTCAAATAAAATTTTATTTGCAAAATTTGCAGATGTCTAAAGTTAGTCTGAGAGTCTTAGTTTGTCAAATTCTGAGCCTTAGTTTGTCAAAGTCTATGCTGGCAGGAACTATGATTTATCAACATATATATATATATATATATTTTTTTTTTTCTCCTAAAATTTCCACCTGATTTATTACTGTTTTGGATTCATACACATGCTCATAAACATATGCATGTCTATGTTCTAACAGGGTGACAATCTAAAATTTTGAAAGTAAACTAAAAGACAGCTATAGATGAGCTATAGCCATAGCTTTAGGAGAGCTATAGATGAAAACATTAAATAATGCATAACTACAATACACTACTGAGAATGAAATGCTAATTATGCAATCATACAAGACTGATGTGTGCTCTGTAAAGAAGACAATATCATTAAGAAAATCTCATATTTCATGCAAAACTGTGTTTAATTGCAGTCCATTTTTCACCAGCAAAAAAAAATAAACACTTTAAACCCAATTACTTTATCTGTTAAGTTCAAATAAAACATACATAAATGTGGATGCAATATAAATATATATACAATATTTATTTACCTAACAATACTAAGCTTAAAGCAGAAGAATCTCAAGACCCAATGTTAGATAAGAGAAACATTTTTCTCTGTCTTGTGTAATCATTGTTGATAGAAATTAATACTCATCATGTTAATGAAATTTGTTTGTACAAAATAATTATTAACATAAAAAAATGCATATCTATTATAACTATATTTTAGTTATAATTTTCTGTTTGAAAATAATTTAGTTTTTTGAAATGAATTTAAGAAAGATCTTACTATTAAGCATTAGTTCCAAATCCTTTTCCCTTTGACAAATATCAACAAATTATAATTTTAGTATTTGATGTTGAAGAACTAGAGGAATCCCTTATTTAAAACACACACATATAATAAAATATGTGCAAGTACAAGATGTTCTTATTGCTTCAATTTACAAGTTTCTATCAATACCAGGTATGCGGGAATTACTTTCACCAAAACTCATATTTTACAGATTAATTTTATACTGTACTCTATTTTTATGAAGTAGAACAAAAAATCTAAAAATCTTATCTTCTATAGACAGCTCAAAGAGAAAAGATTTAAAAGCCACATATACTATTTCCATTTATTTGTGTACAGTTTTCTATAAAAAGAGTGAATTCAAACATGTAATATCATGCTACATTTATTGCTGAGCTATATCTTAAAATACCAATGAATTTTCAGATTTTCTAAGAGGTGCTATGCCTTTCTGACTTGCTATTTACTTTTACTTGCTGTATAATTTAAAAGAAGAAACATTTGTGCCAGAAAAATTTCTATGTTCACAATGATTTAATAATCACAAAGCTTTTGTCTAAAACAGTAGTTCTCAACCAATGGTAGTGGTGGTGAGGGGGGATTTTGTCCCCTCAGGAGCAATTAAGAATGTTTAGAGACATTTTTGAATGACATAACTGGGATTACCAACTGGCATTTTAGTGAGTAGAGGCCAAAGATGTTAATAAATGTCATATAATGCAAAAGAATGTTCCCCCTCCCAACTAAGAACTATCTACCTCCAAATATGAAAGGTACAGAGGTTGAGAAGTTTTGATCCTGGATTGGAACTCTGGACTCTGCATCTTAATGTATCTGAAAGAAGAGCTCATAAATACTTACACTTGTATTTCTGAGACAAGTACAGCAAACAACCAGTGTCAAGGAAGAAAGAATTTTATGATTTCTTTGATACTAATCTTTTCTACTGTTTCAAGAGAAACTATATTATAGCATAATTTTAAAATAGCAATTTGTAATGCAGCTATACTTACTACCTACCTATAAATTCATTAACAGTTTAGTTATTTGACATTTGTATTACATTTTGACAAAGAAATAATGCTAAAATGGAAATTAAGTTTTTCAGGTGAATCAACAAAACCCACTAATTCAAAATGTGATTTAAAGACACTACAGAAAGATTTACTGAAAAACTAAATTAGGTGCAGGTCTACATAACTAGTAGTGGGAGCAAAAGACTACCTGTTACAGGAAAGAGGTATAAGAGTAGAAATTGAGTTCCATTGTGATTTTTCATATCAACAGTTGGAATGACTTAGCAACATATTTTTGGTGTGTTTCAACTCTTATTTCTCCTCTTTATTGGCAATTTTGTCTCTCTCTTTTACTTGGCTCTCAGTATTGCACAGTGTTCTAATACCTCACAGAAACCTAACAAGTTTACTTAGATCTCAAAAATTTCTCTTTGCTTTGCTATCACCTGCCTTTCACTTTGCCTCAGTCAGAAATTTCATCCCTTCAAAGCTGCAGATATCAAAAAGTAAACGTGGAGGCATTTTAGCTGTTTCATATCAGATTTTCATTCTTAGAAATAGTATTTTAAACTAAGGTCCATTTCAAATTTTTTAGTATTTATCTATTTTTTAAGCTGTGTGATTCTATTTCATATTTTATTTTTTGGCCATAAGATGTAGTATGTAGGACCTTAGTTCCCTGACCAGGGATTGAACTTGTGCTGCCTGCATTGGAATCAAGGAGTCTAAACCAGTAGATCAAGGAAATCTCAATGTACATTAAAAAAAAAAAAACTTCTGTTGATAGTATATAAATATGTGAAAGAAAGAAATATCATAAAACAATGGAACATAGTATTTTTAACAGAATTAATAATATGTAGAATGGAAGGAATATGTATATGCAAGCAGAGACAGAGAGAGGAAAATGTTTTATATGTCAGGTCATTAGATCTTGATATAAAAAACTGTGGAAGTAAACAATTTAAGTAACCTGAAAATATTTGAAATTCACCTCCACCACACTGAAACCATACTTTTAAGAGTATTATATTTTTTTTAACTTTTTTTAATTGAAAATGTTGCTTGTAGTTAAATATACTAATAAGTCCAAGTGGAATCCCTCATTCTTCAAGTTTCAAAGGATACTTTGTTTCCTAAAGCAGCAAGAATATTACTAATATTCTTAGGGGCTTCCCTGTTGGCTCAGATGGTAAAGAATCTGTCTGCAATACAGGAGACCGGGTTTGATCCCTGGATTGGGAAAATCCCCTGGAGAAGGGAACGCTACACAATTCAGTACTCTTGCCTGAGGAACTCCCATGAACAGAGGAGTCTGGTGGGCTACAGATCAGGGGGTCGCAAAGAGTTGGACATACTGAGTGACTAACACACACACACACACACACACACACACACACACACACACACTATTCTTAGAAACTAGTTGCTTTTTTTTTTAATAGTATCAGCTAATTTTCTTGCAAATGTTGTCAAGAAAAGTTTCATTTTCTATAGACGTATTTTCCTGAAGCAACTGGAAGCCTTAAATCATTTCAGTGTTAAAACGACTCCCTGAGAAACAGCCTGGAGTTCACCTTGTATTGTCATAACATAGACGGCAAGTGAGATAAAAATTGATAGAAAAAATAAAAGTTCCAAAAATGGAATAATTTATTTTTATCACAATGAGCTAGAAAATGTGCTAAGTGTTTCTATAAGCATTATTCCCTTTATTCCTCTTACTGGCCATTTTTGTTCTTACACATAAATTACCCTCGCTTTATAGAAGTGTTAACTTAATTCTGAAAATGGTGAAAAGAAAAGAATACTTACAATCAAAAAAAAAAAAAAAGAATACTTACAATCATACAACTTTTAAGGAAGAAATACATTTTCAGATATCAGAGTGCAATCACTAACCATTATATATACTACCTTTCTAAATGAACTAAATCACTTAGATTCATTTATTTGGCCATTTAACAATTTATGGAGTAGATAATGGATACTGTTTTAAAATATGATTTTTTAAATATATATATATTTAATCTAATTGCTATAACAATGACAATGTCCTAAAATTCCATTCATTCTGTTTCTGGATTTTGATTTGATTTTCTAAGGGGTATTGTCATTTTGATTTGTTACACAAAACAATTTGTACATTTGTCAGTTGATAGGTGTTTCAAAAATAAAATTAAAAGGGACAGTTGAGTCCACACCAGTGTTTGAGGGTAAAATAAAGTGGACTCTGCAAAACAGTACTTTTGTTATCAACAGGTACTAAGTTCCCATTGAATTGAGGCCTTCTCAGAAGAAAAGATTCTTTAAGAAAAGAAAAACATTTTTTAATTGGTGAAAATCTAGTTAATAAAAATATTTTCAAAACTCTATATTTGAAGTGACAATCATATTCTTAAGCTATTTCAAGAAAAGATTCCAAGGCTTCCCTGGTGGTCCAATGACTAAAGAGTCCGCCTGCCAATGCAGGGGATGCAGGTTTGATCGCTGCTCCAGGAAGATCCCACATGCCACGGGCAACCAAGTCTTGTGCCACAGCTACTGAGCCCACGTGCTGCAACTGCTGAAGCCCATGACCCTAGAGCCCGTGCTCTGCAACAAGAGAAGTCTGCACACCACAACGAAGTGGAGTCTCTGTTTAGCGCAACTAGAGAAAGCCAGTGCAGATCAGCAAAGACCCAGCACAGCCAAAAACAAATACACAAGTAAATAAATAACTCTTTAAAAAAAATGATGCCAATCAGAGAAAGTGAGGAAAAAAATGTGAAACAATATTGAAAAACAAACACACACACAAAAATCCATAGTGTAATCTTTCTATATCCATGAAAAAACACAACCCCACTTCTAGGTGTTAAATCACGACTGAAGTTGTGATTAAGAAAACATCTTTATGGTGTCTGAATCAAAATGTAAGATTAGAAAGATTCTGAGCTCACCTCCTCCCGTGGACACACCAAAAGCTACATATAAAACAACTATCTCTGAGAATAGCTTGAAGTGAAACAGATTTTCTACAACTAAATATATAAAGAAAAGATGCCATCGAGACAGGGAGGATAGATAGAGACTCAGTCGAGTTAGAAGCTACACCCTGAGAGCAGAGATACACAAGCGGGAGGGTTATCCCAACTGCGTAGGTCTCTACTGAGCAGCCCAAACTCCAAACTGGGCTTCCCATCAAGAATACCTTCCCAGAATGTCTGGCTTTAAAACCAATGGGGCTTACTTCCAGAGCAGCCAAAGGGCTGTGAGAAGTGAGACCCACTCTGTTTGTGAACCGGTTGTCCACAAACTCAATAGTTCTGACTCCCAGTAGACAAGCAGTGCAGTTAGGCAAAATGAAGAGACAAAGAATAGCTTCCCAATGAAAGATCAACAAAAACATCAAAAAAAGAACTAAATGAAACAGAAACAAGCAGTTTATCAGATAAAGACTTCAAAATCATAGTCTTAAAGATGCTCACTAAACTTGGGAGAAGAATGGAATAGCTCAGGGTGTACTTCAACAAAGGGATAGAAAATATATATAAAAATATCAGAACAGAACAGAAGAAAACAACTGAAGAAAAAAATACATGATGGGGAATCAACAGCCAGTTAGAGAATGCAGGATATACCAGTGATCTGTAAGACAGCGTAGTGGAATTCACTTAAATAAAACAGCAAGAAGAAAAAGAAATACACACACACACATATATATTTGAGTATAGTTTAAGGGACCTACAGAACAACATCAGTCATATAAATTATCCCATTATAGGTCCCAGAAAAAGAAAAGAGAAAGAGAGAGAAAACCTATATGAAGAATAAATGGCTGAAAATATATAAAATATATTTTCCCTCCCTGATGGCACAGATGGTAAAGGATTTGCCTGCAATGCAGGAGACCTGGGTTCAATCCCTGGGTTTGGAAGATCCCCTGGAAAAAGGAATGGCAATCCACTCCACTATTCTTGCCTGGAGAATTTCATGGACTGAGGAGACTGGTGGGTTATAGTCCATGAGGTTGCAAAGAATCAAGCATGACTGAGTAAATAATACTTTCACTTTCATTATATTTTCCAGATATAATATATCTGGAAATATAAATGTCATTGTTGCAAAATATAACAGGGGATATAATCATAAATATTTTAATACCTTTGTATGGTGACAGATGACTATTAACCTTACCATGATGACCAACTTACAGTGTACTCTACAAATGCCAAAACACTATGTCATACCCCTAAAACTAACAATATAGTAAACTATATTTTTAAAAAACAAGTTTAGAAAAAACAAAAACTTTGGTCTGTGAGAGGGCATAGACAAGGGCAGCAAATCCACTGGATGGGAGAAGGTGTGCATACTAGAGAGGAAACTCACATTTTCTTCATATTTACAAACAATTTAATCTATAAGGTGGGGGAGGACCGTAAAACAAAGTAACTAAGAAAATTGTCTATCTACCTATCCATCCATCCATCCACCTATCCATCTGTCTTTCTATCTATTATTTACTTAACAACACTTACACTGTGCTTACTATTTGCCAGGTATCTGCTGTGCTTTTAAGAGACTAATGCATTTAACTTTGCAAGGATTCCAATTTATAGTTGAAACAACTAACATAATTGTCATGCTGTCAGGATATGATAAAGCTAGAATATGAACTAGTCTGGTTCTAGAAGCTTGCTCTTGATTACTATGTCTCCTAGCCTGATTGCTATGAAAGTTGTCTTTTATTTTTTCTTTTTTTGCATTTACATTTTGTTACTTAACACTATAGTCCTATTATTTAATGAACTGTATTTTTTAGTAAAAAGAGTTCGACATTTATACTAACCTCGGGCATATTTAGGATCACTGAGACACATGCAAACAATTCCACAGAAAGTGCTCTAAATAAAATTATAGCTGACCTTCCTCCAGGCTGCCAAATGAATGAATATCTTCATGCCTTGATCTTTCTTGACTTCTCTGCAAGAGTTAACACTATTGACCACTGTCATCTTGAAACTCTTCTCTTACTTTTTCTGACTGTACTCTTTTAGTTCTGAAATCTCTTGGCCATCCTCTTCTCATCATCTTTCTTTGCCTTTCTCGTTTATATTAGTTTTCTCCAAGGTTTTGTGCTTGTCCTTTTCTAATTTTATATAATAGTCTTAAGAAATCTTATTTATCTTCTTTATCTTCAATCTACAATTGAATGACTATAAAAACTGTAGCTCCAGACCAAGTTCTTTTTGCCTTTATAATCTGAATACTCAACCATGTCCTAGAGGTACCTCAAATTCCACATATCCAAACTTTAATTTTTTGATTTATCCTTTAATTCAGGTGCCAGTAAATTTTGGCCTACAGGTTAATACTACCCTTTGGGTTACTATTTTTTTATTGGAGGAAAAACACCAAAAAAATAAAGAATAAAATTTTATAACACATGAAAATTAAAAGAAATTTCAATTTGAGTGTCCATAAATAAAATGTAACTGTAACACAGTGATAGTCATTCACTTTTCATTTGACTGCTATTACACTATCTCAGCAGAACCAAGTAGCTCAGCAAAGACCATATAACCTGCAGGGCCTCAGACGCTTACTATAGGGCCTTCCACAGAAAAAAATCTGCTCACCCCTCCCTTATGTGGCCTCTGTGTCACACGTTGATGGTGAAGACAATTATAGAAACTAGAAAACTAAAGACATCTAAAATTTTCCTTTTCTTGCCAAACTCCCCTACTCTACACATCTCTATCACTTTTTTTTTTTCTTTAAACTGACTTTGTATATGGCAACTCCAGGCTTCCCAGGTGTTGCTAGTTGTAAAGAACCAACGCAGGAAATGTAAGAGACATGGGTTCCATCTCTGGGTTGGGAAGATTTCCTGGAGAAGGGTACTCCAACCCATTCCAATATTCTTGCCTGGAGAATCCCATGGACAGATGAGTCTGGCGAGCTACAGCCCATAGGGTTGTATAGAGTTGGATGTGACTGGAAGCAACCTTAGCACACATGCACATATCTCAGTTCCACCATTCTCTCTGTCCTGGTATCAGCTGTCTCCTGATCTAGTGAAGAAGCTAGGCGCTACATCCTACTAGACTCCTACCTACAGTTGTGTCTCTCTCGTCTACCCCTCATATAGATGAAGTAAAGTTTCAGCATGTAGTTCTGTTATTTTCCCTTCATTGACCAAATAGTTTCAATGTTTTTCTCATTTGTTCAGGGCAGTGGTTCTTAAGGCAGCATCAGCATTCCATGGGAATTTGTTAAAAATAAAAAGTTTTAGGTCATACCATAGACCTATTGAATCAGAATATCTTGGATAGAAGCCAGAAATCTGTGATTTAATGATCCCTCCAGTAAATTTAGTGCAATTTAGGTTTGACATCACTTGAACACTTATCCAGTTATTCTTAAGGATGAAAATTGAAATTTCTTTGTAAGGGGACATTTTAAGTCCCATTATGGTTTGATTCCAACCCGATCTTGTATACCATGCATTCCTTCCCTACTTCTAGCTGCTCCAGCCTACAAATGAAGAAATAAGAACCCAGAAGTTAATTAATTTGCCTCAGGTAACAAGATCAGTGAGTGACAAAGGAAGAAACTGAATTAGGCTAAGCCCAAGGACTTTTTTAGGACCACTCCATTCTACCTTTTAAAATATATTTACTATAATTTTAGTTTCAAAATATGACCATAATAATAATTATTTAATTGACCCCAGTTAGCCTGTTCTCTTTCCAGACTATAAACTACAAGAAGGTAAAAATTAGTTTGTCCCATGTGAAGTGAAAGTCCCTCAGTTGTGTCCGACTCTTTGCAACTCCATGGGCTATACGGTCCATGGAATTCTCCAGGCCAGAGTACTGAAGTGATCCCCTTTCACTTCTCCAGGGAATCTTCCCAACCCAGGAATCAAACCTAGATCTCCAGCATCCCAGGCTGATTCTTTACCAGCTGAGCCACAAAGAAAGCCCAAGAATACTGGAGTGGGTAGCCTATCCCTTCTCCAGTGAATCTTCCTGACGCAGGAATCAGACCAGGGTCTCCTGCACTGCAGGCTGATTCTTTACCAACTCAGCTATCAGGGAAGCATGGGAATGTGTCAATAAAACTTTACTCTCTACTGCCATCTGGAGATTTGATAAAACAATTCCAAGGAGAATCTCAAAAAGAATTCAATGTCTTCTGCCTGCAGAACATTAGTGGTTCAGGCAAGGGCTCTGGGGTCACTCTGCCTGGGGTAAGATAATGAGGCAATTATCCTCATTAGAGGATATTAGTGGCTATTAGACCTTGAGCAAATCACTTGGCATTTCTCTCCTTTAGGCTCCTTTTCTGTAAAACTGGGTTGCCAACCACCAACTTCATGGAATTACAATGAGAATTAGTATTAGGTGATATTATTGTTATCATTATTAATACTGTTCTCATAGAAGGCTTAGCTATACACTGTAGTTAGCACAAATAAATAAATGACACTCCTTTACTCAAATATTTTATTATCTAGGTGGGTAACTAAAACAGAATTAGGAAAATATTAAATAACTATACATATTCTAAGTGCTAAGATAGTTCTTCATAGTGTTAATTAAGAATGTGGAGATAAAATATGAATTATGTACAGATTTATAATTGGTATGTGGCTTTGAAGTAAGAAAGCCTATCAGGAAAAGATTTTATTTCCTGCAAATCTTGGTGTAGATTGAGAGCAATATCTGGAAAGCACTAAATAAAACATGATATAAGTGCATACCTTTCTTATTATTACAAAGTCAGGATGATGAAACCATTTTTACTAATGCTTAATCATGCATGCCCAGATCTTATTATCCAAACACAAACTAACATATGGCTCAAGAAAGATCTATCATAAAACCTTTATGATGTTGCTGTGTTTTTTTAATACATTTAAAACTTATCAATTAAAAACTATGTTTTACTGATAAAAATATATTTAGACTAGATGACTACTTGAATGTAAATTGTTCATTTTATTGTAAAGGGGAACCTACAATTTTCATGTTCTTGCTCATTAAAAAAATAACAAATATATTTATTTAAGCAACTTCTCTCTTTGCTAAAGAAACAATATTCTCCGATGCATTTATTCAGTAAATGGCCACAGGTATCAACTACATGGTATAAATTTCCAAAATACACCAAATATAGAAAATGGACAATTTAGGTTAAAGTATGCAGTTATATCAGTCCACTTAATGGAGTAGGGTGAATATATATCTTCCAGGGCATATGGGGATACAATGTGTTTATTCTAACCGTTGTGAAAATATAGTAAAATGTATATAAATTTCTAGTTCTGAATCTTCCAGTATTTTATATTCAAATTTTTGTCCTCAGTCCTATTGTTGCTATAACAATAAAACTGTTACCTTGTATCCTCCCTACTTTATACTTTCTTGCTTTACTTTTTTTGATATAGGAGATGGTAACAATCCAAACCACCTGCCTTATCTCCAATCTCTTCCCTCTTCAATATCATCTTCAGTTTAGTATCATAACTGCATGGCTAATAATAAATTCTATGCTATTTCTATACTTAGAAATATTTGGATTTGCCACCAAGAACAAAAGCAATAAAAGCAAAAAAGAAAAAAAAGGGACTACATCAAACTAAACAGCTTCTGCCCAATGAAAGAAACCATCAATAAAATAAAGAGGCAAACTACCAAATGGGAGAAGATATTTGCAAATTATATTCATCAGATAAAAAGTTAACATCCAAAATGTATAAAGAACTCATAGAACTCAATATCAAACAGACAATCTGATTGAAAAATAGGCAGAGGCTCTGAATAGATGTTTTTCTAAGAGATACGGATGGCCAACAGGCATATGAAAATGTGTTCAACCTCACTAATCATCAAGGAAATGCAAATCAAAGCCACAATGAGATATCACCACATATCTGACAGAATACCTACTATCAAATGATAAGAAATAACAAGTGTTGTTGAGGATGTGGACAAAAGGGAATCCTTGTGCACTATTGGTGATTATGTAAATTGACACAGTCACTAAGGAAAATAGTATGTAATTTCTTCAAAAATTAAAAATAGAACTACCATATGATCCAGCAATTCCACTTCTGGGTGTTTTATCTGAGGAAAAGAAAAAGATAAATTTGAAAAGATATATATGTACACATATATATATGTGTGTGTGTGTGTGTGTGTGTGTGTGTGTGTGTGTGCACTGCTACATTCATTCAGCATTATCTGCAATAGCTAAGAGTTGAAACAACCTACGTGTCCCTTAACAGAGGACTGGATACGGAAGATGTGAGGAGAGTGAGTATAATGTAATATTCATATTTGTGCTCAGTAAGTCCAACTCTGTGTGACCCCATGGACTGTAGCCCGTCAGGTTATTCTGTCCATGGGATTTTCCAGCAAAAATACTGCAGAGGATGGCCATTTCCTCCTCCAGAGGATCTTCCTGACCCAGGTCTTGAACCCATGTCTCCTTTATCTCCTGCAATGTAGGCAGATTCTTTACCACTAAGTCACCTGAGAAGTCCTCTTAAAACAGTAATGTAACCTAAGTTTAAACAAAAGAGAGCTAGGAAAATGATATGATTGCAACAACTGCATAAAACCCTTAATTTCTAAGATTTCTCTATTTCTATGTAAAATAAATGAAAAGAAAGAATATCCTGAGCTAATTAAAATAAAGGCTGGTACTACTTCCATCAAATAATATAGAAAATATTAAATCAGTGTTAGCTTACAAAATGGAGAAGGCAATGGCACCCCACTCCAGTACTCTTGCCTGGAAAATCCCATGAAGGAAGGAGCCTGGTAGGCTGTAGCCCATGCGGTTGCTAAGAGTCGGACATGACTGAGCAACTTCATTTTCACTTTTCACTTTCATGCATTGGAGAAGGAAACGGCAACCCACTCCAGTGTTCTTGTCTGGAGAATCCCAGGGACAGGGGAGCCTGGTGGGCTGCTGTCTATGGGGTCGCACAGAGTTGGACACGACTGAAGTGACTTAGCAGCAGCAGCAGCTTACAAAATTATTTTACAGTTTGATTATTATGTGATTAAGGTGAAAATAAATTCTGATCACTAATTCGTAACAATCCCTTACCCTGGGGCTGACGGCTGGGATGGTAGATCTGAAGGTCAAACGGCTGCGCACTGGTTTTCTGAATCACGCTGACATTCTGCCCCGTCCACTTGTTGGCTTTTGACAGTGTGTTGGTCCTCCAGTCCGTCCAATAAACATCACTCCCATATAGAGACACAGCAAAGGGATGAGAAAGGTATTCATGACCTCGGATAATTTCTATCATGCTTGTTCCATCATAGAGGGCTGAATAAATGGCATCTGACCTACAGAAAAGTAAATGCATCAGCAGTATATAAAAGCACATTCCAATAGTCCAGTGATATGCTCATACTACTTAAATGGCAAAAAAAATTGTGTAAAAGTATTTTTATGATCCTGTACCTGATTTTCAGAAAGATTTCAAAAAAGGTATCATAACAAAAGCAAATAAAATTCACCACCAATTTCAATGTATGTGTACATGATACATGCACAGGAATACACATTTTAATTTTGTAAGTATTATCTGATCGAGGTTATAGAAAAGAAAGGAAAAAAAAATTTAAACCTGGCATCTGTCCAAACTATCCTTTTTTCAAAGTGGTCCACAGTGAGTCCATTAGGCCAAGCCCCAGTTTTCATGTCTTTGTAGATGGTTTTCCTCCCAGCACCACTCATGGAGGCTGATTCAATGCGAGGAAAATTGGCATCCCAATCTGTCCAGAAAAGAATTCTGAAGAAAAAGAAATGATGCTATTGATGATATTATTGTTTCAGTCATTCATTTCAAAAATATTTATTTAGGCACTGGCTAGGTAAACAATCACATGTGAAACAGATGCATTATCTAGCCTCATGGGGCTTAGAGTCCAGAGCAAGAGACAGACTAAACAAATGCTTGAATATATAACTAGAGCTTCTGAAACATATTCGAGAATAATTTTGTTATGAGAGTGAGTGGTAGGTAAGTAATTTACTTTGAGAAGATAATCAGGGGGGAAAAAAGCAGTTTGAGAAGGTAATATTTAGACTGAATCTGAGAGATGAACAGAGCATGACAAGAAAAATAAGTGGTAGAAACAAAAGCCCTAATGAGGGAAAGAAAGTGGGTGAATGAGGGACAGGAATTAGGCTAATGTATTAGAAATGTGGCAGTGAGGATAAAGGGGAAATAGATGAAATTGAAGAGGGTGATATAACGGATCTTTTAAGATATGGCAATCATTTGGCTTTTGCCTTATCCCATATTTAAGCAGGAAAGAAATGTGGTATCATATATACAAATTCATTATGGTGAGTCAGGAGAATGGGTACATCAGATGGTTATTTTAAAGGACCAGGCAAATACGGTGGTAGCAGTGAAGAGAAGTGAATGGGTTCAAGGAATATTTTATTCCAAGTAGTTTGTAGTAGTTTAGTTACTAAGTCATGTCCAATTCTTGCAACCCCACAGATTGTAGCTTACCAGGCTCCTCTGTCCATGGGATTCTCTAGGCAGGAATACTGGAGTGGGTTGCCATTTCCTTCTCCAGGGGATCTTCCTGACACAGGGATCGAACCTAGATCTCCGGCACTGGTAGGCAGATTATTTACCAACTGAGCTACAAGGGAAGTCCTTATTCCAAAAGGTGGAACTAACTTCCAGGACTAAATCAGTATTGGATGTAGGGAATGAAGCAGAGAACAGAATCACAGGTGGCTGTGTTCTTGTCTTGGCAAACTCAAGAGTAAGAACAGGCAGAGGATGTACAAGGGATCCATTAAGTGAAACGGAAAAAATAATGCAAGAGAAATGCATTTTAAGAGCTGGGATTGAATATGGATAGGTGTGGTGAGCAATCAAAAATACAGTTTTCAACTTTTTCACCTAGAGATTTTAAGATATAAAAAAGGAGATTTCCAGGGAGCTGTGTGGTATGTCAGGGTGAAATTCAGAGAAGGCATCAGAACTGTAGACATGAATTTGAAAGTATTCTGCATGGAGATGGCATTTAGATTAACATGAATGGAACAAATCATATGATAGAGGATGCAGAGGGAAAACAGAAGGACTTCATATACTTTGATTTACACATACTTGCATTTTTATAAAACTTTCTTTTTTTTTTTTTTACTAAATACTACTTGTAACTCTACAAATTCACAGTATATGAACAGTTTCACACAATAGACTTCAAATGTTTTATGTTGTACATTTGATTTCTAAGTCTATTAGGTAATGGAGAGTTTATGTTTAATTGATAGTGGCCTAAACTGCTCTTGCATGTTTCAGCCATATATATATATAATAATTACACAAGGATTCTGCAATCATTACAACTAGTTAATGATTTCTTTTTGAATGCTTACTATACTCTAAATACTTATTTTCAGAACCTTAAGCAGATTATTTCATTTAATTCACCATGAAGCCATGGCTAAAGTTATCCATGTTTTATAAATGAGAAAACAAGTTTAGAAAAGTTGAATTCCTTGACCAGGTTATATGTTTAGCAAGTAGCAGATGAAGTTGGGAAAATGCATAGTTTAACTGCTGTCTTCATGTTTTTAACACCTAATGTTTTAATGTCACTGACACTAAATAACAAAGGGAAAGCATTTGGTATGGGAGTAGGAACATGGCTAGTAATCTGAACATAGTAGGTATCTTCTTTGTAACTTCTCCATACCTTAGTAGGAGAAACAACGCCAATGAGTAGCATGGGGATTTGGGAGGAAAGAACGCACAGAACTGGAGAGAGAGTGACAGTTCAATATATTTTCCTATCATCAGTTCTGACAACATTTTGGTCAGAAATGGTAAGTTATTGGCAAAAATAAACTTGGTGTCATTATAGTTGTATATAGTTTGGCCTGCAAGGAGATCCAATCAGTCCATCCTAAAGGAAATCAGTCCTGAATATTCATTGTAAGGACTGATGCTGCAGTTGAACCTCCAATACTTTGGCCACTTGAGGCGAAGAACTGACTCATTGGAAAAGATCCTGATGCTGGGAAAGATTGAAGGCGGGAGGAGAAGGGGACAACAGAGGATGAGATGGTTGGATGGCATCACTGACTTGATGGACATGAGTTTGAGTAAGCTCCGTGAGTTGGTGATAGACAGGAAAACCTGGAGTGCTGCAGTTCATGGTGTCGTAAATAGTCAGACACACTAAGTGACTGAACTGACTGATAGTTTTGCTATATAACCCTTAGGTATATGGATTGGGAAAACTGAAACAATCCTTTGGAACAAAATTTCAAAATGCAATTCAAGATTTCTTCTCTGTTAAAAAATGTATTGTATCTCTATGGCTGATTCATGTCAATGTATGAAAAAATCCACTGAAATGTTGTGAAGTAATTAGCCTCCAACTAATAAAAAAAAAATTTAAAAAAAATGTATTGTATCTATTTAAAGAAATGTGCCATTATATAAACTAAGTGTTCATTATGATTTCAATATCTGAGAGGTACATAGTCTCTTATAGTATATAGAAATTACAAATATGAAAGGATTAGATGACAACACAAAATATCATATAATAAATTTATTTGGTATGCATGTTCAAAGCACATGGTGGGCAGGAAAGGAAATGAATCGGTCTTCTTGATAAGACTGCAGGCTCCCTTACAACCTAAGCACCAGACATTCCAAAAATGTTTTTAAATAATCACATCAATGTTGAATAATGGCAATGTATATGTTTTGTGTCAGACAAGCTTGGGACCAATGTTGGGATATGTCACTAATTAGAGCATACTTAACTCAGACTCCATTTGCTCATCTGTACATAAAAATTCTAACAGTATCACTTGAAGGAATATTTGATGAGTTAATAGATGTAAACAATTTAGCACACAGAATGCCTAGCACACAGAAAACTTTTGTGTCTGCACAAGCATCCACATACATTTACACGCAGAACATTTTTTAAAGGCAAAATTTCAAAGTCATTTAAAACTATTAAACAAACGGAAACACACACACACAGAAAGAGAGAGAGAGGTTGAGGATTAATACTAATATTAATGTTTAAATGTTACAATATCATGTATGCGAAGGTAGATTAGTTTTATAAAGTAAGCATGAGTTAAGCCAAGAAAAAATTTAAAGAAGTAGGTCACAGGAATAGGTTTATCTCACACAAAATTTCTCAAAAAATTGTTTATATTAAATTTTTGTTTGTTTGTTTGTTTCATGGACAGCTTTCTACAGCTCTAGAGATGGGAACAAACCCACAAAAATAATACCTAAGTTATTAATTGTCTAACCACCAAATATCTGATAAGTAAGTTATTAGTGAAGGATAAAGATGAACATTATTACATTAGAAGGCAATATCATTGTTGAAGCTGGTGATTAATACTAGGGAACTTATTTTACCATTCTTTCTACTTTGTATATTTGAAAATTTCTGTGTAAGTATTCAAAAGTGTAACAAATCCAAAATTAAATTAATAGAAAAAATTTTTAAAAAGTATCAGGGATAATTTATAAAATCTTGTTTTGGGGAATATTTTTTTTAAAGACTATTGTTTAAAGACAGGATTGTTTACATGAGAAAATACTGATTATCTGGAGATATCAATAACATATATATTGGGTATGTATGTTAGTCACTCAGTCATGTCCAATTCTTTCAACCCCATGGACTGTAGCCCACCAGGCTCCTCTGTCCATGGAATTCTCCAGGCCAGAATACTGGAGTGGGTTGCCATTCCTTTCTACAGGGTATCTTCCAAACCCAGGGATCAAACCTGGGTCTTTTGCATTGCAGGAAGATTCTTTATCATCTGAGCCACCAGGGAAGTCCAACATATGTATTACTTATAAGCTATTTCATACATAATTTGTTGCCTTAATAATAAATACTAAATAAAGCAAAGATTAATTATTATAAAGCTGGTAAGCTATTTGGTTAAGTACAGCAATATCCTTCTTGAAAACAGTAAATATAAAAAGAATTATGTGTCTCATTTCAAATTTAATTTTGGATGTACACATCTTTTCATGGCCACCAGGTTGTTATTTGTCAGCTTCCCTTTAAAGTTATCATCAAGAAAATAAAATTTAAAATAGAAACAAGATCAGCACAGCATCAGTCAAATTCATTATGATATCTTGAAAAACAAGGTAAAGTAGAGATTTGCAAATCTGAAGATTAGGAAAAATAATCCCTGAAAACAAACAGTGAATTTGAGAGTCACAAGTAGTCTATGTGGACAGACCACAGTGTGGGAGACCTGGGTTCAATCCCTGGGTTGGGAAGATCCCCTGGAGGAGGGCACGGCAACCCACTCCAGTGTTCTTGCCTGGAGAATCCCTTGGACAGAGAAGCCTGGAGGGCTATAGTCTAGAGGGTCACAAAATCGGACAGGACTAAGTGACTAAGCACAGCATAGATCTGGACAATGCTGTACTCCAAACTCTAGACTGATGACCCAAAGGCTTCTGAAGCATTGTCTTTTGCTTGTTTAACAAATAGAAAATTGATATCTCTTTTAGCTTTCTATCTTATGGTGTTGCATCAATTCCAATGTGCAAATAAGTAGCTCTGCAATTCTGCATTCTTCATATGTAGGTTCACTAGAAATAGGCACTGAAGACTTTCAAGTGTATGTTTCCAGTGGACCAAAATATATGGCCTATGACTATTTGAGGAATTATAAAATAAGTGATCCCCTCATTTCTTCACTAAATTTAGCAGAGCTAAGCTGTTTCTTCTGTAGTGGTCACTATAGTTCTAATTTTTCATTAACGTAGGTGGAAAATTTTCAACACCTTGTATAATAACATATCCTAGAATTGCTGCTAAGTCGCTTCAGTCGTATCTGACTCTGTGCAACCCCATAGATGGCAGCCCACCAGGTTCCGTCGTCCCTGGATTAGCACCTCTAAAAATGTTCTTAACCTTGCATAAGTCAGGTTACAATCAATCTGAAAACTTGATTTTAAGGACCATTGTTTTATAAAGTTCTAGGCACTCTTTTGTACACTTTACTATGTGGCATTTTTTTAAAAAATCATTTTTCCTTTATTACTTTCTTTTTATATTTAAAATGTATTAGCATTTCAAAGACTCCATTATTTCTTCAAGTATACAAAGACTGAATAGCCCTTCTTATAAGATGTATGGAAATGTTCAACCATGATTGCTTTTAAAAAAGAGAGTACAGTCCACTGATCTACAGTTCCCGCATTCACAGGATTAAATTGGGTCAATGGACCATGAACAACTTGTACCATTACAGGTACAAAAGGGCTATTATCATCTTCAGGACAAGATACAAAAGGTAAAAATAAAGGATCGTGGCAAAAAGAGAGCTTACTTATCTATAATCTTTAGGTTTTCTAAAACCAACAATGTTTTTATTGGTTTCATTTAGAAATGCTCCCAGATTAAGTTAAAATTTTATTTAGATGTCTTACTAATCTTCACAATGACTATATCTGCTTTCACTAACTGCATTTGTTACAGCAGAGTTCAGTTATTATGACACATGAGAACTAAATACCAGCAGTGCCTCAAGACACTGTCCGTCTGCAGGAGCATAAAGATGATGAAAGTTCGAGAACTGAAGTGAGTGCCCCGTAGATTCTGAACTCCCTGGTGCTGGTTACTCTTTAATAATAAGTTTGATGTTTACAGGAGATTCATGTACTATTTCAGGTCACCTTAGCAATAAGTGTATTCCTTTAAAATGGATAGAAAGAGAAATGGCTCCTCCCTAAGATCTCTAATTTAGCATCTTGGAATAACTTCTCACCTGGGACACTGGGTCAAAACCTGGAATACTGCAAAAATGTGACATGGTAGCAAATATATCTTAAAACATCAGATGAAGGAAGGCCTGTGGATTCCATGCTAAGGAACCAAAGTAGTCAATTAAAAACATGTCTCTGCTGACATTTGTTAAAAAAAAAAAAAAAGTCACAAAGACCTTGGCTGTTTTAGGAAGCTGGTGTGATGTAAACATGTTTTATGGGGCTAATGGTATATAACCTGCTTTTTTTACTAGTTGTGCTCAGGGAGCAAAGTGGCTGGTTGCAAACTTTTTCTTCATTCATCATTGTCAAAGAAGATAATAGTATTGCTGATTAGCTGTATTTTACTGGCAATAGCTATAAAGATACGTTAGCTGTATCTTTAAGATGTATCCTTGAATTCCTGTAAGTTTCATGTAAACAGAAGGTCTATTCATATGCATTACTTTACTTAACAAGTACTTATTGAACACACTTATACTTAAAAGCAGAGAAAGATTTCATAGATTTGGAAGTAACTGTCATCAAAAAGCTTACAATTTAGTAGGAAAGGCAACAGTAATTATACAAACTATATTTCTCAAAAAATTATCCAGTGGCTTTATCTTAAAATAAAAATTTTCCAAAAGAATATAAATGTCTTTGGAGATCCTATAACTTTGATTCACAGTCTCCTTACATATTTCATGAATAAGGGAATAGTTACTTTACTATGCTCTCAGCCTATTTTATGAAAGGTCCAATGTTTACAAATGGCTATGAACTTTTTACCAAAATATAAAATAAATTTGAAAGCATTTTAATATTTGCATGACATTTTAAAAATTAATTGCTATATTTTAAATTTAAATTTACAACTAAGCTCTAAAGATGTCTACATGGACCTCATATTTTATCCATGTCAATCTTTTACAAAGTAATTTTTAATAAGAAAAATTCTATTATATTATGATAAACCTGTAAACTTTTCATTTATTCAGAGTTAAGTGAATTGGTACTGTCATTTGTACTTTGGTCATTCACACCAGAAACAATTTTCCAAGCATTATTTCTTCACCTGTTAAATAAAATTATTACCACTGTAATTATCTTAATTAGCCTCACAAGTTTGTAGTAGCAATTAACAAGGGAAGACATCAACTTTTCTCAGGAGCATTATCAGGTTTTCCCTCCCCGGAGGCTAGCTTCCTGTACTAATTTTCAACTCTTAGAAACTGTTTTACTTCTGGAAATCTCCTTACATCATTGAAATAGTGCTTGATAGTTTCATATAAATAGTATTTGTGGATTGTGTTTGTTTTGCATTTCTGTTTTCTTTTTCTTCTCTCAGGTTGACTATTCCCCAAACAAACTGAGATAAATAAGTTTATTCTAAGCATCGCCAGTTCAAAGCTATAGAAAATGAAGCTTCAATTCCCAGATCTACTGCTTTGTTTGATCAGGCTATTTTCAAAAATTTTATACACCTGTTTTATGTGTTTGTTTTCTTCTCTGTGTGTGCCCTTTGTATTTTGGGAAGCAGGCAGAGTGCTCCTAACATGATGGTATACTTGTTAAAATTATCACTTTCTCCAAAATATTGCTCTCCCTTCTATAGAAAGTTTCTCATGCAGATAAGTTGCAGTTACCAAATAGGTATGTCTAAGTCGTGAAAAATTCCACACCAGTAGCTATTACATTGAGGGTAAAAATCTCTGTGGATGGCAGACCTCTGTAGGAAGTAAAATGTCAAAGTGGGCCATCTACTTGCACTCTCAGGAAGAGTCTGTTTGAGAAGGAAATTTCTCATAAAACACACCTGATCTCTTCCTAGTTAACTGTTATCACAGGAGTTAATGAGTGAAACGGGCAAAGCATAAACTGTATAAAATGGAGGACACACCTTCAGCCCAAAAGGTTTGCTACTGCTCCGTTGGGTGTTGACAGATCCCCCTACATTTTCAAAAGAAGCCAGAAATCTAGAATTGTATTCCAAATTTTTCAAAATTTTAAATTGTGGCAACTAAGTCAAATACATGCAAAACACTGTGGAAGGTAAAACAAACACGACAATGACAGTGGCCAGTTTGAAATTAGCAACCTTGCTCTACATAAGATACCTTGCCCCTTTAATGTCTAGATCTGAATTGAGGAAAAGGAAAACAAACAAAATTCCCAAGCTATTGATTTCTGGGTTGTGCATAAAACAGTGCACAAAGAGAAGTGTGTGGACCAGGAAGCTGACTTAAACACAGGCTCCCTTTTCTTTTCTGCATCTCATTCAATTCCCTTCTGACTGACCCCACTTTCTGATCTCCATCCTTCTTGGTCCTTCCTAGGCTGTGTAATATTTAAAAGTACAGAGCCAAAAAAATGTTCCTTTTTATCACCCTTTAGACTTGACAATCATTTTGGATATATAAAATAAACAGCCAACAGTAATAACAAAGTATCCCAATATAGATGAGTTATACATTATATTTCGCATTCTATCTCCTCAAAAACAATCTAATTAAGAGACGTTATTGTTCCTGATGTTTAAAAGAGAATACGGAAATCTAAAGAAAGTAATACACTTGAGTAGGCTCCCCAGAGGATAAGTGACTGAGCAGTGCTGGACCCTTATTTTCTGGCCCCAAATCCACTGTCTCTCTTCTCATCTTTCACAAAGGACTGAAGGGAAACAGTGAGGCAATAACCTGGATTATACTTTTGACTTTGTCTTCCAGAAGAATGTGTCTTGTCTTAAATGTCCCTATAGGCAGCATCTCACCACTGAATTCCTTCAAGTTTATTCTAATTTTCTTTTAAACTATCTCCAAGTACATACAAATACAAATAAAGGGTGAGGTGGTTAACACTTGTGACTATTTGGACCAAGGACTGGTCCTGTGGTTTGCAACCATTAGAAAAAATTACAGCATCTCTTTGGCAGGTCAAAAATGAATTCATTAAATTACTGCCTCAAAATAGAGTTACAGTATCTTACAAAAGGGCCTAATGACCATATTTAGGAAAAAAGAAAAGTTTACTCCTTTAAAAGTACCTGTGTAAGCAATTTTATATCAAATTCATGGTGATAATCTAAAATTGATTCATATATACATGGGCTTCCCTGGTGGCTCAGACCATAAAAGATCTGCTTGCAACACAGGAGACCAGGGTTCGATCCCTGGGTCAGGAAGATCCCCTCAAGAAGGAAATGGCAACCCACTCAAGTACTGTTGCCTGGAAAATCCCATATGCAGAGGAGCCTGGCTGGCTGGCTACAGTGCATAGGGTCTCAAAAAGCTCAATGTGACTGAGTGACAGAGCATGCATGCATAATTGTAGATGTAAATATAAACATACATCTATATATACAACCATCCACAAGTATATACACACATATTTACATGCATAAAATAAGCACTTTGACTTCTAATTTATGAGAAAATTGAATCCAATGTTAATTTTGAAGGTTATTTTTTTATGCCAAAGTGAATCTATGAAAGGCAAACTTCTTTACCCAAATCTTGGGTCCAAAGCGATGGCCCTGGGGTGTTCCATAGCTCCTGCAATGAGTGTAGTTCTTAAGGAACCGTCTAGTTTGGCCACTTCAATTTGGTCCAGATTGCTGTCTATCCAGTATATGTTGCCTGCTATCCAGTCAACAGTCAGTCCTTCTGGGGTAGCCAGGCCATGTTCCACAACCACTTCAATAGCACTGACACCTACAAAAAGGGAGAAACCAACACTTGCATCCATTCAAGTGACCCATTACGCACTAAGGAAAAGGCGTCCTTATCAGCAGTATGAAGTAATTAACATTATATTAACTTTGAGAGATACAGTGTAAAAGTGTTACCTGACGCAGAAATTAAGATGGCCCCAAATTTAGAATTAATGATGTTTCCCAGCAGAGATTTTTAATCTCTTAAATCCTTTCAGTGACATCATAACAGAATTTTTAAACAACACTGAGGCTAATAACAATGTTTAGGTTGCAAAAAGTTATATCATGTTTCTGATTCTTTAGGCAGAACAAGAAATTTTGGAAATGATAATGACTTGCTGGTTAAAATCAATGGAATGTAATTTAAACACTGATCTTCAGGGTTGAATAAAAAGTCCACCTAGGGCAATCTGCATCTAGTCAGTCAACAGCTACTGTTTTTGAAAGCATGACTGAAAAGATTGATGTTATACCATTTAGCCTTAAAAATAATCCTCCAATTATACCCCTCACAGATTTCTGAGCAAATACAACATTTCTGAGTTGTATTTTGACTTGCAGAATATAACATGTTTGAAAATAAAGGAAGAAGCCTGTGGTGTGGTCTAAATAAAAATAAACATTTGGGTAATACCCAGAACTATTTTTATTTATGTCCTTCATTTCTTTTGGAATTAATACTTTATAACTTACAACATCGCCAGTGCTTTTGTTAGACATGTTAATAGTGCATTTTTTTTAAAACAGTTAACCATGTAAAATCATGGATCTAAACCCATCATTGAAAATGAAATCGATACTTTGTAATATGATACAAGACACCGATTCACACATCATAATTACATTGTGTTTGAACACTACATTTTTCCAAAGTTGTAATGGTGATTTAAGGAGGAATTTAGATTTTGATAGAAATACCTGGCCTTTGGAATGCTATACAGATCTGAGATTTTCAAGAGAATTATGACATATATTTATCTCAAGGTCTTGCTCTTTAAGGAAAGCCTAGATTGGAAAAAGAGATGCCAAATTATGGGAAAATTTTATTTAGCTTATATTAATAACCTTTGTAATAATTTATTATTTCTTTGAATGATGCTAGAATATGAAAACCATAAAGAAAAACAAAAGCTATTTTAACTCGCAAAAATTATGTATAGTAATTAGAAGACAGTCATTTTTCTCTTGTAAATAAACTTCACCACTGAATATGCATCAAAATGCTCACAATTTGAAAATGGTGTGAATAGTATAGGCTTTCACCCCCCTCCAACATATCATCACACATACTTTACACCCTTGGATTTCCATATATTGGGAGAAGATAAAAAATCAAAGAGTAATCAAAATTCCTTCTGATTACAACATATGTTTTTCTGAAAATTTCAGTTAGAAATTAATCCCACCATTAAGTCAAAATTGTAATGGCTGTACCTCCACTTTCAGAAAGCTTGCCCCGGTATATTCTGTCTTCTACAACATCTGTCCAATAAAGTAAACTTTGATTGAAGTGAAAGTCAAGTGCTATTGTGTTTCTCAATCCAGGAACAAGTAGACTATAGTCTCTTTTATGAAGATCAATCCTTCTGATCTCATGGCGAATAGAAAAGATGATGAATGCTTCAAAAGGATCTGAAAATAGAGTTATGTTAACAGGCATAAGGAAATATTTATATGCTTAGTAAACAGAATAAAGTACTTTGGTTCAAGATCTATTTATTTAAAAGCACAATTTATAATGGATTTCCTATCATTAGAGGAGCTATTTCTTTCAATACAAAATTTAAAAGAATCTTAAAAAACAGGTTTATTTGTATTTATTAAAATAATCTATAAATTTTTTTTATTCCTTGAATTTTTACACACCTGATTCTGATTTTAAAATAGAAGAATTGCTGCAATTACAAGACAAAGTGTGAGCTTTTCTGTTTTAGTGTAGTTTAAGCTGACAGTTCAAACTTTAGAAATATCATCATAGAAATTTCTAAGTGAATAAAACTAACTCTGTCGCTTTTAGCTCATCACATGACTCTAGATTCACAAAGGAGAGAGAACCAACAAAAGACAACTTCTATGAAGAGAATTACTGGGCTTACAGTTAGGAAGATGGTGACTTTCTATAAAACCCAAGAAAATCATATATATGAAGAGAATTACTGGGCTTACAATTAGGAAGATGGTAGTTTTCTATAAAACCCAAGAAGATCATATATATAACTTTTCCCTCACTAGTTTTTTAATCCTGGGCCAGGCCTGGAAGAAGGAGAAGAAGCTTTGAAAACAGATATGAGATTAAAGTTTTATATTCTTGTATGTAAAAAAAGAATGTTTTAATACTCAAAAGTTACTAAAATTACTTTACCATTTTGAAATGTATCAAGTCCTACACTGTTGGACATACTATGTGTTAGACATGAATTCTGCTTTATAAATATACATTTTGAGGGAGGGACCCAGGCTCAGTAAGATTTCTCCTGTCGCCATGTTGCTGTCAACCTTTTATGCTTTTTTTTTAGGGGACCTGGTTTTCCTATCCCAAGTCTATACATGTTTGTGAATGTGAACTATAATCACTACTGGCCACAATGGTTGGCCTAAGAGGTGGATATAAGATCTAAGTCAGGAAGATGGGTTTTTAAACTTCCAGAGAAGTTTTCAAGTTGAGAAGAAAGAGTTTTGTTTCAGATTTCTCAGCCTAATATTGCCCATTCATGTCCTTGTACTTTAAGTCTACTTGTAGTAAAGTAGGAGAAGAGAAAAAAAGACTCAGAAACGGAAACTGATGACCAGGAGAAAGACCATATCCTAAAGACATTCAAACCCATAGTGCCAATTTTCCCTAAGACCACCTACTTTCTTCAAATACCCTGTGCAAATACACTTAACTCTATTGTTAAGTGTATTTGAACTGGATTTTTGACAACTGTAACCAGGCATACTGTTCTTATTATGTATGTGTTAGTTGCTCAGTCATGTCCAACTCTTTGTGAGCCCATGGACTGTAGCAAGCCAGGCTCCTCTGTTGAAGGGATTTCCAGGCAAGAATACTCGAGTGGATTGCCATTTCCTTCTCCAGGGGATCTTCTAAACCCTGGGATCGAACCCGGGTCTCCCACACAGCAGGCAGATTCTTTACCATCTGAGTCACCAGGGAAGTCACTTTGACTTCTTATTAATCTCATTTCCTCAGGGATGGCTTCCCTGATCAGTTACCTAATAAAATCACATCTTCATTATTCTATTTCACTACAGCCTGTTTATTCTCTTTAGAGTACAATTTAAAATCAGTGTTTCCCTGTTTGCTATTGCTCTTACTCACTAGATTATACACTCTCTTAAACAAGGATCTTGTCAGTCTCACTCATTATGCTGTCCCTAACATCTAGTATCAGGTAAGATATAATACACACCAGGTCTCAGACCAGAAGGTGAAGGCTGCCCTTCATGTAGGAGTCACTGGCAATTTTTTTCACTAGAGATGAATCTACTTTACGGAGCTCTGCCCAGCACATTAAATAAATGTGTTTGGGTGATTAAATGTGGAGAGACATGGATTTATCTTAAGAGACTATCTGACAGCTAGCATAGGAGAGAACTGCCACAATCAGCAGAACCTAATCTGCTGATCACAATCGGGCTACCTGACCTGATGCTGATCATACAGTATAAGCAAGACCAGCCAAGACCATAAGAACAGTCCAAAAGTCCTGAAAACCTGTGAGCAAAAATTATGTATTTGATTATGATCACAGAAGTATTATGGTAATTTATTGCACAGTATTGTGATGTTTATTGCACAACATTACTGTGATAATATCTAAATGATACAAGATAAGAAAAGTGCAAAATAATTAGTTCCAGATAGGTCCCAATAGAACAAATACTCATAAAATTTAAAATCCAGAATTTAGTATTTTTAAAATTAAAAAAAAATGATTGTTTTGTGTGAATAAACCTTGCTTGATAACCTGCTTTGGCTATGACAAGTGTTAGCTTAGAAACATTTTTTATCTTTTCAATAATTAAATTTCCTTACCTGTAAAATGAGTTCACAATAATCACCTTTCAATATAACTTAAACTGCTGCTCTCAGAATCCAATTAGATAAAGTATGCAAATTAGTTCAGTTGGTAAAGAATCTGCCTGCAATGCAGGAGACCCTGGTTTGATTCCTGAGTCGAGAAGATCCACTGGAGAAGGGATAGGCTACCCACTCCAGTATTCTTGGGCTTCCCTTGTGGCTCAGCTGGTAAAGAATCTGCCTGCAATGCAGGAGACCTGGGTTCAATTCCTGGATTGGGAAGATCCCGTGGAGAAGGAAAGGCTACCTACTCCAATATTCTGGCCTGGAGAATTCCATGGACTGTATGGTCCATGGGGTTGCAAAGAGTTGGACAGGACTGAGCAGCTTTCACTTCACTTCACTTCATGCAAGTTTGCTTTATAAGCTGACAATCATCACAGTAAACACAAATGTAGACAAACTGTGATGTAGTCAAAGGTAACAAACTTGGAGTCAGAAACTGTTGGTTTAAGATAGAGTCCTGTTGTCAATAAGCTGTATAAATATGAGAAATTTACTAAGACTCTCTGATCATCAATAGTTTTTGAAAAAAACTGTAAAGTATATAACATACTGAGTTATCAGGATAATTGAGGATTAAAAGTGCAAATATTTAATATCTTAATAAATGTTTAATAATTACTACAACTATTCAGTTTTAGCGATCAAAGAAATAAGCAAAACAGATACTGAGTAAGAGAAAAGGCGGAGTAACAAAGTATAAAAACAGTCAGATATTTCCTAGCACGTGCTTAAGCTAGGGTCATTACAACTCTGAAGAGCCTTTCCTTCCTGTGGTTTATAGTCTTAGTTAAGCAGTAAATTACACGGCAGCAACTACTTGTGAGAGAAGTTTACATTGAATACTGTTAAAGGACATGCAGTTTTTTAATCACAGAGTGGCTACTTCATCAAAGTATCTACTTTTGTTTTTTATACATAAATACATGTGTGTAATGTAATCAATCTAAAATCTAGCATCCTGTTTAAAGGAGAATTTCTGAAAGCAATCCCACTAAAGTGAGGCAAAAGATCAGGATGTTCACTAACGTTTCATCTTTCTGAAAGTTTTAAATGATGTAGACTAGTGAGAACATGTGTATACGTTCAGTAGCACAGTCACGTCTGACTCTTTACAACCCCATGTACTGTAGCCTGCCAGATTCCTCTGTTCATGGGATTTTCTTGGCAAGAATACTAGAGTGAGTTTCCATTTCCTCCTCCAAAGGAATCTTCCTGACCCCAGGATCAAACTCTCATCTCCTGCATCTCCTACATTGCGGGTGGATTCTTTACTTCTGAGCCACCAGGAAGCCCCAGGCAAGAAGAAGAAGAAGCAAAAAGTGGAAAGTAGGTGCTAAAAATAAACTACTATTTACAAGTTTAAAAAAAAATGATACTTGGAAAATTTAGGTTAATCAACTGACAAAACTACAACAGAAGAGAAAGAGAATTCAGTAATAAATGTTCGGGACAAAATTTTAGAAAAAATCACTAGCCTTTCTAAAAATGATAGCAGCTAAGCCAAATTATCCTGATAGATGAGTTGGTAGAATCTGCCTGCAATACAGGAGACCGCGCTTTGATTCATGGGTCATGAAGATCCCTTGGAGAAGGGATATGCTACCCAATCCGATATTCTTGTGCTTCCCTTGTGGCTCAGCAGGTAAAGAATCTGCCTGCAATGTGGGAGACCTGGGTTCAATTCCTGGGTTGGGAAGATCCCCTGGAGAAGGGAAAAGCTGCCCACTCCAGTATTCTGGCCTGGAGAATTCC
Source organism: Muntiacus reevesi (assembly GCF_963930625.1). Lineage (NCBI taxonomy): Eukaryota > Metazoa > Chordata > Mammalia > Artiodactyla > Cervidae > Muntiacus > Muntiacus reevesi. The sequence continues at coordinate 216,113,376 of NC_089251.1, forward strand.
ACGAACTGTGTAGTCCATGGGTTTGCAAAAAGTTGGACACGACTGAATGACTTTCACTTTCACTTTCAAGCCAAATTAAAACAAAAACAAAAAACAAATGCACATTAGCAACAATTTAAAAAAAGTAAAAAAATAAAAGACAGACTTGAGCATAAAAATATTAAGAAATATTTAGGGTGCATAAAGACATTTAATGACTTCAAAAAAGGAACAGTATATGGTGTAATTAGATAGAGATAGACAAATAAACAATGTCCTGAAGATTTTGCATCTACATGAATTAATTTATAAATTTACTATAATGTTGCTTATTTAACTTATATACAAAGTACATCATGTGCAGTGCTGGGCTGGATGACTCACAAGCTGGAATCAAGATTGTAGGAGAAATATCAATAATCAGATATGCAGATGATACTACCCTAGTGGCAGAAAGTGAAGAGGAATTAAAGAACCTTTTGATGAAGGTGAAACAGGAGAGTGAAAAAGCTGGCTTAAAACTCAACATTCAAAAAAATTAGATCAAAGCATTGGGCCCCATCACTTCATGGCAAATAGATGGGGAAACAATGGAAACAGTGACAGACTTTATTTTCTTGGGCTGCAAAATCACCACGGATGGTGACTGCAGCCATGAAATTAAAAGACACCTGCTCCTTGGAAGAAAAGCAATGACTAACCTAGACAGTGTATTAAAAAGCAGAAACATCACTTTGTTAACAAAGGTCCATATAGTCAAAGCTATGTTTTTTCCAGTAGTCATGTATGGATGTGAGACCTGGACAGTAAAAAAAGGCCGAGCACTGAAGAATTGATGCCTTCAAACATGTGGTGCTGGAGAAGACTCTTGAGAGTACTTTGGACAGAAAGGATATTAAACCAAGTCAATCCTGAAGGAAATCAACCCTGAATATTCATTGGAAGTACTGATACTGAAGCTCCAATACTTTGACCCCCTGATGTGAACAGTTGATTCATTGGAAAAGACCTTGATGCTGGGCAAGATTGAAGACTAGAGTAGAAGAGGGTGGCAGAGGGTGAGATGGTTAGATAGCATCATTGACTCAATGAACATGAGTTTGAGCAAACACTGGAGATAGTGAAGGATAGAGAAGATAGGGAAGCCTGGTGTGCTGCAGTCCATGGGGTCCCAGAGAGTTGTACATGATAGTGAAGGAATAACAACAAATGATGCAGCAAAATTAATAATTTAATTCTTTAAAATTATACTAGATAATTCTAAAGATTACTCTCAAAATTGGGCTTCAACAGGAAATTGCATCCTGTTAATTCAAGGGAAATATTTAAAAGTGGATAAGTCCAACAGGTATTAAAATATATTATTATTTAAATATAAAATACTTTGGTAATGACCCATAACTGACTACAAGGCAGAGAAATATGATAGCTTTGGGATCAGTACTAGGGGAAAGGGGATCACAAAGATGCTGACACTACTGAACAACTGAACTAAACTAGGAAAAAATTACATTGGAAAATTTTCTGACTTAAAAAATAATTCCCAAATGACTTAACATATTTAAAATGATAAATAAAAGTATAAAAAATAGAAGTAAATATAGAAGCATTATTTTTAGTATGCTAGAATGGGAAAAGTCTTTCTGAGCTTAATAAAAATCATAGAAGACCTGAAGAAGGATGTTTAATGTATATTGAAGAAATTGTAGGAGAAAAATCGTAGGAGAAAAATCGTAGTGAAAAAAGTCAAAAGACAAATGGCAAACTAGGCAAAATATCTACATTATAATAAAGGACTAAATTATTTAAAATATATGAACTCCTACATATTGACAAGAGAAAATATTCATGTGAAAAAGGCACAAAGGACACTAAAAATAAAATTAATAGAAAGAAAATATAAACAAGGTCAAAATATTAAAAAGTATTCAGTACTCTCATAAAATGAGAAATGGATATTAAAACTGAAAATTTTTGATAGACACTGTATTGGTTAAAGTGTTGACAAAAGGCCATCTGATATAATGATAATGGAAGTATAAGCCCTATACAGTGCTACTGGACAATATTTATCAAAAGTTTAAACATATATTCACCCCTTGATCCATTTATAAAAATAGAATTATACATATAAATGTTTGCAGACAAGGATGGAAATCCTTTGCAATATCATTTATGGTAGCAAATGATTAGGCAACGTAAATGTTCACCAATAGATGACTGGATAAATAATGTATGATCTAGTCACAAAGTGTAATAGTATAAGGTCATATAAATGAATATGATTAATATGCATATGTTAATATGCAATAAGTTCCAATATTTTGTAAGTAGAAAATGGTAAGATGTGAATCATATATGCATCAGATACTACCATTTGAGTTAAAAAATGAAAGATTCTTATAGACTTATGTGTAGGTAAATCACAGAATACATCATGAAAGATTAATGAAGTAATGCTGTTACTTCTGCCACAGGAAGGATAATGAGCTCAGAGTAGGAAGAAAACTATTTCTTATCTAATTCTGCATAGGTTCAACTTTTTGGCATTGGGATTTATTTCCTATTAAAACTATTTTATGAATGAAAATTTTAACTAGTAATAGAAGGAATTATTATATCCAGTCAGCTTCTAAGAAATACTCATAAGTGAAACAAGAATTGTTTGGGTATGACATATATGCTTTTCCCCTCAGGAGAACTCATATTTAAGATAGCATTTACTGCTCTTGGGCTTCCCTAGTAGCTCAGCTGGTGAAGAATATGCCTGCAATGCAGGAAACCCTGGTTTGATTCTTGGGTCAGGAAGATCCCCTGGAGAAGGGACAGGATACCACCTCCAGTATTCTTGGGCTTCCTTGGTGGCTTAAGTCAGTAAAGTTGCTCAGTCGTGTCTGACTCTTTGCGACCCCATGGACTGTAGCCTACCAGGCTCCTCTGTCCATAGGATTTTCCAGGCAAGAGTACTGGAGTGGGTTGCCATTTCCTTCTAACCAATGTTTATTAAGAAAAAATGCTGAATATCAGTAAGAACAGCAAACTTTGTGGCATTTTAATAAGCACCAATCCCAATTACTCAGTCATTAAAAAGAATGAAATAATGCCATTTGCAGAAACTTGAATGGACCTAGGGATTATCATACTAAGTGAAGTAAATAAGACCGAGAAAGCAATTATCATGTGATATAATCTACACGAGTTTGGGTAAACTCTGGGAGTTGGTGATGGACAGGGAGGCCTGGCGTGCTGCGGTTCATGGCGTCGCAAAGAGTCAGACATGACTGAGAGACTGAACTGAACTGAACTGAACTGATAATCTACATGTAAAATATATTTTTTTTATTATTCAAATGAAATTATTTATACAACATAAATAGACTTATAGAGAATGAACTTATGGTTACCAGCAGGGAAGGGTGGCTGGGAGGGATAGACTGCAAATTTGGGATTGATATGTAAATACTACTATATTTAAAATAGATAACCAAGGACCTATTCCATTTTAATGAAATGTCCAGAATAGACAAATCTACAGAGACAGAAAATAAACTAGTGGTTGCCAGAGTCACGTGTAGGGGCTTATGGGGAGTGATTTCTAATGTCTGTGGGGTTTGTTGAGGGTGATTGAAATACTCTAAAATTAGACAGTGGTGACAGCTGTATTACTTTCTAAATATACTATAGACCACTGAATTGTATATCTCAATTTATCTTTCATAAGAAAAAAGAAATATGGTAATAAGTGTGGGAATTTATAAAAAGTAAAGAACTGTACATATGCTATGTTTAACCCACTGTTAACTAAAAATCATGTATTTTTACCTCATTTGATTAATCTGTATAACTAAACTCAACTCTGAAAATTGTTCTATCTATATAAGGAAAGACAATATAGCATTGTGACAGTTTAATGTTTTTCTTCTCTGTATATTTATGCTAGTTGACTAGAGTATTCAAACACACAAAAAATAATATTTAAACTCAATAATTCAGAAAATATAAAAACAATTAACTCACAGGAATTAGGAAGAATATAATCAATAAAACTACAGAACTTGATAGAACAGAGAAAATCAGATGATTAAAAAAGACTTCTTTTGGTTTGTTGTTACTATTTCCTCTTTGAGAGAATAATGAAAGCTGAAATCAATAACCTAGTATGATATTTTACATACTACTGGGAAATTATAAAGACTGGTTTTAAAAATTACAGGTCTCACAATGGTCTTTTCTTTAATGAAAACAAGCAAAAACTCTATATAAAACCTTTAACAATAAAACACATGTAATAAATTTTAGGTGATTCAATTTTGATGTAGATATATAAACTTCTTTTGAGGCAAACTTAATTTGAAATGAGTATCAACAAAAGGTGAAGCAGTCATCATTTTTACAGTCTTCTAACAATTTTTTTCAGTTTACTAGCTCCTGTCTAGTGAGTGACTGAATTTAACAGCTCAGGCCAGTACATCAAACTCTACAAAGAAGTGGCTTGGAATTTTTCTATTTTAGCATATTAGGAGATTATATACACACCAAAAAAAGGTTACAATTTACAATTTATAGTAATGAGTTTCATGTTTATTAACATAGCACATCAGAAGTAGCTTTTTAAAACTGTTCAAAATATTGTAATTTTCTATATGTAATTCTCTTTTCTTTGATTTTCTTTTATTGCCATTTCAGGTTTGCACAATAATTTTTACAAGACAGAATATGAAAGCAATAGATGACTTGTCTAAGGAAAGAGTCCCTCTATAGTCCTCTTAGGATAAACTGTGATTATAACTCTATAGCTAACAATTCTATATGAATAGCTCCTAATTCTTTTTCATACATATAATATTAAACACAAAATGATGTTATAGTTACAGTGTTTTCTCTCTTTCTATTTCAGAATTTTTACTGTCTTCTCTGATCTCATATATAAGAATTTATTTGGATTTCTCTCTTCCCATATCAGATACATTTCTTCTACACAGTAGAAACTCACTAAGTAATAAATGATCTATCGTTTCTCTAGCTCAATATATATGACTAGTACCTTTTCTCCATTAATTCAGCTCTAGATTTGCTGAGAATGAATGATAGTCAAGCATTACTGAAGAGTGATATATATGAAGGCAGAGGATAGAATCTATAGAATGAAGGGTAGAATAGACTTTTAAGTGGCAAGAATCTACATTTGAAGTCTGTTTGTGTATATGAAAGAGAAAGTCAGAGGCCAAGAGAGAGGGAGAGCCGGAGCACAGGGCTCCCCTGGCCATCTAGTGGCTGAGAATCTGCCTGCCAGTGCAGGGGACATGGGTTTGATCTGCTCCAGGAAGATTCCACATGCAGCGGAGCAGCTAAGCCTGTGCATCACAACTACTGAGCCTGTGCTCTAGAGTCTGGGAGCCACAACCATTGAAGCCCGCACACCCTAGAACCTGCGCTCCACAACAAGATAAGCTACAGTAATGAGAAGCCCACACACCGCACCTAGAGAGTAGGCTCTGCTGTCTACAACCAGAGGAAGCCCATGCTCAGCAATGAAGACCAAGCACAGCCAAAAATAAATAAATGAATGAATCTAAAAAAAAAAAAAAAAAAAAAAAACTTGTGTAAACCATTAGAAACAAAATAGCTTGACTGCAAATGCACCAGGGTAAGGGACTATGCGACATGGCTCAGGGCCTTTTGCTTGGTTTCATTTAATAAACATTTGTGAATAAGTAAATGAATGAATGATTATCAGAATCAATGAATAGATAGCTAGCCCAGAAGAAACTGAATATGAAGGTGATAAAAATTATTACTGAGAGAAAAAAAGAAATGGAGTAAAGAAAGAAGTGAATGAGAAAGGAGAATGATAAAGTGGACTTGGTTAACAAAGGTCAATGTGAATGAAATTGATAGATGGATAACTGAATGGAGATGCTTGAAATGTCTAAAGTTTAGAACAGATGGCTAATTTCTCTGAATCAATAAGGGAAGGCAATAATCTTAACAGGAAAATAACCAAAGTAAATGAAGAGATGCAAAAGACTAACAGGTATATAGAGAAATGCCCCAATCCATACATAAATAATAAGAAAAAATACCAACTAAAGCAATGAAAAATATCACTATACTCAACTCCTATATATTAGGGGAAAATATTAGAATGTTTGATAATTTTGAGCTGGCAAGGATGTGGGAACTTTGGACATGTATTGTTGGTGCAGATGTAGTCTGCTCAGTCACTCTAAAGAAAACTGGTTCTACTTATTCATAGTAAGTATAAGTACATCCTTATTTTAGTCTTGAAAATTTTCAAGCAGATTTATAAAAACATAGATAAATCTGTGCCTATGGCAGTGGTATTTGTGTAAAGATTGGGGGTGATTTGTGTGAACCTATGTGGTAGAATGGATAAACAAAAACTGGTACTACATGTCACATGATTATACACAGTGGTTAGAAGCAACATATCAATTGTATTCATAGCACAGATGGTAAATGCACAGTAAAAATATATTGGTATTTTAAGTAATAAAGGGCATTTTTATATCCAATAAGCATTTACTACACAATTTTCATATATTTCAAAAGAAGTATAAAATAATTTGATTTAACCTCTGCCTTGAAAAAAAAAGTTTAGGGGTAAGTAATATAAATAAGCTTATAAAACAGACTATTCAAAGACATCATAGGAATTTGAGGGCACATAGTAAATAGAGATGACCTGGATCTTCAGAACAGCATGTAAAAGCTCCTGGAGTCAGGAGTAATGAAGTTCAAAAGCTCTTCTCTAGCATCTCTTTACTACAGGCTCTGAGTAAATGAAGTAATCATCTGGTCTTAGTTTCCATAGGTATACAAATTATATTACCTACCTACAAATAAATTACCTATGACATTTTAGATACTTGATAAATGGAAGCTATCAACAATGTTATAATTAACTTCCAGAAATGATTCATATGGATTTGGGGATTAACATATGTACACTACTCTATACAATGTAAAATAGACAAACAATAAGGACCTACTGTATAGCACAGAGAACTATAATCAATATTTTCTAATAACTTACAAGGGAAAATAATTTGAAAAATAATATAGATGAAACTGAACCACTTTTTTGTTCACTTGAAACTGACACATTGTAAATCAACTCTACTCCCATAAAATAAAAAGAAAAAAAAACAGAAAGAAAGAAATGATTTACAGAAGAGAGAGATGTGAATAGAGTATAGGATTCAAGTTTTCAGAGAGAATGCAGAAGATATTATCATACTTGATAGTCACACATAACAAGGAGCAGTGTACATGAAGGAGATGGCAAAATGAAGTGATATATATGAAAGTCTTGGCCATCATGCATTTGCTATCATTAATAATGATGAAATCAGAAATAATGTGCATGGAGTGAAAACCCACAGTGGCAAAACCCGACACATCACATCGAAGAGTTTAAATGAACAAAAATGAAAAATGTCCTGAAGGGCAGGATGAAGATTTGAGGTTCTTTTCATAATAGAGACTTATTTTAAAATCACAGATGTAGACTGACAGGCATAATAAATCTCACTTCATTAAGATAGGTAAAGGAATAGATGACCAGATTATAAATGTCCTCCCTGCCCCCCACCCCCCACCAAATTCATTCTCCTGATCTCTTCACCTTTATCTTCCACTGTTCTCCAAGATAGAGTATCTACTTATAAACATCATTTTATTCTATGTTCTTATTCTTACTAAATTCTTTCCATTAATTCTCATCTTCCAGATTAGATTACTTCTCTCTTTACAATAAAAACTCCATATTCCTTCAACTTTTTAATATTTTACTTCTCACAAGCTGTCGAGCAGCTCAGTTCAGTCGTGTCTGTCTCTCTGCGACCCCAAGCGATGCCAGGCTTCCTTGTCCATCAAAAACTACTGGAGTTTAGAAACAGGAGAATGACAAAAATTAGGCCAGAGTGAGTACTGCCATCGTCAAGACAATATGTGCAACTCCCAGTCTGTGCTGCAGTACAGATGCTTTTTTCATAGAATTAAAGTTTGGGTGCAAAACAATGTTTAAATTAAAAAAAAAAAAAAAGCCCAAATTATAAATGGAGCTGCAAACCAACTATAACTCAATAAAAATATAAAATAAATGGAACTCTGAAAAAAGATGAAATAAATGAAGCTCCAAATCAACTATAACTCAATAAAACATAAAATAAAATGGAGCTTCAAAAATAAATGTAGAAAGTTTAGGTGATGGACACAGTGTACTAATAGGTGGTAACTATGTTTATACATTTTTATTTATATCCATGATCTCCTTTTAAAAAAAAAAGATATAAATTTTAAAGTAGAATTTTAAAAATAAGAAAATTTGATTAAAACAAAGAAATACATTGGTGAGTAAATCTAACCTAATCAGGTCAAGAGAAAATAAAAGAGGGATGTTTCAGGGTTCTTTCTGATGCTATTAGAAATATGCTAATAATTTGTAAGTAGCCTACCTGCTAAACAGCAAAGAAACAAGAGATAGAAGAGAACTATAGTCAGTAGAAATATTCTGGGTTATTATAAGTAAAAATAAAATACTTAGGAGAAAGGTGATTAACAAATTATGTACTGAAGAGGAAATATATAAGGAACTGACAAAATGAAGTATCCAAGTGCCTAAGAGAAGTGAGGTTTATAGGCATATTAAATAAAAAATATAATCATTAAAAAATCTTTTGAAAATCATATTATAGTTAACTAATGAAATGTTAAAAATGAACCTAGAAAAAAATAGAATAATTAGCTCAGCAATTCAGTCAAGGACAAAGTGCAAAAATTTAGGAAGAAATTATTAGAAAAGAGAAAATAATGAGACAACTACAGAGGAAAATTCAAGAGGAAAATAAATGAGTGAGTCATGCTTCTAATTTGAGACAAAGAGTATTATTATTTTATTTTTAAAATGTCAAGAAGATTAATCACAGATATTGCATTCAATAAAAAGAACACATTTTAAAAAGAAGCACTCAGCTTATGAATGATGGAAAAAAGGAACAAAAGAGAGCAAGCAAAAAGAAATTTTAGTTTTAAAGTCCAATAGCTAATAGTCAATCCATTTTATTGAACTAAGAATTTGCTCTAGGTTTTTCAAAAAGAAGTGATGTAAATAAAAGACAGAATCAATTTCTTTTTATATATGAAAATTGGTTTAAATAAAAAAATAACTCTTAATATCTAACAAAACCTTTGTTATCTACAACAATATAAATGCTGGCAATGGTATTTAGTATACTGTATAATAAGAAGGTGCTAAATTATTAGCAGGAAAATGTTTCCACGTAAGAAAAGCTCCATACTAATTTTATTTTATTTTTTTAATTAATTAATTTATTTTAATCAGAGGCTAATTACTTTATAATATTATAGTGTTTTTTGCCAAACAGCAACATGAATCAGCCATGGGTGCACATGTGTTCCCCATTCAGAACCCCCTTCCCACCTTCCTCCCCATTCCATCCCCCAGGATCATCCCAGTGCACCAGCTCCGAACACCCTGTCTCATGCATCAAACCTGGACTGGCGATCTGCTTCAATATGATAATATATACATTTCAACACTACCCTCTCAAATCATCCCACCCACACCTTCTCTCACAGACTCCAAAAGACTGTTTTTACATCTATGTCTCTTTTGCTGTCTCGCATATAGTGTTCTCGTTACCATTTTTCTAAATTCATGTATATGTGGTAGTATATTGTATTGGTGTTTTTCTTTCTGACTTACTTTACTCTATATAATAGGCTCCAGTTTCATCCACCTCATTAAAACTGATTCAAATGCATTCTTTTTAATGGCTGAGTAATATTCCATTGTGTATATGTACCACAACTTTCTTATCCATTTGTCTGAATTGGACATCTAGGTTGCTTCCATGTCCTGGCTATTGTAAACAGTGCTGCGATGAACATTGGGGTACACATGTCTCTTTCAGATCTGGTTTCCTCAGTGTGTATGCCCAGCAGTGGGATTGCTGGGTCATATGGCAGTTCTATTTCCAGTTTTTTTAAGGAGTCTCCACACTGTTCTCCTTATTAGCTGTACTAGTTTGCATTCCCACCAACAGTGTAAGAGGGTTCCATTTTATCCTCACCCTCTCCAGCATTTACTGCTTGCAGACTTTTTGATAGGAGCCATTCTGACGGGCATGAGATGATACCTCATTATGGTTTTGATTTGCATTTCTCTGATAATGAGTGATGTTGAGCATCTTTTCATGTGTTTGTTAGCCATCTGTATGTCTTCTGTGGAGAAATGTCTGTTTAGTTCGTTGGCCCATTTTTTGATTGGGTCATTTATTTTTCTGGATTTGAGCTGCAGGAGCTGATTGTATATTTTTTGAGATTAATTCCTTGTCAGTTGCTTCATTTGCTATTATTTTCTCCCATTCTGAAGGCTGTTTTTTCACCTTGCTTATAGTTTTCTTCAATTTGTAAAAGCTTTTAAACTTAATTAGGTCCCATTTGTTTATTTTAGCTTTTATTTCCATTGCAGTGGGAGGTGGGTCATAGAGGATGCTGCTGTGATTTATGTCAGAGAGTGTTTTGCCTATGTTTTCCTCTAGGAGTTTTATACTTTCTGGTCTTACATTTATATGTTTAATCCATTTTGAGTTTATTTTTGTGTATGGTGTTAGAAAGTGGTCTAGTTTCATTCTTTTACAAGTGGTTGGCCAATTTTCCCAGCATCACTTGTTAAAGAGATTGTCTTTCCTCCATTGTATATTCTTGTCTCATTTGTCAAAGATACGGTGTCCATAGGTGAATGGATTTGTCTCTGGGCTTTCTATTTTGTTCCATTTTAATCAGAGGCTAATTACTTTATAATTACTTTAAAATATACTTTATAATATATTTATAATATATTTCTGTCTTTGTGCCAGTAACATACTGCCATACTGTCTTGATGACTATAGCTTTTTGTAGTATAGTCTGAAGTCAGGCAGGTTGATTCCTCCAGTTCCATTCTTCTTTCTCAAGATTGCTTTGGCTATTCAAGGTTTTTTTTGTATTTCCATACAAATTGTGAAATTATTTGTTCTAGTTCTCTGAAAAATACCATAGGGATTGCCTATAGATTGCTTTAGGTAGTATACTCATTTTCATTATATTGATTCTTCCAATGCATGAACATGGTATATCTCTCCATCTAATTGTGTCATCTTTGATTTCTTTCATCAGTATTTTATAATTTTCTACATACAGGTCTTTTGTATCTTTAGGTAGATTTATTCCTAAGTATTTTATTCTTTGTATCACAATGGTGAATGGAATTGTTTCCTTAATTTTCCTTTCTGTTTTCTCATTGTTAGTGTACAGGGATGCATGGTATTTCTGTGTGTTAATTTCATATCCTGCAACTTTACTATATTCATTGATTAGCTCTAGTAATTTTTTGGTGGAGTCTTTAGGGTTTTCTATGTAGAGGATGATGTCATCTGCAAACAGTGAGAGTTTTACTTCTTCTTTTCCAATCTGGATTCCTTTATTTTTCTTCTCTGATTGCTATGACCAAAACTTCCAGAACTATGTTGAATAGTAGTGGTGAGAATGGGCATCCTTGTCTTGTTCCTGACTTTAGGGGAAATGTTTTCAATTTTTCACCATTGAGGATAATGTTTGCTGTGGGTTTATCATGTATGGCTTTTATTATGTTGAGGTATGTTCCTTCTATGCCTGCTTTCTGAAGGGTTTTTATCATCAATGGCTGTTCAATTTTGTCAAAGGCTTTTTCTTCATCTACTGAAATAATCATATGGTTTTTATCTTTCAATTTTTTAATGTGCTGTATCACATTGATTGATTTGTGGATATTAAAGAATCCTTGCATCGCTGGGATAAAGCCCACTTGGTCATGATGTATGATCTTTTTAATATGTTGTTGGATTCTGTTTGCTAGAATTTTGTTAAGGATTTTTGCATCTATGTTCATCAGTGATATTGGCTTGCAATTTTCTTCTTTTGTGGCATCTTTGTCTGGTTTTTGTATTAGGGTGATGGTGGCCTCATAGAATGAGTTTGGAAGTTTACCTTCCTCTGCAATTTTCTGGAAGAGTTTGAGTAGAATAGGTGTTAGCTCTTCTCTGAATTTTTGGTAGAATTCAGCTGTGAAGCCATCTGGTCAAGGGTCAATCCAAGAAGGACATATAACAACTATAAAAATATGTACATCCAACATAGGAGCACCGCAATATGTAAGGCATATGCAAACAAGTATGAAACGGGGAAATTAACAGTAACAGAATAATAGTGGGAGACTTTAATACCCCATTCACACCTATGTATAGATCAACTAAACAGAAAATTAACAAGGAAGCACAAACTTTAAATGATTCACTGGACCAGTTAGACCTGATTGGTATCTATAGGACATTTCACCCCAAAACAATGAATTTCACCTTTTTCTCAAGTGCACACAGAAACTTCTTCAGGATAGATCACATCCTAGGCCATAAATCTAGCCTTTGTAAATTCCAAAAAATTGAAATCATTCCAAGCATCCTTTCTGATCACAATGTGGTAAAATTAGTTGTCAACTACAGGGAAAAAAAAAAAAACTACTAAAAATGCAAACATATGGAGGCTAAACAACACACTTCTGACTAACCAAAAAATCACTGAAGAAATCAAAAAAGAAATCAAAATATACATAGAAATGAATGAAAATGAAGACACAATAACCCAAAACCTATGGTACTCAGTAAAATCAGTGCTAAGGGAAGGTTCATAGCAATACAAGGTTACCTCAAGAAACAAGAGAAAAGTCAAATAAATAACCTAACTCTACACTTAAAGCAACTAGAGAAGGAAGAAATGAAGAACCCCAGGGTCAGTAGAAAGAATGAAATCATAAAAATTAGGGCAGAAATAAATGAAAAAGAAACAAAGGAGACCATAGCAAAAATCAACAAAACTAAAAGCTGGTTCTTTGAGAAGATAAGTAAAATAGACAAAGCATTTGCCAGACTCATTAAAAAAAGAAAGAAAAAAAAAAAAGGGGGGAGAAGAATAAAAAAAAAAAAATCAGAAATGAAAATGGACAAATCACAACAGACAACACAGAAATACAAATGATCATAACAGATTACTATCAGCAACTATATGCCAATAAAATGGAGAACTTGGAAGAAATGGACAAGTTCTTAGAAGTATAACTTTCCAAAACAGAATCAGGAAGAAATTGAAAAATCTTAACTGATCCATCACAAGCATGGAAATTGAAATTGTAATCAGAAATCTTCCAGCAAACAAAAGTCCATACTAATTTTAAAAGGTGAAATATAATTTTGCTTCTCTGTTAAATTTTAAACAAAGCTAGGTGTGATACACAGCAATCTTAACAGTGATAAATGATATGGTACTATTAGATTTTCTTTCTAAGCTGAGAGTAGAGGGGTCAATTCCGTTAGAAGAGTTATCTTTACACCTGGTAACTTATATTCAAAAGCTGAATTGTTCTAATATTTAACTTGAGTTAAACTGATTTTATAGAGTACTGATTTCATAGAGTACAAAGCCATAATAATTGATCATTTTGTCATCTGTAACCAAAAAACCAGATGAAGCCAATTCTCTTGTAAAACATGATTATATGTCTAAGTTTTATCTATAATTCCCCTACTCCAAATATGTATATGAAATGGTTATTTTTATTTCAATAAACTGCTTTTTTTTTTTTTTTTTGCTAATTATGTTGTGCAAGAATTCTGTAAGAGAACAAGTCAAAGGAATGCTTGCTAAATTTACGCCTCTAGGACTCAAATTTTAACAGGAGAAAACAACTACAAGACAGCATTTGAAATAAAGTAATAAAATAATTTAATATTCTCTGAAAAAATCATCCTTTTAATTGCATATTACTTTATTGGATACTATGTAAAACACAAGAGAAAAATCTATAACTTGATTTCTGACTTCAAGACATCTATTACTTTAATGGAGAAATAAAGAGTAAAGGAGGGAGAAAAATAAAAATATAAATAAATAAATGTGACCATATATATCTTTAGACAAATTCTAGATATAGAAAGGAGAAATAAGTGGAGAAAGTCAGCATGTTTGGAAAAAGACTCCACTAAAAAAGAAAGATTTGAGCTAGTAGATTTTAGAAATATCCAGAATTTTTAGAAACAAAGAGGGAAAGTACAATCTAAGTAGAAGAAAAAAAGTGAAAAATGTTTATGATATATGGGTTCTTGGGAGCCTGAAGAAGCCTGGGTACTCCTAATCAGAAATTTTTAAAGAGTCCAAAAACAGAAAAAAGTATAACAAAGGTAAAGAAAAATGAATCAAATATATTCAAGTACATTTATCATATCAACAAAAACAGTTTTTGATGGAGGAATATATGTGCTTTTTAAAATTAACACATTCAGTAACAAGATTAAGCAGTGTGTCAAATGACTCCCATTACTGAGGGGGCAGTGGTTTTCAAAGTCTGAGAGTAAGAGATTTTGAGAAATTAGCAACAACTTTTAACATGATGTGAATATGTCTATTACTTCACAGTGATATTTCACAGTGGTCACTTCACAGAGACACAGTCATTGTGGCTGCTAAAAACTGGTTGTGGCATACATTCACAACTGAAAGAAATATTACTTTCAGGGAGAGGGTAAAGAAAATAAAAGTGCAAAATTTTTCCTTAAGAAACTTCATGGACCCCCTCCAATTCTATCCACGGATCTCTTAGTGCCCAGTGACTCAGACTAATAATCTAGAGAAGTTAATGGGAAACCACCACTCACTAAGCACTGAACCAGTGTGGGGCATAGTAAAAGTGCTTCTTGTCATTTTTTGCAACATGTTGTTGGGCTGGACATTGCTATTTGAAAGATGAGAAAACCAAAGCTGAAAAGTTTTGGGTGACCTGCCTGGGGTCAAATACACTATGATTGCCAGCTACAGGATTAGATTTCAAATTTTGGCACGTTCCATAGCCTTCATTTGCTTTTCCTACTGTGGAATGTGACCTAGAGAATCAGCAGAGTGTCTTCAATGGGCAAGCAAGAGATGAATACAACCAGAGTTAAGCTGTTTTCAAGAACAGTAGAGATATAGATGGTGGCTCAGACAGTAAAGAATCCTCCTGCAGTGTGGGAGACCTGAGTTTGATCTCTGGTTTGGGAAGACCCCCTGAGGAGGGAATGGCAAACCACTCCAGTATTCTTGCCTGGAGAATCCCCATGGACAGAGGAGCCTGGCGGGCTGCAGGCAGGCTGCTACACGAATGACTAAGTACAGAGATTCAGATGAAGTGTGGGACAGGGCCAGAATTTATGGGGTTATAAAAACCATTCAAAAATAAATAAAAGTAAATGCTTTGGAACATAGAAAAATAAGCACCTGGGGAGCAAGATGACAAAAGCAGGTATTTAAAGAAAAGATAATCAGATGCCTTGTAGTGGTAAAGGATTATTGTAATATTTTTGGTCCAAAAGATTTTGGTATAGGTCTAATATGGTGCATTATACTCTAATGCCTTTTCTAAAATTAATCAAATCCATTAGTAATTTTCTGAGTTGTTTTTGGATTCTTTTCTAAATATCCATTCTTAAGTATAGCAAGATACACAATACAGGAACACATACCACTTGCTAGTCTTAAACATAGTGAAACATACATCTACTTACCAACACTTGTGCAACTGTCACCATCCACATCCAGCTTCCACCCCTCATAACATGAGCACTTGACTGTCTGCTTGTACTGTTCACACACTTGACTGCACTTTAGATGATTGCTACAGTAATCTACAATTTCACACGTTTTATTGTCTCTGCCAAGTTGAAGTCCTTCAGGGCAGGAACAGACAATTCCTCTTCCAGGAATAACAGAACAGTGGTTGCTACAGCCTCCATTGTTCAGTGAACATTCATCTATAAAAGGAGAGGAACAGATAATAAGATATCATTAATTGTATTGTCCAATTAAATACTAATCATTGAACTCATTTCTTTAAATCTAGAATTAAAGATTATAAATAAATTAAGATCGTTTCAGATTTTTTTAAAATTTAGTCCTAAAGTGGTAGGAATGATGAAAAAGGTACCCAATGATCAAATAGAATTCTATATGATACAAATTGGCTGCCCATGTGATGCTAGTGGTAAAGAATCTGCCTGCCAGTGCAAGAGAAGTAAGAGACGTGGGTTCGATCCCTGGGTTGGGAAGACCCCTGGAGAAGGAAATTGTAACCCATTCTGGTGTACCTGCCTGGGAAATCCCATGGACAGAGGAGCCTGGTGAGCTGAAGAGTCAGACATGACAAGCATAGCACAGGCTAATGATATAAATTGGGAATGGAACATTTGCATTTCTCTAAATTTTAGAGTACACTTTATTGTACTCCATAGAACTGAAGTGAGTTAAGTGTTTCTGTTATTACTGGAAAGATTATGCTCAGTCTTTTAGCATTTTGCAAAATCAGAATTTTGGGGCTTCCAAAAGAGACACACATATACTGAAGATCTGAAAAGTTGATTACCACAGTGTTTATAAATACACAGGCACATACATATATATACGTAGGTATATATCTATGTATTGTTTTCTACATCTATAGTCTGATTTAAAATTATAATCCAGAATGGATTAGTTTATCCTTTACTGACTACAGATATTTAGGTAAATTATATATTGTACCTCATATATTTATTATTATTATTAATTCAATGAGGCCATAGAAATAGAATAAACAATACACAAAAATACCTGACCTGGCATTTTGGGTTGAAATGATGAGCAACTAAAATTGACTGCACAGATGATAATAGTTGGATAAAGAAAGAATTTTTCTTGAAGGCACTTATTTATAATTACACATTAGATACACTTATCATTCTACTTCATCACAAGATTGTAGGATCTATGAGAATATACAAACATCCTTTCTGTTTACCATGTATATCCCATACATAGTTTACCATGTATATCCCATATATATACCATATATCCCATGTATATCCCATACTCTAGCATACAGTAGGCAGTTAAAAACACGCATTGAATAACAAAATTTAATAAAATCATCCAAAAGCACACAACTGTCCCTAAATTGATCTAGTATCTGCCCACCTGGGAAATTTCAAAGCATCATATTTATGCACTTGACAAAAATAGACGGCAATTATTTTTGCAGCCATTATATTAACTCTTGCTATATATTACTATATTCAGTTCAGTTCAGTCACTCAGTCGTGCCCAACTCTTTGCGACCCCATGAATCGTAGCATGCCAGGCCTCCCTGTCCATCACAAACTCCCGGAGTTTACTCAAACTCATGCCCATCGAGTCGGTGATGCCAGCCAGCCATCTCATCCTCTGTCGTCCCCTTCTCCTCCTGTCCTCAATCCCTCCCAGCATCAGGGTCTTTCCCAATGAGTCAACTCTTCGCATGAGGTGGCCAAAATATTGGAGTTTCAGCTTCAGCATCAGTCCTTCCAATGAACACCCAGGACTTATCTCCTTTAGGATGGACTGGTTGGATCTCCTTGCAGTCCAAGGGACTCTCAAGAGTCTTCTCCAACACCAAAGTTCAAAAGCGTCAATTTTTCGGTGCTCAGCTTTCCTCACAGTCCAACTCCCACATCCATACATGACCACTGGAAAAACCATAGCCTTGACCAGATGGACCTTTGTTGGCAAAGTAATGTCTCTGCTTTTTAATATGCTATATTAGGCATCTATTAACAAGGACAAAATAAGTCTTGTCTTCCTTGGCTTTAAAAATATTTGAGTAGTTTTCAAAGCATGTTCATTTAGGTGTATTTTTAGACATACTGAAAAGGAATATTGTTCAATGACTTGTGAATTGCAATAATATTTTCTTATATAGCTCTAATATGTTTTGTTCTGTGTGGAAATTCACCCAGCTCAAAAATTTGGACTGGAAAGTTAAGGCTTTCAAAAATATTCTCTGCAGATTTGAAAATTCTTTATGGGTCAACTATTCTTCACATTTATCACCATAAAAGATGTTACAGCAATAAGAAAAGAAAAATGACTACATTAACTGCTGTCTCTAAGAATTCAATTCAAGTTTGGTATTATTTTAAAGAAAAAAGAGATTCATTTCTTGGTTCCTCCAACTATGTTTGTTCACCTGTAATCATAATCATTACAAAATAGCAGTCGTTTTAACGTATTTGCCCCATTTTAGTTCAATTGACATTCTTTTTCAAGAGAATTACTGTAAAGTAATGTCATCATACACAGCAGGTGAAAAAAAATTGTTACAATGCTTTTAGCTTATTTCAAGTATGATTGTTCACTCACTATTCAAATGTCTCTTTCTGATACTACCTTTAGAATTAAGTCATAGATTTTAGGATAAATGCAAATTCACATTGAAATATGCAAATTAACATATATAATTGAATGGCAATATTAGTATCACTAGTCCCTTGCCAATTTTCCCTTAACCCTAAACCTATTATCCTGTAGCTTCTTTTAAATTTTTGTTACCTGAGAAAGATGCTCTCATTGACCAAACTCCAGTCAAGAGTCTCTTAATCTTCCTTTTAGCTAGTCCTCAGTCTTGGCCAGTAAAAATTGCAGACTCTCAGCACAATTTCATTGTCTAATGTTCTCCCCATCCCCTTGCTCTCAACCCAATAAAAGACTTGGACAAACAGTACAGTTTCTAAAAACTCATAGCAGCATCCCTAGAATGATCTCAGCCCCCCTTATGTGCCCGCCTGAGAAAGCTCCATGACTCCACAAAGCTGTCAGGAGAATTTATTATTTGTTTCAGCCACAACCTGATGATAGGCAGACAACCCCCTGAATCCCATATTAGAGCAATTATTTTTGAAAGTTTGCAATATAAATCCTTTTTTTCCCGTCTCTTTTGCACCCTTGCCATGTAAATCTTCTACCACACAGAGTGTTTTGTTTTGTTTTGTTTTGTTTTTTGAGCACCTGCAAGTCACCTTTTGAAATATAAACATTCAAAGAGATAACTCTCTCAGTCTTACTCCCAGCCCTTTTGAGCATCTTGCTCTGATTTGTATCACTGACTCCAGTCCTAAGGGATTCCCTGGTGGCTCAGTGGTAAAGAATCCATCTGCCAATGCAGGAGACTCAAGTTTGATCCCTGGGTTGGGAAGATCCCCTGGAGAAGGAAATGGAAACCCACTCCAATATTCTTGCCTGGGAAATCCCATGGACAGGTGAGCTTAGTGGGCTACAGTTCTGGGGTCACAAAGAGTTGGACATGACTTAGCAATTAAACAACAACTTCAGTCATAAGGATAAGAGAAGTTAGCAGGTTCTCTGGAATGAGCACCAATTAATAAAACCAGGAGGCCTAGACACATGCACCCTTCCTCCCCATCTCAAATCCCCCAACCCCGCACCCCTGCTTAGCATCCCTAAGCACATTCCAGCCTTTAAAGTTTCTCACCATTTGTTTTGATGAAGCTGATTTCAATTTATGTTGGATATTCATCCTATTGCAACAGTTATTACTGAATAAGATTGATCTTTATCATTTTAATTAGTGTTCAGTTTTGCTTATTTTTGACATACATTTGTAACAAAAATCAACAGTTAGCTCCCATCATGAATTGTTAAAATCTTATCTTGTGTGTGTGTTTAGTCACTAAGTTGTATTTGACTTTTTTGAGACCTCATAGACTGTAGCCCACCAGGCTCCTCTGTCTGTGGGATTTTCCAAGCAAGAATACTGGAATAGGTTGCCATTCCTTCCTCCAGAGGATCTTCTTGACCCAGGGATTGAACCCATGTCTCCTGTGTTAGCAGATGGGTTCTTTATCACTGAGCCACCATTTGTTTCTTAAGTGCATTTCCTTTTGAAATCACTTAAAATTCCCCTGGGTGGGGGGTGTGGGGGGAATCTTTTCACTAGGATTAAATTCCACAAGCTTTTTTTTTTTTTTAATTTTATAGATCAGATTTATTTGGAGAAAACAACCTGACTACACAAAGGATGGAAGTTTACATCCGAAGACATCTCCCAAGTTTTGAGTCTACAGATTACAAGTTATTTTCATAAACTTTACACATATTAAGGAGTAGGATAGGAATCATTTCTGCTTTTGTTTCAACAGTAGGTAGGAAAGCAGAGAGGGAAAGAAGAGCTATTTTGGATACAACTATTCGGAAGGAGTTGACATGAAGAGTGCCAACCCTACAGTTTCATGCTCTATAGCAAATGGCTTAAAAAAACGTTATCAACTTAGGGTATCACTCTCTAAAAGCCACTTCTTAGCTACTAACCAATTCATGTCAATGATTTTAAGTTAGTTCACTTGGGATATTTTTCATGTCCACTGGGTAAATGACTCATTGCTGCAGCATTCAAACCAACACACTTGTCTGGCTGGACAGGACCTAACCTAGGATTGATGGGGGGAAAAAAAACTTGAAAACTAGAGAACAAAGTGTCTTTTCTCTACAGGTACCAATATTGCTGATAAATGATACCAAGCAAAATTGTGGAGAACTAAAACATTGTACAAAATGTTTATAGTGCTTTGTATTTTACCTATGTCAGTATTCATATGATTCAATCAATTTTTCTAGAAAATGGTGGTTAAATAGTTTGATGAGTCATTGTTTATTCTGCTATGGTAACAGACTGATACTGTATAATCTTGTGGATGCCTCCTAGTTAATTCTATCTGAATTAAGCAACTATCTAGGACTCATATTCTTCAAAAGCAAAATAAATGCTCAATGAGTTTAAAAAAATTACCATCTACATGACTGATAGTACAGAGGTGCACATAAAAGCACTTCTTTCTTTTAGGAGAAAGAAGAGCTTTCTGCAATTCAGTTACTTGACCAGTGCTTGTTTTTGTTTTTCACTGTTCCAGTTGTTCCTCAACTTCATCTCATAAAGGACAGAGTGTATTTGTTCAATATGCCACAGGATATGCCAATCAGGATAAAAATGTCTTTTTATGTTCTCTAGTACTTACAAACCCAGCTTTACTGAAATGTTTTTTACTGTCTATTTAAAATCCTTGACTAAGGCTTTTTGGCCAATGAGTACAGTAGTTTGATAAGCAAGAGCTGGGTTTCAATCTTGAAGTACAGAAATAAACTCAGAAGAAATTTCATTTCCTTTTTTTACTTTCCCAATTGAGGGAGCAGAGGATAGGAAAATAAGGTCGCATTTTCTTATGATTGTCTACATTTTTCTAATGACAGTATTTTCTCTTCTTTTCCTTTTGTTTCCTTCATTTACCCCAAAAGGTGAAAAAAGGGTAGAAAACCACTAATTTATTTCAATATCTGAAATACATCAGATATTATGACCATGATTTCCTGACAGACATCATTATATCCATTGTTTTTTTATGAAGAAACTGACAACTCCAGAAGTTGAGCCACCTTTCTAGGTGACTTAATTGAACAAAATGAAGGAGAAAATTCAAACCTGTCAAAAATCTTATTTTTTTCTATAATTGCACACTTTCAATTTTAATACTGCTGATAGTTTCCTTCTTTTAGAAACCTCATGAGCAATTTTCATATACTGTAAGGTAAGAGATCTTTCCATCCACCAAACTACTTTATCAGGAGAATAAGCTGGAAGAAAAAGAAGTGAATACATGTAAACTAACTCTGTCATTCCTTAACTGCAATTTTTTTGTTTAATTTTTAAAGTTTTCACTTGTTTAAATGTTGGCAATGGTGAATGAAGACTGTTGTATTTACTGTTTCAAGGTTATTTTATAGAATCACAGATTGTTTGGAAGATATTTTATTGCACAAATTTTAAAAAGAACAAGTCTTTTTATATCACTCAATATGCTATTAGTGCTGAATTCAGATCAAAATATGATAACTGTAGACTTAAATGTAGTTGTCTTCCTATTTCTAATCAGGTAGCTTCATGATTTCCTAAAGTCATTTTCTTACTGCCTCAAGTCATCTCATTATTGTTCTTATCATTCTGCAAACTCTTCATTACTCTATTGATGTCACCTTCAGTATTGTCTGGAAAACATATTTTTTAAAATCTCCTTGTTAAATCTCTGATCTCCCCACAGAGAAGGAAATGTAATTGCTTTATATGTGCTGGTGGCATAAGGAGATGGCTAGTCACAATTTATTTCAAAGCTCAAAAGCTATCAGATTGAAATCATTTTAACTAGAGAAACATACTAAAGAAAGCTACTGTATGAGAACTAAAAACTTCTGAGAAAATCATATAAAATTGAATAGACTAAGTGACTAATACTTTCACTTCATTATCCAATTTCTTCCTTTCACCTTTCTAAAAAAGGTTTCTAGTATAACGATCAGAAGGCTGGACAAAATCTATTGGATGGTAGTAAACTTCATCCCACAGTTTAGCAATAACAGTAATCTCCTTTAGTAATAACAGGAATCTCCTGTTCTGAGTGACTCACTGATGAAAAAATAATCAGTTCAATTGTGGAAAGAACACTGAATATTCAGAGATCTTAAGTGAAAGTGTTAGTCACTCAGTCGTATCCAACTCTCCACAAGCCCATGGACTGTAGCCTGCCAGGCTCCTCTAGGCTCCTGCCAGGCTCCACGGAATACTCCAGGCAAGAATACTGGAGTCAGTAACCATTTCCTCCTCTAGGGGATCTTCCAGACCCAGGAGTTGAACCCAGGTCTCTTGTACTACAGGCAGACTCTTTACCAGATGCCCAAATGAGGAACACAGCTATACAACTGTTAGGGTAGCTGGATGAACGTTAACCTTCTCTGCTTCATTTTTACAAATTTATGATCACATTTAACTTTTCAAATAAATATACAGTGCCTGCAAAATGTAAGTAGGGTTCATGCTAAAATTTACATTTAAAGGGAATGACTGGAAGGAGCTAATGCTTCTAGAATAAGTATCAAGGAGTAGACTAAAAGGTTCTAGTCTCCAGAGAGAAGCAAGGCAGTGAAATGTACAATACCACAGAGGTCGCCTTCATCAGACCCGTCAGGACAATCCCGTCTCCCATTGCAGAGTTTCTCTGGCTGCAGGCAGACTGAGGTGTCATTAGCACAAGGGTACTTGGGTGGTCCACACAAGAAATTGTCACAATCATCTTCATCTGATTGATCTTCACAATCAATATCTCCATCACAGACCCAGGCTTTGCTGATGCATCTCCCTTAAGAAAATAGAAACAACATGCATTTAATTTTTGCAATTAAGCCATGGTAATAATGAGTGATCATTGTCTTCAGTCAGAGCAGAACAAATTGCTATTACCAAGAAATCTATTTGGTGACAGTTTGACAGCTTATTTTCACAGACATTTGAGTAGTACTTGTCTTGATTGTTAACAGTGTTCTTAGCATGACAGCCTTGATACTTTCTTTAGTTTCAAGTTATTGATTTACTCTATTAAAAAGAAAAAAATAGTATAACTAATTAAAAGTTTAATTATAATACTTTTAAGAGCAAATTTTAAAATATATTTTATAGTAGTATAAGTCCCTTTCAGAGTGCTAAATTTAGATAAATGCTATCAGTGTCTTCTGGAGCTCTAAAATTAAGTAAATGCTTAATTTTTTATGGTGACAATGTTTCTGTCATTACATTTATAACCTTAAGACTTCAACTTCTCGTATTCAGGCTATGTACATGCCCTTTCACAGAAGAGTATAAAATGTTACTAAACATTTTAGTAGTTAAGATATATACAGACAAAATTTAGAGAAATATATTTTCTTTATTGACTTTGAAATAAAAAAAAAAAATATTATTTAGCCAGAATGTTTCAAAAGCAAAAATGTGAAATTCCTGGAAAGCAATGTTTTTTGTCTGTTAAAATTGCTTTATTGAAAAGCATTCCTTTCCAGAATATTTTTATTTTTCTTCTAATTAAAATTGTGTTTTCTAAATTATACAATATTAAAGTGTAATGGAAATAAAAAATCTACCTAAAAGGGTAAATGCTAGTTATTGGCTGATTACATACCAACATTTCATAAAATAAATGGGGCAAATAAAAAGGAAATGGAAAAATATTAAATTGTATATGTCTAATTGTCATTGTGTATTTAAAGGTCTTCTTCAAACTTAAGCATATTGCATTTTAATGTAATTGAATACTGGTGAAAAGATGCTTTATTTATAGACATATGTTAAAAATTTTCCATGCTATTATATGTTAAATAAGAGAAAAACATAAATGATCAGTTCCACATGTAATATAAATTATTATATAGAGTATATAATATAGAATATTATATTCTATAATATTCAACATTATTTATTTATCAAAATATTCTTAAAAAAGAATGGATGACTATTTCATTAATGACTGATTATAAATAGAAGAATATTATAAATTTTCCCTTAACATCATAGCTAAAACAAAGCTAATATTTTATATTACCTGGAAATATTATGTAGTGCAATTAGATAGTAGAAAGACATGAGGTATAAAACTAGAAAATAATATCATTACATGAAGTTAATACAATTGCATAATTATAAATCAGTAAAACTGTTAGAACTATAAGAAACTGAGAATTTAGAAAAATGTAGATAGTTTCAAAAACGCTACAAAAATCAATAGATTCCATGTATATGAATACAGCGGAAGAAAATGTCAGCCAAAAAATCTACAACAACACAAAGTATTTTGGGTTAAACTATATGAAAAACATCAAAAGTTTATTTAAAAAAACTCAAAAGAAGCCTTGAATAAAGACATAGTTTGATTTCAGAGAGTAAAATATATTAATAGAAAGGTATTATTTTTCCTCAAATTAATTCCATCCCAATTTTAATTTTATTATTTTAATCTCATGAACTTATCCTAAACTTAAGAAAATAGAATCGCAAATATTATGGGGCATCTTCTAAAAAATACAGACAGTTTGCTGAGTAGGAACTATATATGCCAAATATTTAGACATGTTTTAAAAGTAGCATTAGTTCAATTTTGTCATGATGGAATATAAGTATGCATCAATAATTAAATAGCATAGTGACATTAGAAGTAAAGTCACTTATCTATGTGGTTTTAATATACAAATATTGACAATTCAAAATAGTAGAGAATAAACAATTACAAAATTAATTCTGTTAGGATTATTGATGATCCACCTGGAGAAAAATAAAAGGCTGAATCTTCACTCAATATTTACACCAAAATAAATTAAAGACAGATCAAAGAAGTAAGTGTTTTAAAACAAAAATGGTGAAAGCAAAAACATTCAAGAATAAAATAGCTATTAAAACAAAACCCTGAAATGGTCATTATACAAACACAGAGAGCATAAAGGACAAGTTGATAAACTTAAATACTGTCCATATTGAACAATAACATCCATCTATAAAGTTAAAATAAAGTCAATAAAACAGAAAACGAAATCACTATATTTGACGAAAAAGGTACATCACTTTGAAATAGAAAAGGTTCCTATAAATCAATATGATAAAAATCAATAAAACAGTATAAGTGCAAGGTTTATAATGAATCAAAATAGCTTATCAACATATGGAGTTAAAAACATCTTTCAATTAAAAAAAATAAAAACAACAATTTGATAGCATTTTTTCTCTCTTGGATAATGATTAAAAAGCTGTGTAACACAAAGATAAATTTGACAGAGGTATGAAAACCAACACCGGTGTTAAAGGGGCTACAGATTGGGATCATTTCTTTGTAAGGCAATATTATGAAATCTAGTAATGAAAAATATATCAACTTTCCACCACTGTAGTTCTAATTTTAGAATATTTTTCCATTGGTATATTATGCCCAAATGTACAAAGATACATAAACGAGCATCTGTGTTGCTGCTGTGTCTATATTAGCAAAAATCTGGTAGCAAGTTAAATTCAGACTGCAAGACTGGCAACATCAATTACAACACATCCATACATTAAAATTATATACTGGAGTGAAAAAGAATGAGATAATTTTGCATAAGTTAAAATAAAACAATCTCCCTATCATGTTAATAAAAAGGGCCTACAACTGAGTATGCTGTAGATATTTTTTTATGTTAGAACTATCTGTTTAGCAATATGTGTGACTATATTTCCATACATATGTCAATATAAGCACATATATAGGCTTGTCTCTACATGAATTCTTTATGAAGGCCTACACAGGAAATAATTAAAAGTGATTGCCTCTGGTGAGGAAGTCTTAAGGTACATGGGAGTAAGAGACAGATTAATTTTTCATTAAAACCTTTTGTGTTACTTTATTTTCCCTTCCACTATATTTCTGCATAATTTTTCAAAAAATACTATCTCACCTTAAAATGATAACTATGAAACATAAAACACATGCCACAAAATCTGGTAGTTTCTACAGATACAGAGGTTACTCTGTACCTTATATTTTCCAAGAGACTTTAGGTGATATAAAAAAGTCATGAGCCATTCCCTGTCCCTAAGGAGTTTATAATATAGTTAGTCTTGCTATGCTACAAGAGATATGAATAAATATGAATAAACAGCTTAGATAAAATCTACAAGTTTCAATAGCTCTTTCTTCCCAGGTATTTTGCAGGGGTTGTTTGAAACAATTGCTTTTCCCTTTCTTGTTTAGTTTTAATTTTTATACAAAAGGAAGGTAAGATGATACTCCAGGTATGATAAGTTAAATTTCTATTTCATGACCATCAAAACTTGTCTACTACTTAAAATGTGTAAGACTCTTGTGGAAATTGTAGTTTTGTCCTTTGAGCAAAAAGAATAATGGCTGAGCAACAATAGCAATGACAACAAACAGATAATAGCAAAAGTCAGCTAGTGGTATTATGGAAGTTACTATAATCACTTAAGTCACATTGGTGCTCTCATACACTCAGGACATGGTAAGGACTATTTTGATTTGTGTATCCTTGAGATACATAGTTTAGGTTAAAAGTCAGTACAAAATCAACAAGTATAGGAAAACTAAGGGTTCCTAAATGCTATTAGAATATGTGTTGCTTTCTTGAATTCATACTACCACTTAACAGATTTTGCTTCTCTCTGCTAAACTGTTTTGGCTATTAAAAAAAAAAAAAGGTGAGAGAAAGATTTATTAATTTGTAAATTGCTTAACTTTATTTTGACCCAATGAGAGACAACAGGCTATAACAGGACAATTTCTGTTCTGGGATATGACTGGCAGTTAATATCAAGAATATGGGTATAAAGAGCAGTGAATCTTTGAAAAAATCCAAATAGATTTATTTAAAAATATGACTTTTTATAATACTGATTTTTGAAATGTAATCTTTCTGTAACTTTTACACTCTATAAAACATGCATATTTATTTCTCTAACATTTGACTTCATTTTAATTCAGTAAATATTTATTGAGTATTTTGTACCTGTCTAGCTACTAAACACTGTAGAAAAAAATAGAAAAATTCCTGACCTTGTGGAGCAATAAGTCTAGTACTGACAAATGTTCTATAAAAAAAGGATAAGATAAAAGCCATATAACCATCACAGAGTGCTATGGAATTTCAGAGAGCTAGAAAATATGTGTGATTGAAAGTCTCAGAATAAAGCTTTACCAAGATGTTATTTGGGAAGAGATTTTGAAGAGTGGCAGTGAATATTAGATATGGACACAAGAAAAAAAAGCATTTCATATAAACAGCTGTCTTACGTGTACAGCCTTAACATTCAAAAATATATTCTCTGCAAAAGAAAAAGCAAGTAAAAGGTAAAAGAGAGAGAAAACAATTTAATAGTATGGTGTTTATTTCTGCTGTTGAATGGGAATGTGTCAGGGCATAGATACTGAAACTAAGTCAACTCTTCTTTAATTAGATTGCTTCTATTTCTGTATGAATCCACTATGAAATTATATTTTCTATGTTTAATTTCTCAGTTCAGTCACTTAGTTGTGTCCGACCCTTTGTGACCCCGTGGACTGCAGCACAGCCAGGCCTCCCTGACCATCACCAATTCCTGGAGCTTACTCGAATTCAGGTTCATCGAGTCACTGACACCATCTCATCCACTGTTGTCCCCTTCTCCTCCTGCCTTCAATCTTTTCCAGCACCAGGATCTTTTCCAGAGTCAGTTCTTCACATCAGGTGGCCAAAGTATTGGAGTTTCAACTTCAGCATCGGTCCTTCCAATGAATATTCAGGACTGATCTCCTTTAGGATGGACTGTTTGGATCTTCTTGCGGTCCAAGGGACTCTCAAGAGTCTTCTCCAACACCATAGTTCAAAAGCATTGATTCTTCGGCGCTCAGCTTTCTTCATAGTCCAACTCACACATCCATACCTGACTATTGGAAAAACCATAGCCTTGACTAGACAGACCTTTGTTGACAAAATAATGTCTCTGCTTTTTAATATGCTGTCTAAATTGGTCATAGCTTTTCTTCCAAGGAGCAAGTGTCTTTTAATTTCGTGGCTGCAGTCACCATCTGCAGTAATTTCGGAGCCCCAAAAAATAAAGTCTGTCAACTGTTTCCATTGTTTTCCCATATATTTGCCATGAAGTGATGGGAGTG
Source organism: Muntiacus reevesi (assembly GCF_963930625.1). Lineage (NCBI taxonomy): Eukaryota > Metazoa > Chordata > Mammalia > Artiodactyla > Cervidae > Muntiacus > Muntiacus reevesi. The sequence continues at coordinate 216,141,818 of NC_089251.1, forward strand.
GATGCCATAATTTTTACTTCATGCTAAATATTGTTTTCTTCATGATAGAGTTTTATGTGCTAATTTTCATCAGAAACATGTACTGACTTTTATGGATAATTTTCAATGATAATTATGAGTATATGTAGTTTTAATTTTATTTGTTGAATTTACCCTCATATGAGATACAGTTCCTATATAAATGCATAGGTAGAAAAAGGGTAGGACTTCATCCAGAAGCAGTAAAAAGCTAGTTTGGGGCCACAGTTGATGAAGTGTTGATTGATAATTCAAGGAGAGTTAGCTCAATAACCTCAAATAATGTTTGATTACAGCAAATGTTTTTGACAAAAAAATTGACATTGAAAAAATTTGACAAAATGTGGGCATGTCCAAGTTTATGAATTAAGAGGAAGCTGAAGATGAGTAAAATGGGTTGAAGATAATAGATGTCAGGAATGAAAACAGTAAACAATACAGAATTCTGAATAAGAAATAGTATAGGCTTAACCTTAAGCTCCAATGTGTGCATGGAAAGAATAGAATGGGTGACATTAGAGAAAGAGGAGAGGTATCAGCAGTAGCACCTGGCAGGTCAACACACACTATAAGTCTATAAGTGTTAAAAGCTTGTTTCTACTTTAAAACCAAATGTTTAAGAGAATGAAGATGTTTCTAACAGGTATAAGAGAGGAAGAATATATGGATTTGGAGAGGCAGTGGAATATTGAGCACAGCAAAGGGGGGAAAAAAATGGGTTTGAAGCATTGGGTAAGTATCTGTGACAGAAATTTGGCAGGCATTTACCTGATGGTGATGGTTGAAACTTCAGGAGCAGAAGAGTTTGCTATGGACACCTTGCAGAAAGATGAGAAGGAGCAAAATAAAATAAAATAAGTAAATAAATAAAGAGAAAAATGTATGCATTGTCTGAGATGAATTATGTGTTCAACAGATATTTTTCTAATTAATTAGTTATTATGTTTTAGCCACACTGTGAAGCATGTCAGACCATAGTTCCCTGACCAGGAACTGAACCCTTGTCCCCTGCATTGGGAGGGCAGAGTCTTAACCACTGGACCACAAGGAAAGTGTTCTCAATGGATATTTTTAAATTAAATATAAGGGATTGGAAAAGGGGAAAAGGTCAAGGGAAGGTGAAATAAAAATAGAAATCTAAATGGTGGGTAGAGAGAAGACAATTCAACATGAGATTTCATAATGAAAAGCTTCAAGGAAAGAATACGTGTTGAAGAGAAAGATCAAGAATTGCAGAGAAAGAAATCACTGTGCTGTATTAATAGTCAAAGGTATTGTTGATTGAGCTCATTTTATGTTCTAGGCACTTTTTGTACATTCTAGTGTTACAATTATTATTATCATCTCTATTTCACAGATCAGAAAATTGAACCATAGAGATGTTTAGCATTTATGTGAATTAGCGTAGTTACTGAATGGCAGAGCAGAACTCAAGACTGAGAGAAGAATGCACTTAGAAATCATTCCTGGTAACCACCGAAACAGCAATTTCCATCAAAGGCAGGCAGAGGATATTAGACAGCAAAAGATGAAGGAATAAATGAGAGAAATACATCTAGGTACGGCACACAAGATAATTTAACAAAGTGAAGTCGCTCAGTCGTGTCCGACTCTTTGCGACCCCATGGACTGTAGCCTACCACACTCCTCCGTCCATGGGATTTTCCAGGCAAGAGTACTGGAGTGGGTTGCCATTTCCTTCTCCAGAAGATCTTCCCAACGCAGGGATCGAACCTGGGTCTCTCGCATTGTAAGCAGACGCTTTACCGTCTGAGCCACCAGGGGATACACGATTTAACAAAGGGAAGAAAGAAAACATGAAAAGCTGATAAAATCAAGTGTTTTTGAGCCTACTGTGCCAGGTATATTTACAAAGAGAAAGAAAAATTGGTGTAGAGAAAGAAATTGAAGACATAAGCAAAAAAAGTGACCAAGGTCCCACAGAATGTAGGTAGTCACAGGTTCAACAGCTGAAGAGAGCTTCTGGGCAAAATGAAGGGTGATTTATTTCTTTAGGTACCGGACTATGGGCAGGTGGGAGTAAGTACACAGCAAAGTGTTTAAAATTGCCACCAGGAGAAATCAAAAGAATACAGGGCTTATAAGAAGCTACACATAAGCATATAAATATACATATTTCTAGTTTCAGAGCACAGAGACAATGGAGAGCTCACCATATTATTTCACCAGAAATAAAACTATTCCATGCGGTCAGTTATTGAAGGACCAAAAACGTTCTGTACTTGCAAATTCTTCATATACAACTCATCATAAAATTCTAACAAAATCAGTTTTCCATTGTAGGATAATTTTCTTTCTAATTATTCAGACTGATTTTAACATGGACTAAATTCGTTGTTTTACTTTTTGTTTACTGATACAACAATGTGAGGAAGAAAAGAAAAAAAGTGTTCTTTGCCATTCACACAAGCCCACAAGTGGATTTTTATCACACGAGAGGATTAGAACAGAGGATTATGTTTACGCAGCCGCTGTCATAGTTAAATTCCCAGGTGTGCCAGTTAGTTTTGTTACATTCCTTTGCTAAAGACCCCTTCATCCTTAATTCTTAACTCTACTCTGGGACCTGATGTGAAAATGTATGTTGCTTTTTCCAGGGAATAAAGAGTGTAAAGTTATGGATCAGCGCCAACCTATCACCTCTCTTGGAAAGACAGACAGTCATAAAAGAAGACTGTACAAGTATGACACCTTCTCACTTTTTTCTAGCCTTCCTTCCCCCCATTCAAAGACAAATACTGACAACAGTTTCTTATGAATCCTTCTAGAAATATTGTTATTATAGGAAAAAATATACTACTTTTTATTTTCTTTTTATTTAAACAATATGACATACTATGCCCACTATTAAGTTCATTGAATTTTTTTGAACACTTAATTATAAGAAAACATCCATATGAGTGTATTATAGTGATTCCCATTCATTATAATTGCTGCAAGGCTTTCTACTATTTGGATATACCATAATGTTTCTTCCTAACTTTACTTTTGGTCTATGTAGGTTGCTTGCAACATTGAGCTATTTAAAATAATGTAGTGGCAAATAGCATATGAAACAGTGCTCCACATCATATGCCATTAGAGAAACGCAAACTAAAACAATAACACTACTATAAACCTATTAGAGTGATGGAATTCAAAACGCTGATATACTCAAATACTGGCCAGCATATGGAGCAGTAAAAATTTATCATTCATTTCTAGTGGAGGATGCAAAATTATACAGATACTTTGGAAGACAATATGGCAGTTTCTTAAGAAACCAAACATACTCTTAGCATATGATCCAGCAATCACACTCCTTGGTGTTTACCCAAATGAGTTGAAAACTTATATCCATACAAAAACTTATATACTGATGTTTATAGCCTCTTCACTCATAACTGTCAAAACTTGAAAGTAACCAAGTCACCTTTCAGTAGGCTGAATGAATTAATAAGCTGTAGCACAACCTGAAAATATGATATATTCAGTGCCAAAAAGAAATGAACTAACAAGCCATTAAAAGACATGAAGGAAACCTAAGTGAATGATACTAAGTGAAAGAAGCTAATTTAAGAAGGCTAGATACTATATGTATTTATATGACATTATGGAAAAGGCACAACTATGGGGACAGTAAGAAGATCAGATGGAAGGAAGGAGGGATGAGAGACAGCACAGAGGATTTTAGGGCAGTGAAACTATGATACCATGGTAGCTCATATCATTAAACAGTTGTCAAAATTCGTGGTTTGTACAACATCAAGAGTGAACTCTAATGTAAACTATGGACTTTGGGTGATAATGATCAATGCAGGAATACAGGATCACTGATTGTAACAGATATATCAAAGGAGGACTTTTTTTTTTATGGTGAGTTAGTCCTTTAAGGTATTGCTGGATTTGCTCATATTTTATCTAGAATAATGATAATCATGGTCATCAGAGAGACAGTTTTTAATTGTTGAGTGTATGGGAGGTACTAACTTCGGGGGCTGGAAAAATCAACATTTTGTTGCTTAAAAGTTATTATTCCTTTCAAATTCTCTGGAGGAAATGAAATGACACTTGTAACAATGTTCCGTAAATACCTGGTAGAATTTTTCATCTGAACTTGGAGCTTTTGGTGGAATAGTGAAAGGAATTATATATTGATTTAAAAAAAAAAATCTTTATATAAAATATATTGCTTACATTTTAACTTTCCTGAATTGATTTTGGTAATTTATATTTTTAAAAAACTTAAATGAAAAAAAATTAAATGATTTTATTAATATAGTTTTAAATTCATTTCTATGACTCTACATAGATAGTTTCTCCAGTCTTATACTTTCTTCAGCATCTATGATTATTTTCCCATTCTCCTTTTTGGTACTGTGCTTTCAATGTTTTTTTTTTTTAAATAGGTCAGTTAATAGATTAGCAATTTTAGCTATTCTTTCAACAACTTAATTAATGAATTTTCAAATTACACTATTTTCTTTCTTCTAAATTTAAACATTAATTTGATTTTCTTTTTTCCTTACATTTGTTTTATTATTTGTAACTTACGAAGTTTGATGTTGTATTAGCCAGACAAGGTGAAAGATTTATACGACCTGAAGAGAAATCAGAGTATATTCAGGATAATCTATGCTGCAGTAACAGATCCTAAAATTCAGTGGCCTAACTCAGTAAGGTTTTTTGTTCACATAAAATCATGGAAGGTGAGTCTCCTTCTTCCATCTTCTATGTATGCCTTCCAGAGTCATAACTTAAAAGGCCACTAGGGCAGGAAAACAAGCAAAACCAAATAAACAAAAAGCTAACTAAAACAAAATCAAAATAGAGATGCTCACCAAGCTTAACTGCATCATATGGAAATTATACAGTCCCATATGCTCACGACTCATTGACTAGGACTAGTCATTTGACCCCAAAAGAACTGCAAAAGTTGAGAAATGCAATAAAGCATAAAGAGGTTGTAAAATACCATATCTAGTACATATTATTAAAAAACTACTTTTATTTTTTTAATTACTGAATGTAAATACAGATATCTCAAAAATCTCAGAATAGTTTTAGCTTTTAACAATTTTAGAAATATAAATGCTACTAATAAAATATTGTTTGAAAGTTTAGGTAAATTTCTTGTGATTTTGAAAGTTGAGTTTTAGTTGAATATAATTTTATAAAGTTTGAAAATTTTAAGATATATTTTTGGCTCAGTCCCTCTAACTAAAGATGGCAAACTACTAGGAACAAACAAGAATTTATTACTCAGGATTAATAAAACTAAATATATATTAAAATAACTAAAATTTCAAATGATGTCTTTGGACTTTTACAGCATTGACATTTCTGCAATTGTTAAACTTTAAAGTCATTACACTGAGAGTTCTGGGACACTATGCATAAAAGTTTACAAAGTTATGATGTTTTCTCATAGGCAATGCTTTATTAATATTCCATATATTCTGATAAGTATGTACTTTTATTATGTGGAAGTTCTTAAAGCTTAGCTTGATTCCCACTAGAATTAAGATAAAAAGTACTTTATTATTAAATTTACAAGCAGAAGAGTGGTTTAATCTTCAAAATTATAGGTGTATTATATGATGATCAGATAATTTTGTCTCATTCATTTCTATTTCTTAAAATTTATTGAATTTGTTTCTGATAATAAATGCTCATTTAAAAATATTTCATAAGCCTTGTAAAATAAGATTTTTTTTCCTTCTAAGAATAGAGCTATATTTTTATTAATTTGATCTAAACATTAATTCTTTAAATCTTTTATATTCTGGCTTATTTTTCTTCTACTTAATTTTTCATATACTAAAATAAGTGAATACAATTTCTTTCTCTTGATATGGCTTTCACATTATGGTTTCTGTAAATTTTGCTGTATAAAATTTCATAGTGTTATTTGACATATTTAAGACTGCAAAATCTTTATTGAAAATTGTATTTTTATCATTGTGGTTTTCTAAGTCTCACTGAGGTTTTATTCTCATCTCTAAGCTCTTGCTCTCTCACTAAATCCTATTTTCTTGTTGTTCTATTAATTCCCTAGTGACACTTTAGTGGAAAATGTCTTACACTTTGTGCCTCTAAATTATCTGCAATAATATTTTTGCTAGTTGTAGAATATTAGACTGTTTTATCTTAGCTTTGTATTGCTCCATTATCTTTTGGCATTTCTTAATGATTCTTACATAAATTTCTTTCTGGTAATTTCAGTACTTGATGACTTGCAGAATGTCCCCAAACTCTCAATGTAATACTTTTAAGCTTTAACAATCACAGAATAACTGTAACAGGGAAAGGTGGAGACTGATACCTATTTATATTTGAGAAGGAGATACAGCAACATGGAATTTTGAATAATCTCGACTGTACACAGAGAAATTGGATTGAAAAATAATCATATATGTGGCTTTATTTTCCTTATGTCCTTGTCATTAATGTATAATGTCAAAGTTTTCTTTTATTTTTCCATTATAAAAAATTACATATTTTAGTTTCCTTTCCCTTAGAGAAGGACTTGACATTTCCTCCCTGATTTCCTGACTATAATATACAGTTGATCTCCAAGCAATGTGGGGTTTAGGGGCACAGTTAAAAATCTATATATAACTTTTGATTGCCCCAAAAGTTAATTACTCATAGCCTACTGTTGACTAGAACCTTTACACATGTTTTGTATGATATATGTATTATATACTGTATTGTTACAATAAAGTAGGCTAGATAAAGAAAAATGTTATTAAGGAAAATCATAAGGAAGAGAAAATATATTTATAGTACTTTACCTTATTGATATCATAAGACTACATTATCTATTCACAAGATGAATTGCCTGTCAGTGCCTACATCAATATTGCCTTATAAGATACAAAATACTGTAGATTTTATATATATTACCAACACTAGACATCAAAAATAAGAAGGTAATGTGAATAAGATTCATATTTCTTTACAGGTATAATAATTCATGCACTAAAAATGAAAAAGAACCAATATGATTGCTTCATGGTACCCTAGGTATACACTAATGGATGAATTGTTATAATTTTTTATGTCTTATGGTATTATAGTCATATTCTGATTATAGAGTTATAAACATTGTTACATTTTTAAAAAAACACCTGTGATGATAGGCTGATACATGTTTTCTCCAATTATGAGTGAAACGGACATATTGTACAGTAATATGACTCTTTGAAAACAATATAGAAGGTTAGAGAAACTAACACATCATTAATTTTATATTACACTCACTTTATGTCTATGTTAGGATAAGCTATCCAGGCTTCCCTGATAACTCAGTTGGTAAAGAATCTGCCTACAATGCAAAAGACCCGGATTTGACTCCTGGGTTGGGAAGATACACTGGAGAAGGGATAGGCTATCAATCCAGAATTCTTAGGTTTCCCTTATGGCTCAGCTGGTAAAGAATCTGCCTGCAATGTGGGTGACCTGGGTTCGATCCCAGGGTTGGGAAGATCCCCTGAAGAAGTGAAAGGCTACCCACTCCAGTATTCTGGACTGGACAGTCCCATGGACTGTATAGTTCATGGGGTCACGAAGAGTCAGACATGACTGAGCAACTTGCACTTCACTTAGGATAGGCTATACACTTCAATATAAGCCTTGCACATGATGTTTTACATGATGAAAACTTAGATGATGGCAATGATAATGATACAAACACTTTCCATTCTGTTCAGGTTGAACACCTATTAGAATTTTTTTTTTACATAAAGACACACATACATAATAGGTAAGTTCATTAAAAGTAGGACATGATTATTTACTATCAGGTGGAAATTACTTTACTAGTGTGTGAGAGGAGTGCAATTGTGTGGTAGTCTGAGCATTCCTTAGTATGACCTTTCTTAGGGACTGGAATGAAAAATGACATTTTCCAGTCCTGTGGCCACTGCTGAGTTTTCCAAATTTGCTGGCATATAGAGTGCAGCACTTTCACAGAATCATCCATAAAGATTTGAAATAGCTCAGCTGGAATTCCATCACCTCCACTAGCTTTGTTCACAGTGATGTTTCCTAAGGCCCACTTGTTGCATTTCAAGATGTCAGGCTCTATGTGAGTGATTATGTGGGTCATGAAGATCTTTTTTGTACAGTTCTTCTGTGTATTCTTGCCACCTCTTCTTAATTTCTTTTTCTTCTGTTAGGTCCATACCATTTCTGTCATTTATTGAGCCCATCTTTGCATGAAATGTTCCCTTGGTATCTTTAATTTTCTGGAAGAGATCTCTGGTCTTTTCCATCCTGTTGTTTTCCTCTATTTCTTTGCACTGATCACTGAGGAAGGTTTTCTCATCTCTCCTTGCTATTCTTTGGAAATCTGCATTCAAATGGGTATATCTTTCCTTTTCTCTTTTGCTTTTTGCTTCTCTTCTTTTCACAGCTATTTGTAAGGCCTCCTCAGACAGTCATTTTGCTTTTTTGCATTTCTTTATCTTGGGGATGGTCTTGATCCCTGTCTCCTATACAATGTCATGAACCTCTGTCTGTAGTTCATCAGAAACTCTATCAGATGTAGTACCTTAAATCTATTCTCACTTCCACTGTATAATCATTAGGGATTTGATATAGGACATACCTGAATGGTCTAGTAGTTATCCCTACTTTCTTCAATTTAAGTCTGAATTTGGCAATAAGGAGTTCATGATCTGAGTCACAGTCAGTTCCTGGTCTTATTTTTGCTGACTGTATCGAGCTTCTCCATCTTTGGCTGCAAAGAATATAATCAATCTGATTTCGGTGTTGACCATCTGGTGATGTCCATGTGTAGAGTCTTCTCCTGTGTTGTTGGAAGAGGATGTTTGTCATGACCAGTGTGTTCTCTTGGCACAACTCTATTAGTCTTTGCTCTGCTTCATTCTGTACTCTAAAGCCAAATTTGCCTGTTACTAGAGAGATTTCTTACTTTTGCATTCCAGTTCCCTATAACAAAAAGGACATCTTTCTTGTGTGTTAATTCTAGAAGGTCTTGTAGGTCTTCAGAACCATTCAACTTCAGCTTCTTCAGCATTACTGGTTGGGGCAGAGTCTTGGATTACCGTGATATTGAATGGTTTGCCTTGGAAACGAACAGAGTTCATTCTGTCATTTTTGAGATTGCATCCAAGTACTGCATTTTGGACATTTTTGCAGTCCGACTATGATGGCTACTCCATTTCTTCTAAGGGATTCCTGCCCACAGTAGTAGATATAATGGCCATCTGAGTTAAAATCACCCATTCTAGTCCATTTTAGTTCGCTGATTCCTAGAATGTCGATGGTCACTCTTGCCATCTCCTGTTTAGTCACCACCAATTTGCCTTGATTCATGGACCTAACATTCCAGGTTCCTCTGCAATATTGCTCTTTACAGCATTGGACCTTGCTTCCATCATCAGTCACATCCAAAACTGCATGTTGTTTTTGCTTTGGCTCTGTCTCTTCATTCTTTCTGGTGTTATTTCTCCATTGGTCTCCAATAGCATATTGGATGTTCAATATGGTTCAATATGGATGTTCAAGCTGGTTTTAGGAAAGGCAGAGGAACCAGAGATCAAATTGCCAACAACTGCTGGATCATCGAAAAAAAAAAAAAAAAAAGTGAGTTCCAGAAAAACATCTATTTCTGCTTTATTGACTATGCCAAAGCCTTTGACTGTGTGGATCACAATAAACTGAAAAATTCTGTAAAGTATGGGAATACCAGATCTCCTGACCTGCCCCTTGAGAAATCTGTATGCAAGTCAGGAAGCAACAGTTAGAACTGGACATGGAACAACAGACTGGTTCCAAATAGGAAAAAGAGTATGTCAAGACTGAATATTGTCACTGTGCTCATTTAACTGATATGCAGAGTATATCATGAGAAATGCTGGGCTGGATGAAGCACAAGATGGGATAAAGTTTGCTGGGAGAAATATCAATAACCTCAGATATGCAGATGACACCTCCCTTATGGCAGAAAGTGAAGAAGAACTAAAGAGCCTCTTGATGAAAGTGAAAGAGGAGAGTGAAAAAGTTGGCTTAAAGCTCAACATTCAGAAAACTAAGATCATGGCATCCAGTCCCATCACTTCATGGCAAATAGATGGAGAAACAGTGGAAACTGTTACCGACTTTATTTTGGGGGGTGGAGGCTTCAAAATCACTGAAGATGGTGACTGCAGCCATGAAATAAAAATCTACTTACTCCTTGGAAGAAAATTTATGACCAACCTAGATGGCATATTAAAAATCAGGGACATTACTTTGCCAACAAAGGTATGTCTAGTCAAGGCTTTAGTTTTTCCAGTAGTCATGTATGGATGTGAGAGTTGGCCTATAAAGAAAGCTGAGCACCGAAAAATTGATGCTTTTGAACTGTGGTGTTGGAGAAGACTCTTGAGAGTCCCTTGGACTGCAAGGAGATTCAATCAGTCCATCATAAAGGAAATCAGTCCTGAATATTCATTGGAAGGACTGATGTTGAAGCTGAAACTCTAATACTTTGGCCACCTGATGCAAAGATCTCTCTCATTTGAAAAGATCCTTATACTGGGAAAGATTGAAGGCAGATGGAGAAGGGGACGACAGAGGATGAGATGGTTGGATGGCATCACCGACTCAATGGAAATGATTTTGAATAAACTCCAGGAGTTGGTGATGGACAGGGAGGCCTGGTATGCTGTAGTCCATGGCGTCACAAAGAGTCTGACACGACTGAGTGACTGATCTGAACTCAGGTGGAAATAGATCATCACCAAATTATCTTTGTCATCTTTGTCATCTTCATGTTGAGTAGACTAAGGACAAGGAGGAAAAGAAGGGGTTGGTCTTGCTGTCTTCAGTGTAGCAGAAGTAGAGGAGGTGGAAGGGGAGGCAAGTGAGTCAGGCACAGTTGGTATAACTTTGTGGAAATGCACTGTAATTTCTCTCTGACTTTTATAGTCTTTCATTTCCCTAAAAATGTTCTGTATGGTACCAATTCTTCTACCATTTGTTTAGTTTTAGTGCCTGAATCATAGAAGAGTTCATGCCATAAAGAAGTCAAAGCATCTTTAATAATTATCACCCTTGTGTCAAACTGTCTAATGTTAGTTTGTTTCCTGGCATTTCTTCTAAGTCCTCTTCCTGAACTTTAGGAACTAGTTCAGAAGCATTCATCTCCACCAAGTAGTACTTTTTAAATTCCTCTGGTGTGATATCTGTTAATTCTTGAATTTCTCCAAGATCTATATCTTAAAAACCTTCACTTTCCCACATACCACTTTTTCTGCCATATCCATAGTTTCTTTCATAATTTGCTGTTCTCCAATAAATCCTGTGAAGACATGTACAACATCTGGACACAGCTTCTTCAGCAAGAATTTATTGTTTCAGGTTTGATGGTTTTCACAGTTTTTTTTCTATAATAATGATGGTATCTTTAACAGTGTTATCCTTCTAAAATTTCATGATGTTCTCTTTTGAGGTTTTCTTCCATACCATTGACAACTATTCTCATAGAATACCATACACAAGGAACCTTGAAGGTTCTTATGACTCCTTGATCTAGATACTCAATTACAGACATAATGTTTGTGGAGGGGGGGAACACTTTGAAACATTCAATGTGGAACTCTTGAGGTTTTGGGTGGTCAAGGAACATTGTCCAACATCACATGAACTTTAAAAGTCAGTGCCTTACTGGCAAGGAACTTCCTCATGTCAAGGACAAAGCATTGATGAAATCAGTCCAGCAAAAGAGAACTCATTGTCCAAGCTTTCTTGTATAACCAGAAGACTGACAAAATTGAATATTTCTCTTCAAGGCTCAGGGGTTAGCAGCTTTATAGGCAAGGGCATTCCTGATCATAAATCCAACTGTATTTGCACAAACCAGAAAAGTTAGCCTATTCTTTCTTGATTTAAATCCTGGTCCTTCTCTTGTTTACTAATAAATGTCCAATGCAGCATTTCCCCCCCCCCCCCGCCCCCCAGAGTAGGGCATTTTGTCTACACTAAAAACCTGTTCAGGTAGATATCCTTTCTCCTCAGTGATTCCTTAACGGCACCTGGAACTCAACTGCTGCCTCTTAGGGGGCAGAAGGCTGCTTGCTTCTCCTGTTATCTTGAAATTTTTAAAGCCAAACCTCTTTCTAAAATTATCAAACCATAATTTGCTTGCAGAAAATTCTCCAGCCTTAGATTCTTCACCTTCCTTTTGCTTTATGCTGTTGTATAATGATTTTGCTTTCTTTTGAATCATATTGGAATCTTTAGGTATGACTTTCTTATAGCAGTGCTGCAGTCACATGAAAGCTGCATTTTCAATACAAGATGAAAAGATAATTCAGAGAAAGTGCAAGGTTTTTACACCTGCTGGCATAGCTGTAGCAATGGCTTCACAAATTTCCTTCTCCTTCTCCCCCTCCCCCACTTTTTTTTTAAATAGTTGTCCTTATGGCAGATTCATTACCTTAAAATAGTGGGAAACTGCAGCTGCAGACTTTAATCTACAGTACACATCAAACAACTCAACTTCCTGCAACGCCACAAATTTTCTCGTGCTTCTTGGGAGCACTTTCAGCATCACCAGTGGCACTTTGTATAGGTTCCATGGTGCTATTCAAGGTTTATGGCACTGAACTAAATTAAATGAAAAATATGCAAGAACTTCAAAAGATCACTTTTTCTTGCAATATAAATTTGTTGGAGAGACAAACTGGTGATGATGAGATGATTAGTGTCACATGGTGTTTGAAGCTGATACTAGCAACAGTTGAATTCATTGAAATAGTAACAGGACATACCTACAAAATTATTATAGTAGGTACTAGTTATTTTTTGCAGTTGTGATTTAATACTGCATCTTTATGTTTGTTAATACTTTTGTTGACTGCATATAGCACCATGTCTGGTCCGTTAAGTGTTTGTGTAAGTTTTGATAAATTTTAACTTTTTATAATAGATTTGTGTAGATTTTATGGTAGTAATTGTAAAATAGGCTAGTCCTACATATATTTTATGCATTCATAATATATGACTCTTAATTTTTTCAATATTTCTAGGCTATGTGGTTTCCCTATGAGTATTTTTCCAAATTGTTGCAAATCTCCAAAAAAGTTTTCAACACATATATTTATTTATTTTTTAATTGCCTAAAGGGATGTAGTTCAAACCTCTCTTGTTCAAGGGTCAACTCTTACTGAAAGCTGTTGGTCTGAAACTTGAGAGATCAAATGTGGGACAGTATAGTTCTTTACTGAAATAAAGAAACATTAATATGCCTACATATTTATACTAGTAGATAGCAATTTATACATAAATGAAAATCCATTGTAACTACCAAATATAAATTAATTGCCCTGAAAACTTTAAATGCTCAAGCTAACATTTAGAAGTTTTTTTAAAAAAAATAAACATGAACTGTAAACTCAGCATCTAGAATAAAGTTTTTTTTTTACTTAGTTCATAAAGTTGAAAATTTAATTAAATTTAAAAATATCAAAAAGGATTATAGATGTCCACATATTCTTAATCTAATGCTTATATTCATTTATATTTTTGGCTCACTTTAATATCTGCAATGTTCAAAAATATTCATAATATATTTGCCAATTATTATGTCTCAAGAAGTTTGACAAATTTCACTTTACTAAATTTAAGTCAGAGATCAAATTAGAAGCAGATCAATGGTTTAATTACTATCTTTCATAGTTTCTCTTCCTTCCCTCCTTTTCTTCTTCATTCATTTATTGTGAGAACACTTAAGCTCCACACCCTTAGTAAATTTCAGTTATACAATTCAGTGTTAACAACTATTGTCACCATGTAATACCACATTTCCCATTTAAACTTTTGAGAAATGAAAACTGCCACAAAATCCTTTTCCAGGAAGTTTTAGGGCCATGAGGATGATGAAAAGTCAATATCAAGATGAATCTACACATGTTTTAATGTTATTTACAAAAAAACATGTTTCAATGTTATTTAAAAAAAAAAAACTGAAATAAAGTTGCTTTATGATGCTGTATTAGTTTCTACTGCACAGCACAGTGAATCAGTTATACATATGCATGGTAGCTCAGACAGTAAACAATCTGCCTGTAAATGCAGGAGATGCAAGTCTGATACCTGGGTTGAGAAGACGTCCTGGAGGAGGAAATGGTAACCCACTCCAGAATTCTTGCCTGTAAAATCCCATGGACAGAGAGGAGCCTGGCAGTCTACAGTCTGTAAGGTCGCAAATAGTCAGACATAACTTAACGATTGAGCATGCACACATGCCTAGAGTACTGGAAATAAAAACTAAACAAATGCGACCTAATTAATCTTAAAAAAAATTGAATAGCAAAGAAAATCAAGAATAAAGCAAAAAGACAACCTGATAATTTGGGGGAAAAAAAATTGCAGATGAAGCAACCTTCAGACAACCCAATGGATAAAAACAAGCAACCCATTGAAAAATTGAGTGGAAGACCTAGACATTTCTCCAAAGTCATACAGATGGCCAACAAACACATGAAAAGCTCCTCAAAATCACTAAGTATTAGAAAAATGCAAATCAAAACAACAATGAGGTATTGATCACCTCTCACCAGTCAGAATAGACATCAACAAATTTACAAACTAAATGCTGGAGAGGGTGCACAGAAAAGGAAACCTTCCTACACTGTTGGTGGGAACGTAACTTGGCACAGCCACTATGAGAACAATTTGGAAGTTCCTTAAAAATACTAAAAAGAGAGCTACCATATGAGCCAGCAATCCCACTCCCAGCACATATCCAGAGAAAACAGTTTAGGAACACAGATCCACTCCAATGTTCATTGCAACGCTATTTACAACAGCCAGGATATGGAAGCAACTGAAATGTCCATCCACAGAGGAAGGGATAAAGAAGGTGTGGTACAAAAAAGGGATAAAGAAGATATGATACATAAATGTTACTAATTACCTTTTATCTTCCATTAATTTTCCTATATATTTACTTTTCCACAATTTGCCATACTTATAAACTCAAATTACTTTTCCTTTGTCTTCTCCCTCTGTGGATAAAGGGAAAGATTGTTTCCTCCCTACATTAGCCATCCTCATCATAAAACAGATTTATTCTTAAGTTGAATCATATTCAGAAAAAGTTATTTCATAAGAGCTCATTGCAAAATATCAAAATGCATATAAGATAAATCACAATCAATTGGAATTTCCTATTAAATTTACTTAATGGTATTATTTATTACATTTTCTCTCCATATTTTTTGTCATAGTTCAAACCAGTTTTTACTAACATACACCTTTTAGAACCTACTTTATTATGAAGGCATTTATAATTTATTTCTTTATCATGAAGGCATTTATAATTTCCTTATAAGGAAATTTCAGGCTGCTTTTATGTTTTTCACTCCTAAATCTTGATAGCGTATTCAGTTAGTTTCAGTTCAGGATTTTCTAAGTAAATTTATATTATGTTTTCCTATAGCCTTGAGAGTTTCTTAGTCATATACCCGATAAAGACTGTTATCTGGTATATTTCAGCATTAACTCAATCAAGCAAATGACAGAAGCAACCGGAGAAAGTATACTCACTACAAACACTTAGAATAATGTTCATCTGAGTCAAATAATTGGCTCTTTGGCATCAGAATTAGCTTGCTAAATTAAAACTTGCTTATTAAATTAATCAATCATTCACTCATTTCAGTTCAGTTCAGTTGTTCAGTCACGTCTGACTCTGAGACCCCCATGGACTGCAGCACGCCAGGCCTCCCTGTCCATCAGCAACTCCCAAGAGCTTACTCAAACTCATGTCCATTGAGTCAGTGACGCCATCCAACCATCTCATCTTCTGTCATCCCCTTCTCCTCTCATCTCCAATCTTTCCCAGCATGAGGGTTTTTTCCAATGAGTCAGTTCTTCGCATCAAGTGGCCAAAGTATTGGAGTTTCAGCTTCAGCATCAGTCCTTTCAATGAATATTCAGGACTGATTTCCTTTAGGATGGACTGGTTGGATCTCCTTGCAGTCCAAGGGACTTTCAAGAGTCTTCTGCAACACCACAGTTCAAAAGCATCAATTCTTCAGCACTCAGCCAAATTCAGACTTAAATGGAAGAAAGTAGGGAAAACCACTAGACCTTTCAGGTATGACCTAAATCAAATCCCTTAACGATTATACAGTGGAAGTGACAAACAGATTCAAGGGGTTAGATCTGATAGAGTGTCTGAAGAACTATGGATGGAAGTTTGTGACATTGTATAAGAGGCAATGATCAAAACCATCCCCAAGAAAAAGAAATGCAAAAAAGGCAAAATAGTTGTCAGAGGAGGCCTTACAAATAACAGAAAAGAAGAGAAGCTAAAGGCAAGGAGAAAAGGAAAGATATACCCATTTGAATGCAGAGTTCATTCATTTAATGTTATTCATTAATTTTTATTAATATAAAATATTCCAAAAGTATAATTTCTAAACTCAAAACCACATTTCATTAACCAAGAATTCCAAACTAAGAATCTTTGTATAATAATTGAGAGGAGTCACCTGACTCTTAAAAATATAACACATAGAGCTCAGCCTGGTTTACTGTGAGGAGTCATCACTCTCATCTTAACAGAGGCTAGCAACAGCACAGTAAAATTTAGAAAACTAGTTGAAAATAAATGCATATTACTCCGCCTTTTCTGAGTCTTCTTTCAATTTCATGGTGAACTTTCATATATGAGAAGGAGAATGATGCCCATGGTTTCGGCACACATGTCTCTTTCTGGACTGTGAAATTCCAGAGTCTGAATTCAGATTAGTGTTCGTTGTATCAGACCCTTTGTGACCCCATGGATTGTAACCCACCAGGCTCTTCTGTCACGGAATTCTCCAGGCAAGAATACTGGAGTGGGTTGCCATTCCCTTCTCCAGGGGATCTTCCTGACCCAGGGATCAAACCCGTCTCCTACATTGCAGGTAGATTTTTTACTGTCTGAGCCATCAGGGAAGCCCAGATTGCCTGGTTTCAAATCCCAGTTCTTCCATGATGGTTCTGGGTGCCAGCCAGTTAAAGCTTCTTTTGACTTTTTGACTTGAGCAAGTGAAAAACTTCTCTGGGGCTCAGTTTTCTCATTGTGATTTAGAATGTTGAAATGAGTTCACACAGAGAACATTCTTAGAACTGTGCCAAGTCCACAGACAATTCTCAGCGAATATTAGCTATTACTACTGTCATGTATAGAACGCCAGCAAATATAGTAGAAACACAAGGGTACTTTTTATAAGGTAAAGTATGGATTGAGAAGGGCCCCAAAGAAACCTGCATTAAGGAAGCAAGCCCAAGGTATACGTAGAACCCAGTGTTCTGCTTACCTGTACTCCGACAGGAAAACTTGGTTTTGTGGTCACACAAGCGTAAGGTACCATTGCAGCCTTTTTCATCACTACCATCTTCACAATCTTTTTCCCCATCACAGTGCCACACATCAGGGATGCAGTTTCCATCAGGATGACACTGAAATTCATTCGCATTACAACCAGCAGGAGAATGAATTTCTTAAATATTGAAATGAGGGAGAGAGGTTGGGGGGAGGGGGAGAGAGACAAGAGAGAAATTATGATTTTACTTGATAATTTCTTTTCAATTTTTTTTTCTTTCTTCAGGCATTATAATGATGCTAAAGAGAATATATTTTTAGTTTAGTTGTTTAATTGCTGCAATGCTCTTTAGTATTTCCAAATTTGTTTTAGAAACTTTAATAATTAGAGAAAATGTTTCTTGCCCATGGAATACCTGAAAGTGTCATGAACATTAGGGAAAAAAGAAAGAGCTATACTATAGTGCGGATAGTCTGTTATAGTTTTAATTAGTATCTTAACAGTAGGATTTTTGAAGGGATTTTCTTTATAGCACATAAAAAAGATTTCACATTCTACTCTAAATGTTTAGACTTCCCTTCATCTTTGACATTTCTTTAGAATATTTATTTCATTCTGGTAACAGGTAAATAACTAAAAAAATAAGAACAGCATTTTAATAAAATCTTTGAAGAATAATATCCAAAATTTCGAAAACCAAAACCACAAGAAAATTTAAAAAAAAAAAAAATTCAGGACATGAGATTTCAGTTTAGAAATAAGAACAGACACAAAAGAATTTAATGAGGCACTCTGCACTCAAATTCAATTTGTCAATTAATAATTCATACAATGCCTAGAAAACACTATTACTCAAAAACTGATGACTAAAATTATAGGCTATATTTTGTAGGTAAGCATCAACAAGAATAAGAAAAGATAAATGTTAGGTGTATTTAGCCTGTCAGGTTACTCTGTCCACGGAATTCTACAGGTAAGAATACTAGACTGGGTAGCCATTTCCTTCTCCAAAGAATCTTCCATATGCAGGGACCAAACCTGGGTCTGGGAAGATTCCCTACCATCTGAGTCACTAGGGAAGTCCAATATATGTTTTAACAGAATAATAATGGAAAATATGACTGTAATCAGCATATTATGCATTAATATCTAATATTATGAGATATAATAAACAGAATCTTCCAATACTACTGTAAAAGAAAAATTTTAGTAAATATTATCCTAGTTTGGAATAAATGTATATCCACAAGGAAAAGAACTGAACTTTGATCTTAATACCATATACCAATATTAATTCACTATAGATCACAGACCTAAATGTAAGAGCAAAACACATATATTGTATAAAATAAAGTAGAGGAGAAAAACCTTTGTGACCTTGGGACAACACACAAAAAGCATGAACCACAAATTTAAAAAGTGATAAATAGACTTCAGATAATTAAAATCTTTTGCTTGTTGAAATAATTAAGAAAATGAAAAGGCAATATACAGCTTGGGAAAAAAAAATTGCAAAGCATATACCTGACAAGGACTTCTGTCCACATCTAAATAAGAGCTTTTACAACTCAATAAGGAAATAATTCAATTTTAAGGAACAGAAAAAAGATCTGCATAGATTATTAATAAATAATGACCAATTTGATTGATCAATAGGGAAATACAAATTAAAACCACAGTAAGATGCTTCTATACACATATTAGAATTTCTTAAAAAGACTGAAATGCGTAAAGATATGG
The DNA here is from genome assembly GCF_963930625.1 of Muntiacus reevesi. Taxonomy (NCBI): domain Eukaryota; kingdom Metazoa; phylum Chordata; class Mammalia; order Artiodactyla; family Cervidae; genus Muntiacus; species Muntiacus reevesi. The sequence goes on from NC_089251.1 coordinate 216,160,909, forward strand.
TACAAGTGGGACTCTCATACATTGCTAGTGGAAGTGCAAACTAGTGCTCTCCTGGAAAACAGTTTGACAGTGTTTTAAAAATGTAAATGTACACCTCCTATACAACCCAGGAATTCTACTCTTATGGGTTTTCTGAAGTGAAATAAAAATATATGTCTACACAAAGATTTGTACACAAATGTTCATAGCAGTATTCTTCAAAATAACAATAGAAAGAACTCAAATATCTATCAGCTGGTCCATGTATAAACAAAACATGGCATGTGTAATAGACCAAAGTTTTTCATGTACCAAATTTATTGTGTCTTTCTGGTGGCTCAGTGGTAAAGAATCCGTCAGCTAATGCAGGAGACACAGAGTTCAATTCCTGGGTTAGGAAGATCCCCCAGAGAAGGAAATGGCAACCCACTCCAGAATTATTGCCTGGGAAATATAGCCAGCTATTAATTTATAACAACAATTATCCTGCATCATTATAAATTTAAGCAAGTGCAGGTGAGTTGCCGCTTACCTAATGAGCTGATTTGGTAGGAATTATAAAAATACAAATAAACAGAAACTTCAAATAACTAGATTTGGGAGATCAAAAGGGAGATGTCTCACACCTTGCAGCTACAGGAGAGCCTAATAGGAAGAAGACTCGTCTTTCCTAGGGAGAACTCAGCCAAGGAAAAGCCATGGACCCGTTGTTTACTTCAGCCCTCCCAACTTCCTTTTCTCTCTATAAAAGCATCTCTATTCCTTGCAACGAGGGAACCTGCAAGTGGCTTACCATGGCTGTGGAATCCAAATTGCAATTTGTTACTGACCCCAAATAAACATCTTTGCTGGAGAAATATCTCACACTCAATTTGTTTTAGATCAACATTTTGGTGGCCCTTGCAAGGACCAGAGGAGACACCTGAAGACTCCAGGACCGGTGAACATACAGATGCAGTACCCACAATGGGGCCTTTTTGTTGCTCACTGCCTTTCCTGCTGACCCTGGAGTTTAAAGGCAAGTGTTTCTCTTGGATCCAAACTCATACTCTTTTCTCATGAGAAGCTCGCCAGGCTTTATTCAGAACCTGCTCAAAGTTTTCATCTTTCTGGTTAAGGCTTTGCTTTGTATGTGTTTTGTATGTGGGTCTGATTTCAATATCAGACTGTGGCGCTGAAACTGGCCTATTCCCTTCAGAACAGGGGCTGCTTCTTCTGAAGCTGGCTAACCTTCGGCCCATTCCTTTGAAAACAGGGGTTCTCTGCAACAGTGCCAGGATTCTCAGCCTTTGGCCTAATCTTTTGAAAAGACTATTCTCTGGAAACTGTCTGAAAAAGCCTTTAGCCTGGATCCTTTAAGCTGTTTCCTTTGAATTGGCTGGGATTGTCTTGCAAGCTGTCTGAATTGAACCATTTGTGCTGCAAGCTGTTTAAGCTGTTTGAAACAGGTTCTTTACTCTAGAGGAAAAACCTCAAGGAAATAGAACCAACCCACTTTTCTAAGTATTTTAAGCCCCTGCCTCCCCTAATTCTTACAGGGACTCAGGCCAATTTGATGTTTAAAACCCATGGTCCTTCCTCATGTGATGTGAAAGTCACACAGTCATGTCCGACTCTTCGCAACCCCTTGGACTGTAGCCTGCCATGCTCCTCTGTCCATGAAAATCTCCAAGCAAGAATACTGGAGTGAGTAGCCTAACCCTTCTCCAGCGGATCTTCCTGGCCCAGGAATCAAACCATGGTCTCTTGCTTTGCAGGCAGATTCGCTACCAGGGTTCCTCAGAGGCATTTCTAAATAAATGGACCAACCTGACCTAAGGCACATTAAAATATGAATGACCATTATGGGTAACTCTTGAAATCACAAAATTTAATTTCCTTAAAACCGAATTGGGCTACAATATCTTAAAATTTTCTAAAATTGAGTGGAATGCTTATTTCAATTGACGTTTTGAGGCTTCCCATTATCAGAAGTCTAAAATCGCCTGTCTGCAAAATAAGATTTTAAAATTTACCCAGGAAAACACATGATTAAAGCAAGATAAAGCAACTCTCAAAGCCCCAAGGCCCTTCTTCCTCAGCTTGTCTCAGGCTCGACCTTTGGTGCTATCTTCTTCCTTCCTTTCTATGACTCCACTATACTTTCAATCCCCCTATACACATTCTCTGGACAAATTTCGCTTTATCTCTGAAAATCTCTCCATTCTCTTTTCTTCTGAACTTGTCAGAACATGCTGCTTTCAAATAAGCCTTTTGAGGATTCAGAGGCTAAATCTTTAATATCTTATATTCCCTGGACTAAAGCTGAGCTGTGAGGCATAGTCAAAGACTTTCCCAAAGTAAACAAACATCCTCACACTTTTGCTGAGGAATTTAATATAGCCATTCAAACTTACAAACCTGGTTTCTCTAACTTATATCAGCTAGTTCATCTGCTCATCAGTGAAGGCCAGGCCCAGCATTGGGTGAAAACTGCTGATTGAGAAAATCTTAAAACATGCTTAGGATTACAAATAGAACAATCTGCTATCTTGTTATGTGATTAGGTTTAGAAACTTGGTAAGCAACTTCACCAAGTAATTCCTATGGCTTTTCCAAAGCCTGTGGATTAGAACAAAATTCAGGCTTGCACACAGATTCTGATCAACCTGTTCATAAAAATCACAACTGACTTCAGACTGTTTTTAAAGAAAATTCTGGTCTTCCTTCAAATGTTGATTAATCTGAATAGCTTTTACTCTATATTAGTTATGGATTGAAATGAGATCTCTTCCTTCTAGTAAGAAGTACCGCAATTGTCAACTACAAATTGGCGCTTGCCAAGGAAATTGCCCATCAGCCTCTGTGAAATCTGAACCTCGTGCTACTGCAGCTGTTGACCTGTTGCAGCCCTAAAGGGAGTTCAGGGTGGAGAGTGAGGAATTCAGTGCTTCAGGGAAACTGGTGGAACAAGATTTATAGTATTAGGTATTTTCAGTTAAATTGATTTCACGATCCCAATACTTGCTTCTTCTCATATCTAGAAAAGATCTTCCAGGTGACATCAGCTCCTCATGACTCAGTTCAGTTCAGTTCAGTTCAGTCGCTCAGTCGTGTCCGACTCTTTGAAGCCCCATGAATCGCAGCATGCCAGGCCTCCCTGTCCATCACCAACTCCTGCAGTTTACTCAAACTCATGTCCATCCAGTAGGTGATGCCATCCAACCATCTCATCCTCTGTAGTCCCCTTCTCCTGCCCCTAATGCCTTCCAGCATCGGGGACTTTTCCAATGAGTCAACTCTTTGCATCAGGTGGCCAAAGTACTGGAGCTTCAGTTTCAGCATCAGTCCTTCTAATGAACACCCAGTATTGATCTCCTTTAGGATGGACTGGTTGGATCTCCTTGCAGTCCAAGGGACTCTCAAGAGTCTTCTCCAACACCACAGTTCAAAAGTATCTCTTTTTTGGCACTCAGCTTTCTTCACAGTCCAACTCTCACATCCATACATGACCACTGGAAAAACCATAGCCTTGACTAGATGGACTTTGTTGGCAAAGTAATGTCTCTGCTTTTTAATATGCTGTCTAGGTTGGTCATAACTTTCCTTTCAAGGAGTAACTGTGTTTTAATTTCATGGCTGCAATCACCATCTGCAGTGATTTTGGAGCCAAAAAAATAAAGTCTGACACTGTTTCCACTGTTTTCCCACCTATTTCCCATGAAGTGATGGGGCCAGATGTCATGATCTTAGTTTTCTGAATGTTGGGCTTTAAACCAACTTTTTCACTTTCCTCTTTCACTTTCATCAAGAGGTTCTTTAGTTCTTCTTCACTTTCTGCCATAAGGGTGGTGTCATCTGCATATCTGAGGTTATTGATATTTCTCCCAGCGATCTTGATTCCAGCTTGTGCTTCATCCAGCCCAGGATTTCTCATGATGTACTCTGCATGTAAGTTAAATAAGCAGGGTGACAATATACAGCCTTGACGTACTCCTTTTCCTATTTGGAACCAGTCTGTTGTTCCATGTCCAGTTCCAACTGTTGCTTCCTGACATATATATAGTTTTCTCAAAGGCAGGTCAGGTGGTCTGGCATTCCCATCTATTTCAGCATTTTCCATGGTTTATTGTGATCCACACAGTCAAAGGCTTTGGCATAGTCAATAAAGCAGCAATAGATGCTTTTTCTGGAACGCTCTCGTTTTTTTAATGTTCCAGCAGAAGTTGGCAATTTGATCTCTGGATCCTCTGCCTTTTCTAAACCAGCTTGAACATCTGGAAGTTCACAGTTCACATATAAGTCTTGCTTGGAGAATTTTAAGCATTACTTTACTAGCGTGTGAGATGAGTGTGATTGTGCGATAGTTTGAGCTTTCTTTGGCATAACCTTTCTTTGGGATTGGAATGAAAACTGATCTTTTCCAGTCTTGTGGCCACTGCTGAGTTTTCCAAATTTGCTGGCATTTTGAGTGCAGCACTTTCACAGCATTCCACGATGTCACACTCTATGTGAGTGATCATACCGTTATGATTATCTGGGTTGTGAAGATCTTTTTTGTACAGTTTTTCTGTGTATTCTTGCTACCTCTTCTTAATATCCTCTGCTTCAATAAAGGACCATTTCTGTCCTTTACTGAGCCTATCTTTGCATGATATGTTCCCTTGGTATCTATAATTTTCTTGAAGAGATCTCTAGACTTTCTCATTCTGTTGTTTTCCTCTATTTCTTTGCATTGATAGCTGAGGAAGGCTTTCTTATCTCTCCTGGCTATTCTTTGGAACTCTGCACTCAAATGGAAATATCTTTCCTTTTCTCCTTTGCTTTTCACTTCTCTTCTTTTCACAGCTATTTGTAAGGCCTCCTCAGACAGCCATTTTGCTTTTTTGCATTTCTTTTCCATGGGGATGGTCTTGATCCCTGTCTCCTGTACAATGTCACGAACTTCCATCCATAGTTCATCAGGCACTCTGTCTATCAGATCTAGTCCCTTGAATCTGTTTGTCACTTTCATTGTATAGTCAAAAGGTATTTAATTTAGGTCATACCTGAATGGTCTAGTGGTTTTCCCTATTTTCTTCAGTTTAAGTCTGAATTTGGCAATAAGGAGTTCTGATCTGAGCCACAGTCAGCTCCCGGTCTTGTTTTTGCTGACTGTATAGAGCTTCTCCATCTTTGGCTGCAAAGAATATAATCAATCTGATTTTAGTGTTGACCATCTTGTAGAGTCTTCTCTTATGCTGTTGGAAGAGGGTGTTTGCTGTGACCAGTGCATTCTCTTGACAAAACTCTATTAACCTTTGCCCTGCTTTATTCTGTAGTCCAAGGCCAAATTTGCCTGTTACTGCTGGTGTTTCTTGATTTCCTACTTTTGCATTCCAGTCCCCTAGAATGAAAAGGACATCTTTTTTGGGTGTTAGTTCTAAAAGGTCTTGTAGGTCTTCATAGAAGCATTCAACTTCAGCTTTTTCAGCATTACTGGTTGGAGCATAGACTTGGATTACTGTGATATTGAATGGTTTGCCTTGGAAACGAACAGAGATCATTCTGTTGTTTTTGAGATTACATCAAAGTACTGCATTTTGGATGTTTTTGTTGACCATGATGGCTACTCCATTTCTTCTAAGGGATTCCTGCCCACAGTAGTAGATATAATGGTCATCTGAGTTAAATCCACCCATTCCAGTCCAGTTAGTTTGCTGATTCCTAGAATGTCAATGTTCACTCTTGCCATCTCCTGTTTGACACTTCCCATTTGCCTTGATTCATGGACCTAAAATTCCAGGTTCCTATGCAATATTGCTCTTTACAGCCTCGGACCTTGCTTCTATTACCAGTCACATCCACAACTGGGTATTGTTTTTTTTTGGTTCCATACCTTCATTCTTTCCTCATGACTAGCAGAAAATATTTAGTAAAATATGTGCTTGATTCCATTGAATGCCCCCTTCACCAAAGTATTATATATTGACTTCTCCCAGTGCCTCTTTGGAGTAGTCTCTCAGAGCTGAGATGCTGTCTCCCAGGTTGCAGTCCTCATTTTGTTCCAAACAAAACTTAATTTGCAACTCTAACATTGTGCATCTTTTTTAGTTGATGGGATGAAATGGGAAACTATGTTCATTTCAGATTTATTCAATCTGACAAAATGGCTTCCTTTTACTCTATATGAATCTCCTCAAAGAAAGACCATATAAATTATTATAATTGTCAATTCCAACAAATGAAATTTCCTAGACAAAACCAAAATCCTCCTGGTTTTTGTTATTATTGCACAGAACCAGGACACTAGAAAATAGATTGTTACAAATGTAAGTGCTGAAGATACCTTAAACCCTCTAACCAACTTTCCAACATACACCAGTTCTCAGTGGTGGGCCTCTCTGGAACTAGAGGGCTTCTTCCCAATCATCCCTCTTTATTACCTTGGAGAAACATTTTTCCAAAGAGAGGAAATATATCTTGCAGTCCTATTTGATACCATACTCTCAGATCTCAAAATCACCACCATAAAACATCCCTGCTTTGGAGTAATAAAAGAGCTCAAATAGTGAGGATCTCTAATGAACCTCAAGAAGTTCTGAACATATTCCCTTCTGTTTAGCCTTTTAAGAGATACACAGCCTTTTCTCCTTAGTTCCTCTTGTTGTTTTGTGGTCTCTAAGTCATGTCCAACTCTTTGTGACCCTATGTAATATAGCCTGTCAGGCTCCCCTGTCCATAAGATTTCCCAGGCAAGAAATACTGGAGCGGGTTGCCATTTCCATCTCCAGTTGATCTTCCCAACAGGCATCAAACTCATGTCTCCTGCCTTGGCAGGTGGATTCTTTACCACTGAGTCATCTATTCATTTATTTGGCTGTAAGTAAGCAAGCCCCTATCCATTTATTAGGCTGAAACTTCTCAGACAAGTATGCCAGAATTTCTTACTTCCAAAAGGGGAAAATAATTCCAGAAATTGACAGTGTCATCAAAGAACCAACCAAGTAAATTAAATGATTCTTTTACATCTTTTATTTGTTCTGTTTCTGATGGTACCAGACCTTATTCTGGAAATATTGATCATTTGTCCCTATTGAATCAGCTACCACTTTCTTTAAGAGCAAAACCTCCAACTGATGTTTACAAAATTCATAGAGTATCCCATCAAAATTTAAAACAGAATCCTCAAAACTTCTTCCCAGAATTAATCAATACCTTATAGGTAAACCTTCAAGGCGTAAAGCCAATAATGGAAGAATACAGGCTCAAGGCCTCATTATCCCTGCACTAGCCCCTGTAACATTCCATTTTACCAGTGAGAAAAACAAAGTTCCAAAGGTGGAGTAGTAAACAACGCTGTTATCCTTCAATACCTCATTATTCCTCTCATGGGGTACTATCATCCATTTCCAGCAGAATAAAGCTCTTCACTGTCACTAATTTTCACAGTGCATTCTTTAGTATTCTAGCTGATGAAGATAGCCAATACTTCTTTGCCTTTGGTTGAGAAGAAAAAATAAATCACCTGGACAGTAATGCCTCAGAGTTGTATTGAGTCCTTATTTTCTACAAATCCTGAAGGCTGATATGAATGATACAAAGTTCTCCAAGGGTTTTACTTTGCTGTGATATGTGATTTACTTCTTTGCCCTCCTTCTCAAGCCTCTTTCTCAGGAAGGCAGCATCCACTTAATAAAGCTTTTAGCCTTAAAGGGACTTAAGGTTGCCAAAGAAAAACTATTATAGTTTGCCCAAACCCTGGTTCAATATTTTGGCCATCCAGTATCAGAACAAGGGCTACACCTAGATCTAGATACACTTCATGGAACTTAGGACACCTAAAAATCCCAAACTAAGGGCAACTTCAAGGTTTTCTTAGGCCAGTTGCTTATTGTTGAAACTGAATTCCACATTTCTTATGTTTTAAAACCAAATTTCTTATGTTTTTGTCAGCAGTAACAGCCTCACCCAATTTTGTGGGGAAAACTGGAGGACATAGCCTTCAAGGCTCTCAAGAAAAACTTGATGAATCCACCTGCCTTTGGGCATCCCAATTGTTGGACTCCCTTTTACTCTTTTATATGTGATAAGAAAGGGAATAACTTTGGGGTACTCACCCCAAAACTCAGGGACCACCATCTGCCCATAGGGCATTATAGCCAGCAACTGGACCCTGTGGCACATGGATACCTCCCTTGCCTGAGAATCACTGCAGCCACTGCCCTTTTGGTGAAGGCCACTGAGAAAATTGTTGTAAATGTCCTTTAATTACCTTTGCATGTCATGAAGTAGAAGTCCTCCCACATTTTCATCACACTCAACATTTCTCAGCTAGCTGCCTCATATCCCAAAATGTCCCTTTGTTAACTGTCCTTCCATAACTCTTTTACATGATAATAACTTTAATCTGGCTACTCTTCTCCCTTCTGTCGCCAAAATGTCCTTCATGACTGGTTAATGTTGATAGACAACCTCCTGACTCCCTGTAATGTAATGATCTGAAAGAAACTCCATTGGATAATGTTGACTGCTCATAGTTCAATGATGGTTCTTATTTAAAAGGTGACAATGACAAATACCCGTGCTGATTATGTTATTATAACTCCTTTTGATATTGTTAAGGCAGCAACTTTACCTAGGGCTACTTTGGCCCAGTACGTTGAATTACATGCTCTTACATGAGCTTGTACTTTAGTCAAGGACAAAAGGACCAGTGTTTATACTGATAGAGATATGCTTTCAGAGTACCTCATGATTTTGGAATGCAGTGGAAGCAATGTTCCTTCCTATTTCCAGTGGAAACAAAATTAAAAACAATACCTATGATCAAAAATTATTGAACACAGTAATTTTACCAGTCATTTTAGCTGTTATTAAGATTCTGAGGCATGTTAAACTTGACTCTCTGGAAATTAAGGGAAATCACCTTGCTGATATTTCTGCAAGAAATGCTATCCTTAAAGGGACCAACAACAACCAAACCTCTGTCATTATCCACAGGGATATTTCCTCAAATGACACTTTAGAAAAAACTGGCTATAGAAGCCCAAAAATTGGATTCAGTAAAAAAAAAAGAAAAAAAAACCAAGATTGGAAGTCTGACAATTGTTTGCTTGGAAAAAAGAGGAAGGTATGGTTTGGATCAAATAACTCAGTCCTACCAGAAACTCTAAAAAACCCACTTCTCATCACAGTACATACACCAAACCAATGGTCTATTGACAAAATGATGAATAAATATTGTTGGGGAAACATTAACAAGGCTGCAAAAAGTGCCTACCTCACTTGTCCTAGTTGTCCAAAGTACACCCCATGGAAGACTGTTTGTACTGCTTCGAGATATTTTCAAGTGCCTAATGGACCATTCAAAGTCTAGTAGATGGATTTCAGAAACTTCCTCCATCTCATGGACATAAATATGTTTCCATCACAGTCTGCATATTTTTCCACTGGACTGAAGCCTTCCCCTACAGACTAGCTACTGCATTTTCTTCAGCTAACGTCCTTTGTCCTAAATTGCTTCAATTGTGTCTGACTCTTTGCGACCCTATGGATTGTAACTCACTAGGCTTCTCTGTCCATTGGATTCTCCAGAGAATAATACTGCGGTGGATTGTCATGCCCTTCTCTAGGGGATCTTCCCAATTCAGGGACTGAAACTGCATCTCTTACATCTTACGCATTGGCAAGTCTTTTAGGGAAGTGAAAGTGCAAGTTGTTCTGTCATGTCCAACTCTTTGTCACCCCATGGACAATACAGTCCATGGAATTTTCCAGGCCAGAATACTGGAGTGGGTAGACTTTCCCTTCTCCAGGGGACCTTCACAACCCAGGGATTGAACACAGGTCTCCCACATTGCACGTGGGTTCTTTACCAGCTGAGCCACAAGGGAAGCTCTCTTTTAGGGAAAGATTACCCCTATCTGGAGAAATTCCTCTCAAACTTCATAGTAGTCTGGGAATCCATTTTGAAGGCCAGATGCTTTGATAAGCCGGTAATGTTTGGCTGGTTTTTCACCACTGTCACTATGCTTACAACCCTCATCCTCATGTTTAGCTGAATACACTATAGTATTTATTGCTACCAACTAACAAAATTTGTATAAGTTGTCTAAATACCTTGGCCAAAAGCATGCCATAGGTCCTTTTAAATGTCAGATCCACCCTTTTTGGAATTCATAAACTCTTACCCTTCGAGATAGTCCTAGGCTGCCCTATGTATTTGATTCCTGCTTTTATTTCATCCATAACTGATAAAAAGAGACATATTCTAGTATTACAAAGGACTTCTTGTTTTTACTAAAAATAACCATATTTTGGCAAAGCAGTCATTTCACAGTGTGCCCTTGGGAAAAAAAGACTTGTAACTTAGAGATTTTGTCTGCTGGAAAAGATACTGCCAGAAGCATCCTCCTCAACCTCACCAGAAAGACCAGCCCTTGTGCCGCCATACTTTAAGGAATAGACTCTTGGATTTATGTGCAAACCTAATGAAGGTTCTGAACCCTGACTGGACGTGCACATCATCTGGTGACCTGAAAGTAAAGATTTCCCCGAATGTTGAGGCAGGTGTTATCTAAAGACACAACTTTCCAACGATATCTTTGATGCTGACATAAAGATTCAGATAATCTGCAATGTCCAGGATCTTGAAAACATATGGACTTTAGATTAAAAAAAAAAAAAAAAAAACTCTCTCCTGACCCTCCTGTTACTCACATGTGACCTTATGTTTCTAGTCTGAGACACTACATCCAGAAATGGTCCTTCCTGACACTGAAGGGCAAAAAAGCCACTGAAACTAGAAAACCTGACTGTTGATCAGTTATGCTTTAAGAAAAAGATCTTAATCAGAGGATGAAAATGTAAAAAATAATAATAATAAATAGAATCCTCAGTTAAATACAGTTGAGAGACCAGAGGGAGAGCTCTTATATCCTGCAATGATAGTAGAGCCCAATAGGAGAATAAAGACATTTCTTTCCAGGAAAGAATTCAGCCAATGAAAATCCTCGGACTTTTTTGTTTTACTACAGCCCTCCCAAATTTATTTTCCTTTCTATGAAAGTGTTCTCCTTCCTTTCCCATGTGAGAATTTGCACATTGCTGACCACAGTCACAGACACTATATTGCAATTTTCTGCTGATCCTAAATAAACCCATCCATCCATCTTCATTGGAGAAACATCTGTCAGTCAGTCAGTTTCAGGCTAATAGGATCATGTGGTTATGAGTTAAGATTAGACTGAGTTAAGGTCAGAGGTAATAATAACACTTCTATCACTGAGCCAGTCACTTAATCTTTTGAGATCTTTATTTGTTCACCTGGAAAGTAGAGCTCCCTCAGGGTCATTGGGAGGAATAAATTGGATATGTGCAAATGATTATTTTCCATAGAATTTTTGTTATTATTTTCTATTATATATAGTGAATAATTCATCACTAGCATTTTTATTCATTTAAAGACTTTCAGCAACCTATGTCAGGTGATATAGTATTTTAAAGATGCATGAAATGGACAGGCTTCTACTTCCCAAGTATTCTCAAACTAGTTGTGCTGAAATAATGACAACAACAACAACAAAATGATAAAAATGATATCCACTGAAGTAAAAGTAAAGAAGTTCTGTTGGTAGAGAATAGGAGTTCCAATTCACCCAAAATCTCATTTCCAAAAGTAGCTACTCCTAAGAACACATAATAATCACACATAATTTAAAGAGAAGGGGCAGAGTTTAGACTGGCCTTGAAGTCTCTTTCAGAAACAAAGACTTTCTTTGTCTATTTTCCTAGGCATCCAAATTATTTTGACTTGGGATATAGAGAGTCTTCATAATTTAATGAAATACTTGGGTGCAAAGACATAATCAATAAAGATGGTAGAGTCTGTGTACATTTAGATAATACATATGGAATGTGATAAAGCCACTTCCTACCATATTTAATTGAGCTTCTGCAGAATGCCCTATTTAGCATGAGTTAACCATTAGTATGTTAAAGAAGGCTGAGGCTGCTTTCAAAAACAGTCAGTTGTGGCAATTTCAAACTTGGGGTCTTTAAGAAGGCAATTTGAAAACTCTGTGATTTTGTATTCAAGAAAAAAAATGAAGACAAGTCAAATGAAATTCGAAGGCTTTTTCAGTGCTCTAAGTAATTCTGTGATGAAAGGAGCAACTTCATACAACAGTGAAAGGCCTTTGGTTATTTATCCTAGCACTTAACTTTCCATGAAAATAAAACTAAACAAGTTTTGGCTCAGCTGAATTTTATAACTTGTAATATGACCTCAACAAATAACATACAAAAGGTGAGCTTCAGGAGATTTTCACTCAGTGATTCCAAATAATTAATAAAGGATGGAAGGTATAGCCTATTGATTTTTTTTGTACATTCTTTAAATTAAGAGTTGAAGACTGGCAGCTCTCATATTGAATCTGTGCCTCAGTATGTTTAATTTGGTAAATGTACTATTGACCTTTTTAAAAATTGAAAGATTTCTTGTAAAAAGCTAGCTTTTCCAGATCCTTAAAACATAAGATTCTTAGGTTAACACTCTCACAAGGTAACAACTACTGTCTGTTTTACACAGAGCTGGACTGAATTGTATTAATGGTCACCTGTTATAATAGAGAGACAAAGATACTCCTTTACAGTATATATATATTTTTTCTGTAATGTATATTCTTTCCTTGGTAGGGGTGGGCAGTGAGGCAACTGCTAATTCCATTTTGTTTTTCAATCTACTTCTGAGAAACTGTAGGAAAGATTTTATTTGACTCTTGCTTCAATATTAATACTAATTTTACTCTTGTATGAATGAGTTTTTCTTCTTTATGAGTCATTTCTATGAATATATGTGAATAGCCCTAAATTCATCTCTCTCTGTTTGCAATAGCTTTTTCAAATTTAGTGCCAAATTTATGGATCATTTTTCATGATATGAATTTGTTTGGACCATCTCACTCTCAGATTTATTTATATTACTAATCCTCATCCTGCCTTTGCTTGAGACTGTCCTCTTTATAACCTTTAAATTTTTCAGGTTATAACTTAGATTCTTTCTGGAAATGCTCAGAGGGCTACATAAATAAACATAATAGTAATACACAAAGAAATCTTGAGAAGAAATAACACATCTTACATTTAAAATGACCTACTTTAGAAACATTTTGTTAGCCTAAATAAAATTAAATCACCTATACCAAATTCTATTCCATGTATTAATTCCTCTCATCTCTTATTTTTTAATGATAATTTTGACTAAAAAATGTCAGTAGTAGTGGGAGGGATCGCATGTTTCACTAATAGTTATTGTGAGGGTGATGCTGTGCCTCTTTTAAACATTGTGGACTTGGTTTCAAAGATCTAGTTCTTTTGGGTTATGTTCCTCAACATATAACTCAATGACTTAACAGGTAATTCTCAAGAATATTATGTAAACTTAGAAATCTAAATAGAAAAACCTATTTCAAAAAGAGACTTGTGAAATATAAACTGCTGCTTGTGGAGAACAGATTGCTTCTCCTGATCAAGGAATATGGTAACTTTACATATAGAATCATTGTATTTTAGTTCAATGGTATTTACAGCTGACAATAAGTTATGACCACACAGATCAAAGCATAATCTGTGAAGGGAGAGAGCATGCTGCTACTGTTTGTGGCTTTTAAAACTGTATTTGCCTTTGATTTGCTTTGCTTTGCTTGGTATTGTTTGATTTATCCATTTGTGCTTCATAAATGAGTACACTCATTCATTTTATTATTCTAAACAAACATTTATCTTATAAATTTAAATACAAAAGTGATATTTCCCTGAAACTTTTCTTTCCTTCTGTCTTTTCTTTTTCTCTCCCATAAACTATCCATACCTAAACCTTTGTGAACTGGTACACTATCTATTAAGAGGAATCACAAATAGCCACATTACAGTAACTTTAAAATGACTATATCGTCTGGAGAAGGAAATATTATATACCATCATAAAACGTTCAAATCTAAATGATGAGTCAATTCTTCTTTAGATTGCCTTCTTGCTTACATTTCATCTATTAATGTCCATAATTTTCTCATTTTATTTCAAAAAATACATATTTATCTAGGATTGGATCTCTTATTCTGGTGTTTGTAGATTCAAGAGATTTATGGGTAAACTTTAGGAATTCATAAAAGATCTCAGAAACCACACATGATGCTTCGTGCTGCTTTTTTTCCTCTCATGGAAGACACTCAAGAGCTTTCCTTGACTCTTGTGGAAGACTCTAAAAGGAATGTGGAGACCAATTTCACACTTCCCTATTTATTTTTCATCCATTCCATATACCTTCCATGTAAATGGTAGTTTATATGACATTCAGTTTTACTTATACTTCAAATTATATAAAATTGGATTAAAACTTGGTTGGGAAAAAAAGGATTGCCTAGCTGCACCTTGTCATTTAATTAAACGTAAATAAATAGAACTGCTTGTTAAAAGCAAACCATTTCACAGAAACAGAAACTTTGCCTGTGGTTATACATATGATAAGCATCAGGGATGAAATTTGAGCCCAAACAATGAAACTTTAGAGCCTTCTTTCTTTACCACTGTCCCATTAAAAACACAATTATACGAGGACATAAACTAGATTCATCTAGAAAGCAGTAAGTTCAATAAGAAAATGGATCAGAGTAATGTTATACCCTGGTGGCTCAGATGGTAAAGAATCCACCTACATTACAGGAGACCTGAGTTCAGTCCCTGGGTTGGGAAGATCCCCTGCCGGAGGAAATGGTACCCACTCCAGCATTCTTGCCCGGAGAATCCCAAGGACAGAGGAACCTGGCAGCGTCCATGGGGTTGCAAAGAGTTGGACTTGACTGTGTGACCAAGCATATACACACACACAGTGCTGCATAGGAAAAAATATACATTGCTTCTGAGTCACAATTCATTAGCCATTGCTAGTCACGTTGTGCTGGGCCCTGTCATACTGGTCCCACTCAATCACAAAGTTTCCAGGAAGTACAATCTTATGATGTTCCTAGATAAAGGAAGACATAGAAATATACTATGTACATATTTAATGATTAGCATGAGTGACTTGGGTATAGAGGACATCATGACAGGGAGAACAGAGACGCCTCTCTGAGAAGGTGACATCTGAGATGAAACCCAAATGAAGGGAAAGAGGCAGCCACATTAGGATAAAGAGTATAGTAGGCAAAGGGAATGACAAATGCAAAAACTCAAAGGCAAGAAATATATTTTGTTTTATAGTTGGAGAAAAAAGTGAATAGGGGTGGATTAGTGAATTATCTGAGAGGTAGGCAGAGGCTGGATCTTGCATGGCTTTATCAACATCTATGGTACAATAAGCTCAACAACTATCTTTCAATTAGAGATTTTGAATCAGAGGAGTGATGATGATATAATTTAATCTCTGTTATTAAATTCTCACTGGCTGCTGTATAGGAGAAAAAGTGAAAATAGGAAGACAAAGTAAATGTCCAGAAATGGCTTTTTCTGGAGTCTAGGTACAAAATGAAAGGCATAGTTTCTGCCTTTGAAAAGATCATAAAATGGTCTGCATGCAGGGAAATAGGTGATGTATATAGTTGCAAAGCAATATCCTACATGACTTTTAAAAAATTTTTATTGAAGCATAGTTGATTTACAATGTTGGATTAGTTTCTGCTGTATAGCAAAATGAATCAGTTATAGATATACATATATCTCCTCTTTTTTTGGATTTAAGTCATCAACTTAGCACACAGGTCACCACAGAACATTGAGTAACGTTCCCTGTGTCATACAATAGGTTCTCATTAGTAATCTATTTTATTTGTAGTAGTGAATATATGTCAATCCCAAGCTCCCAATTCATCCCACCCTCCTTTTCTCCACTTAGTGTCCACACATTTTTTTCTCTGCATCTGTGTATCTCTTTCTGCTTTGTAAATAGGTCCATCTGTACAATTTTTAAAGATTCCACATATATATTCTCAGTGACTTACTTGGAGAGAACACTATGAGAACATGCAGAGGGGAAATCTAACCTGGACTTGGGGATTTCAGAGGAGAAATTCTCACGATGGAGGAAAAGAAGAGTTCCAAGTCATGACTGAAAGTCAGATAGAGGTAAAAGTGGAATGTGATGAAAAATATTCTGAATGAAGTCAGCAGCATTCATAAAATTCTGTGTTGTGTGTGATGGGAGGAGGGAGAAAAGAGAAAGCTAGAGAGGAAAGCAGAGAACTTGAGTGGCTTTATATGCGATGCTAAATGGTTTGGATTTAAACCCAAAGGCAATGGGGATCATGGAAAGATCTGAGGCTAGATTCTGATACGCTCAGATATGTAGTTAGTAACCATCACTTTGGGAGCATTTAGGCAATAAGTAGAAAGGGAAAAATCACTGAGATTCCAAAAATTTACAACTGATCTACATATGGAGATATAGTGTATCTATTTCATTTGCTGGAACACTCAGCCTTTATGCTAAGTCATATAGAATATTACACACAAACACACACACACTCTTTCTCTTTCATACTGCTCTCCTTAATTCATGCTACCTTCTCACAATAAATTAAAAAATACTCCAAACCTATTTCTCAGTGTCTGTTATGCTGTTGTTTAGAAATGCTACCCCTTCTGCCAGAGAAAAGAGAAAAAAGTCATGGAGTTTTATTTTCTCTTAACCCCCTTGCCAAATGAAATCAGCTTCTGTTAACAGTTGTTGATTTTCCCCTGGATGGAATGTTGCATCCCTCTAAGGAGGCTGTGATGGCCATTCTAACCTGAGTTCCAGGCGTCTGTGGTTCCCCAGAGCCCTAGTTGCTTAAGCTTCAGGGCTTGGCAGTCAATCTGTCTTTGTAATACGGCTTGTCCCAGTGGAGTGTTAAAATGATGACTATGTTTATATGCATATACTCATGCTGTTTTACTGTTATGTTTTCATGTTGCTGATGCTGGTTATATTTTAACTAATGCAATTTTATTGTATTTTTGCCCTGAAGCTATTTAAACTAAACATACAATTTGGGGGAATCTAATAAATAAATAAACAGAACTCTGGAGGAAATGTGGCAACTGATGGTGGAAATTATCCCAATATTTAAGTGAATTCATTGTGACTAAATATTTGCTGTTAGAAGACTAGCAACTATACAGAGACAGAAAAGACTTTTTCTTCTCCTATAAAGCAAAAAATGAAAATCAGGTTTGCAAAAATTATATTTATACTATGCTTTTCTTATTCAGAATACACTTTTTTGATTTTTAAGAAATGTTTAAGTGTTCCTGAGAAAAGAGTTAAACTGATATTGTGAATTTAGTGAATTATTTAAATTGTGAGTCCAATTCAGGAGGAAAAAAAAACCAAAAACCTTTGTTTGTTTTAATGGAATTTATCTTTGGAGAAGGAAATGGCAACCCGCTCCAGTTTCTTGCCCGGAAAATCACATGGATGGAGGAGCCTGTTGGGCCACACACCCCATGGGGTCACAAAGAGTCAGACACGACTGAGTGACTAACACACACACATACTTTAACTTGCAATGTGTTATAATATGCTTTGAAAAGTTTAAAAAAGAACACTATGTGCACACAGCTTCCTGCACATCTGATAATTGTCATGTGTCCATTCCTGCTTGCTTTCTGATTTTTCAGTGACTCACTGTGGATTAATAATTCCTGTGCCGATGGCAGCAGCTGGCTACACATTCCTAGGTATTCTTCACCTGCCCTGAAACTATTGAGAATCAGAGTGGCAGCCTATCAGTTGTTTCATTTCATTTACCAACAGGGTGTGGACATATGCTTGGCCTGTTTCTGTCTCAGTGGACCCTTAACCACTCCCTAAAGTGGGTGAGCTGTCCTTGGTTTCTAGAAATCCTTAGGAATGGTGCTTGTCTAAACCTACCTCCTACCTGACTAGAACCTGCACTGTGCCTGTTGGGGGTGTGTGTCCTGCTCTTCTCCAGCTAATGTGGGACGGATTCTCCAGGGACACTGCCTGCCCAGGGGCACGACAGTCTCTCATATGAACTAATAATGAAGTCAAGCTTGGGGTCTCTCTTTGAAATCAACTTGTCCTCATCCATTGGACCTTGATGACTGCTTGCCTGTCATCTAGCTTATAGACGATTATTAATATCATAATATTATGGCCCTTTCTACCTTCCCACGCCAACACACTTCCAGGGCATGATTTCTGTATTTTACTTTCTAGTCCAAAAAGCTTTTTTACCCATATATGTAGCCCCTGCTGGAGATTATCTGGATAAGAATTTGGATGGGACTATCTAAACCATGTATTAACATAAGGGATTTAATGAAAAATTTAATATTAAAGAGACCAGATTTCAAGTCTCTGATTCTTTACTGTCTAGATAATTAGAAAAGTTGAATAGAGGGAAATGAAAAAAATGAGTGGATATCTAAGCATAAATTCAATTATTATAACACTAAACTATTTCTAGTATTAAAATATACAGGCACATAGAGACAAGAAATAATGAAAAAATACTGAAACAATATATGTTATAAAATATCTTCCAGGAAATTAAAGTGTTTATGTGAAATGTATGTAAAATAAAGCACTGCTTTTAGTTCATTAAAAATGTAAAGTTTGGTATCTAGAATTCTACCCTGAATATATTATTTAAAATGCAATATACCATAGGGATGATGAACTTCTACAATATCAGCAAACAATGAGTTGAGTTGGCTATGTACCTGAGAAATCTATTTTTCCTTTCATTGCTGAAATTAACCATTCACTTTAATAGACATTTTAGATATCAAATATGAAGTAAAACAGATTACAACGTGAATATTCCATGTTAGGAATTTACTTCTTGGCTTAGATATATGACTGGTTTGCAGTAGAATTCAAATACTTGCTGGAAAAATATGACATTATTTAACTTTATATTTTAAAATAGTATAGAACATCATTATGCAGAAAGAATATGTAGAAGCTAATACATGAAATAAATATTGGAGGAAATACCAGGGAGTAAAATATTAAAGTCATTATCTCTTCCTTATTTTGGACTTTTCTTGTCCCCATTATTTTCTGCCTTGTCTCATAATAAGTTTGATATTTTATGAAACACTCAGGATTATAATTCCCTTAGGATGTGTCTCTATTGAATTTTAAAGGAAGAGTCAACAAACTATGACCTGCAGACCAATTTGGGTCCACTACCTCTTTTTGTAAGTAAAGTTTTATTACAACACAGTCATAACTGTGTGTACGTGCATGCTAAGACGCTTCAGTAGTGTCCGACTCTTTGCAATCCTATGGACTGAAGCCTGCCAGACTCCTCTGTCCATGGAATTCTCCAGGCAAGAATACTGGAGTGGGTTGCCATTCTCTTCTACAGAGGATCTTCCCCATCCAGGTATTGAACCTGTGCTTCCTACAACGCGTGCATTGCAGACAGATTCTTTACCACTGAGCAACAAGGGAAGCCCACAGTCATAATCATTTGTAGAGAAATAGTATATGGCTTCTCTGGTGCTAAAACAGTGGAGCTGGATAGCTGAAATAGGCAAAAATCTAAAATATTTTACTACAGGACTCTGCAGAAAAGATTTGCTGACCTGTGTTCTAAAATGTTCTAAATTCTGCTTATGATTTCTAGAACATCCCAATAAGTGTATACATATCAATGTAGCAGCATGCTGTACTGAAAGATATGCATACCCCTGAAGTACTCCATACCAGCAAGGTCATGGTAGATTAAGTAGATTATGTTATGTAACAAAGTCCTCTGTAGAAAAGTTTGGGATTCAGACAATGACAGTTAATTTTCCTTAGAAAGCCTGTGTGTACACAAATACCCAGCATGAAATAAATTGCCTCACAAAAAGTAGATGAATCTGATCATTGCATTTCAGGATATAATACAAGTGCAAACTGAACTGATGCATCACATAAATAAAGCAATAAAAGCTGACAGTTCACATAGGCTCTGAAAGGAGCTAATTACCAACTATTTTTTTTTAATGGGAAAAAGGCAAAGCTTTATTCTATTGCTTACTTTAGTCTCACAAAAGCTTGAGTACAACTCAATTATTGAGAGGTGAATTAATTATCTTGTACATTATATATGTCCTTTGTCTCTTTTCTGTTTACTTTTGTGTGTGTTTTCTGCTGAATTCCTCAAGTCCTATCAATTCACTGATCATTAACCACAATTTAAGAAGAAGGAAGCAGAATTTAAAGGCCGTGGAAATTAATTTACTCTTGCTCTTATGGTTCAGCTCTGTTAAAAGAGTTGGAAACAGGCGAAAATTTTTCATTAAAATCAGGTCTTCCTGTTACCTATTGCCTTTATTAATTATGTCTGCAAAAATAAAATGAGTTGCTACTTTGTTTAGTGTCAAAGTACATAATTTAGTTTTAATGCAGAAGCTAAACTTATCTAGGAATAAGTTTAGACCTATTACTAATTTTTTGAAGAGTAAAAATGAAGATAACTGGCTTCTTTCCATTTTTAGGAACCATTTTTTCCTAAGATTTTCTTTTTAAAATTATATTTAGCTGATACCTTTTACTTTTCTTGATAATCATATTGCTAGGAACATTACAGATTCTCAAAACAGTCTTTGCTATTAATTGATTCAAAAGTCTTGAGTTTTCTTTGTTTTTGATGTAAAAGTTGTCTATAGTACTAAAGTTAAAATGACCTTTAAAGAGCTATTTTGTCCTAGAAAACAAAAAAGAGGTTTCCTATGGATAAAATCCATTAATAATTAACAATGTTTTCATACCTCAGTGTTAACAGTTTCTAAGCAAAATAAATCAATCTGTGAGACAATAAAGTTAAGCCAGAAAAGTTGTATCTCATTGAAAACACACACTATACCTCTCTAAAACTAGATGACATTTAAATTTGCTTTAAATTGCATTTTTATCAGGTAGCAATCCATATTTTCATTAAAAGAGAGTATTTAAAAATATTAGGACAGAAGTTTATATGAATCTGGTAAATCCATAACATAATTTGATCTTCCCCAAATTCAAATTCAATATTTAATTGTCAGCAAAGCTCAGTGCCTGAGAAATTATAGCTATTCTTTTTGATTGTGTGTTCTAGTAAAAGTGTATTGAAGTATATTTTCATGAAAGAAAAACAAAACAGGTGACTGTGTACAGTATTTACTGATACTTTAGTTCCTGTCTGTTTAAGATTAAATTGGGGCACAAAAAAACACTCTTCTATTTCTGAAACTTATTATGTATTTGATGTAGACAAGAAGTCAAAAGATATTGGTTTTAATTTCCGTTCTCTTTATGCTTAAATGAGTAACACAAAGTCTTTAGCTAAACATCAAGTTTGATTGGAGGAGGCAATGGCACCCCACTCCAGTACTCTTGCCTGGAAAATCCCAGGGACGGAGGAGCCTGGAAGGCTGCAGTCCATCGGGTCGCTACGTGTTGGACACGAGTGAGTGGCTTCCCTTTCACTTTTCACTTTCATGCATTGGAGAAGGAAATGGCAACCCGCTCCAGTGTTCTTGCCTGGAGAATCCCAGGGACGGAGGAGCCTGGTGGGCTGCCGTCTATGGGGTCGCACAGAGTCGGACACGACTGAAGCGACTTAGCAGCAGCAGCAGCAGCAAGTTTGATAGCTGCAGTGCTCTGAGAGGATTCAGTCTCCCAGACAGGATATCATGGCTTTTTGGTTGGCAGAACTGCCAGAATTTTCTGGATTTTCCACCAAGAACTTGGCATCACCATTTGAATTCAAAAATCTCTCCTGAAAATGTCTTTATGTATCAAAGGACTCAATTTCAACATTTCTAACTTAAAACATTATTAGCTTCTTCTAGAGAGTAGCATCAGTTTCTGTTATTGCTATATACACATACAGATAATTTTATCTAGCTGAATTTGTTTTTTCTCATCTGCACAACAAAACTGAATTGAATGATCTTTCCATTTTCTTTCAGCTTGTTAGAATTTTTGAGTCTATAAGGTAAAACTTTTATGGCAGAGAAACCTAGTCTTGGGTGACTGAAAACACTATATTGGAATGTCCACAGCTATTCCAATGACAAAGTTCCAGAATCCACTCTATCAAGAAGGACTGTTTGGAGGAGGGAGGGGACAGTGAGGGGGATGGAGACTAGAAACAAACAAACAAAAAAAGACAAATGTACTTCTTGTGATGATTTCATGTAATGGCCCAGGTCCCTTCTAGTGCTTTTTGGAAAATTTCATTGCAATGACCTATAATAAGTGAAAAGGTTTCTTTTTTTCATCAAGTGATAATGAGTATGCACTTAAGAACAAGGTAGGAATTATTCAGAAAGACAAGGAAAGTATTTTTGAGGATTGTATAAATGTTACTTCATAGAGAGTTCGAAAAAAATAGAGTTATACTCTATAGATGCAGAAGCAGACAGCTAGATACAGGGATAAAGAACAGTCAGCCTTTGAAATGCCAACTGTGAAACCCTGAAACTCCAGCTGTGTAATCCTAGGTAAGGATCTTAACCTCTCTGAATAATCGTTATTCTAAGCATTAAATGGAATAACAAACATAAGAGTGTCTGACAATTTGTGGGAGGCCAACATAGGTTAACTCCTCCCCTTGGCCCCATATTACCATAATGGAATCTCCTCACTGGCAGTCACTGTTAAATTATATATACAAAACAGACTTAAACTTTCCTTGTCTTTTTGATACTTACTATGTATTAGACATAGAGGGCATAAAAAAAAGAAGTAAAAAATAATAAAGATAAGGAAAACATCCTATCTATTTTATTTCATTCAAATCTTGGGCTAAAATTGCCAAGATTTATGGGATAAATGAAAGTGACTATGCTATATTAAGGAAATGTATATGGTTAGATCCATGCACCTAGCCTTGCATATCATCATGAATAAACTCTAGGATGAGGAAACAGAAGAAATTACTAGATGTATAAGATGAAACAAATAAGGGTTGATTCTGAGACATAACTAATTTTTGTGGTAGAAAAAAAGATTCTTTCACTCAATAATTATTTACTAAATACTCACTATATGTCAATTAATGCACCTGACTAAGAAACTACAAAGGTACATTTACTATGTTCCCTCCTTAAACTGGGAACAAGAATATAATGAGGTAAATGAATGAATGAATGGTGATGAAGCTCAAAAGAAAAGGAAGTTTCCAAAGCAGAAACAGCGTTAAAACAGTTAAAGCAAAGCAACATAAGCAAAACAGTTAAAGCAAAAGAAGAGAAGTATGTGTGAGTATGCACACTGAGAATATTATAGGCTCTACTCACTAATGGATTTTGGAACTTGTTAAAGAATATTTATAATAAATAAATAAAGACTATAATAAATCAAAATTGAAGTTTAATACAGACTAAACCATAAATTTGCATTTAATTTTTATTTGTGATGTAAATAAGAGATCATACATTCCAGCATCACTCAGTTCATTCACTTAATGCAGCAGTTAGTAAATACTTCCTTTTTATACAGTCAAACAGAAGGCATTAAAGAACAACAACTATAAATCAGGGTCAATGATTTCCTCAAATAAAGAAAAATCCAGATATTTGATGAATATTTAGGTTCCATTTGGAAGAAATTACAAAATTTAGTCAAATCTATTCTAGAGAAAATCTGTTCCCTTCTCCATTAAATATATGTTGAAATTACTTATAACATTTTTTATAATAATTGATCTGGAAGAATAACTGTCTAAAGAGACTGCATAATTTTCCTGTGTTAACTTTAGAAATGCCTTATTCCTGTGTGAAATATGCTTGAGACAATTTCTAGAAAGAGTGTAAGAATGAAGGTTTACAGAGCTTAAATGAATTAAGCTGTCAACAATGAGATAAGATTAATTCTACAATTTGGTATTTTATAGATGTGACATGTCCAGTGTCTATTTGTCTGTCTCTCTCTCTTAAAATGATACAGCCAGAGAGGTAATGACTTACAAGAAAAAGATGAAATTCTCATTTTACCTTTATTCTTGAAATACTTGCAGGTAAAACCATTTTTTAGCAAAAACCTTTCAAAACTTAATAAATGGCCAGGATTGAGCCTCTAGAAAAAGTTCTATCATAACATTCTTTGAAGGCCCTGCCTTACTTAAGTTTCCACTTGGAAAAACTATTCACCCAGTAGCTACAAAAGGGTAATCATAGATATATGTACCAATCAAAGGATTCAGAATCAAAAAGAAACCAGGGCTAAATCAATGATAAACAAGCACTGAAACAAAGGAAGGAATCTATGTGCTACGGATTGTTTGTATTATACTTAAGCTTGTAGACTGTGTGTTCCTGGGTAGTGATTTGTAAAGATGTGCATTTTCTTTCCTGTGGGCTCAGTCATTCAGTCATGTCTGACTCTTTGCGACTCCATGGACCACAGCCCATCAGGTTGTCCATGGAATTTTTCCAGGCAAGAATACTGGAGTGGGTTGCCATTTCCTTCTCCAGGGGATCTTCCAAGCTAGGGATTGAACCCATGTCTCCTGCATTGGCAGGCAAATTCTTTACCACTAGTACCATCTGGGAAGCCCCCCAGGGAGTTTGGAAGAGAGGAAAAGAGCAGCACAATATGAAGGAAGAAAGAGATGAGTGAACATTAATCTCAGAGAGATCGACATTAACACTTTTCCCATAAATTAATCATATTAATGATAAAAAACAACCATCACTGTAGAAATTATTTTCTTGAAAGTGGTATCAGAGAGAATATGAATTGAACTTAAACTCAAGAATTTGCTGAAATAGAGATTATATATGGAATGTTCATTCCTTGGTATCTCCTGCTCCTTCACTATTAAAGTCTAACTCAAGAGTATTTTCTGTCCTTTTGAAAACAGTTTGAGTTGAGAGAAACTGCACCAACTGCTACTTACACAGGCAGTGGAAAGCAAAGTGCTGAGCAATTATATGGTGGATTTGATCAGTTTTGACAACCAGTCCTGAACCTCAAGCCAGAATCCCCTGCTCTTTTCTTCCACAGCAGGTTCTGGGACTGAATTATATGACTAATTGCATCAAATTTCTATTTTACCTTGGCAATGGCCTCACAGATCCTCCATGTGCAAGATGGCCTTCCTGATCAGTGCTAACAATTCTATATGTCATGATTATTTTACAACTTCCATATCAAAATACATAAAATAATGATGGATAAAAATATTTAAATGCCCTTTGAAATACTCTGGATTGTCTTACATGAAAGTCATCCCAGAATGTTGCCTGTCCTCAACACCTACAACCTATATTCACCAAGTAGAATTTTTGACAAGAGAATCTTAGTACAGTTTACAATCAGTTAAATGTAAATTAGTTCAGGAAGTTCTTATCATTCTTTCCTTGAAACATGGCCAAGAATCACGTGAATTATCTGAATCATATCCTCAGTGTATTACTGTAATCATATAAGAAACGCATGGTATTCACATTGACGGTATTTCCTTTACAGTAATATATTAGCAAAATTGAGGTGTTCTAAAGATAAAGGTCATTAACATTAATTAGGCATTGACTCTGTAATCCAAACCCAAATAACTGTCTAGAGAGCCTATAAGGGGATGGACCACTCACCTTGGATACTCATAAAGCTAAAGCAATCTCTCCAAAACGTTTTAATGTGCAATGATCATTTTAACTTAGAGATACATACACACAGAAAAGAGGGATGGGATCTCATTTCAGAGATGAAAGCAAATTAACATCAGGGCAATTTATCTTTCACAGCACATCATGGGTGCAGTGCCAGCAGGTCACAGATGTACACCGCATGAGGAGCCTAAAGAGACATCTGTGAGGTGAGGGAAAATGTAGTATGCATTCAAAGTCCAATTTATTAATGAAATGTTAACCACACCCCAGATGAATGTTTCAAATATACAAAGAAAAAGAGGAAAAATATCTTTTGTATACCTTTCCTTTTTCCACTCTAGATTAGTGATAAGAAAAGGTTCTAGTTCATATGTACTAGTGGACCAACTAAAGTGAGACAGGAAAAAGAGACAAGAATGAGATAGAAATAAAGGGTTGGGGTGGGGGGAGAGATTTATCCTTCCTCTCAATTTTGAAGCAAAATTAGATTCAAATATGTTCATGTTAAATTTGATAAGATACTGTTACAAACATTTTCTTAGTCATTTTCTGTTTTCATTATAGCTTCTGGGTTGTCCTCTGTCAGCAAAGACATGAATTGTGTCAAGACCACTGACCATGAGCACCTGTGTTTCATTGCTTCATGGCTCCTATATGACATATTTGTGTTATGCCCTGACTATTATAATCCAGGTCATACAGGGAGAATCAAAATCAGACAATATCTCTTTTAATAATATCACTTAGGCAATTCACCAAAAAGATTTATTCCTTTAAGAACCTAGTATTATGTAGATAATTCCCCTAACTGCCACTGTTTCCAGTACTTACAATTGAGAGAAATTAAGGAAGAGAGAAAAAGACAGAGAGAGTGACAGAGAAAGAAAGGGATGGAGAAAGAAAAACAAAGGAAAGACAAAAGGAATGCATGTCAGAGAAAATACTTCAGAAATTTTCTATTTTATAGGTTGTCAAATATTTGCAGAAGAGAAATAAATCTCCTTGGAAAACACTTTGAAAATGATTTCTCATGATCACACTTTGCTGTCTGTTTGCAGGCTAGATTTTAAAAACTGAACAGTGACCATGTTTTTTCATTCTTTAATCTATCTTTTAGTCCAAGCACAGTCTGGCATGTGAAAACTTTTCAATAAATATTTTTGGAATAAATGAAAGAATTAATTTAAAAAATCATTTTAATTTCTTAGTCAAGAAAGAAAGCCTCTAGTTAAAATGTTATTGCTGTATGGATTTTTGACAGGCTAACAATTTTTCTGTGATATTTCCAACATGATTTGTAATTCATGAACATGTCCTGTGGCTGATCAAATTTTCCTGAGTTACCCATGCAAATAACAAGATCAGGTTGCCCATGGATTTGCTGGGAGCCATGGTCGTGATTTCCTTTCTCTCTTTACTTCCATTCCAGAAGGTCAATCAGTTGGAATATCTCAACATTTAATAAGGGATGATTACCAGCGTTCAGAAACAAATTTGATGCGAAAATAAAAGAAAAATTATGACTTCTTGATTCTCCCTCCCCCCCCCACACACACACACACTTTGGGAAAAAGGTTTGGGTTTCGTCAATTTAGAAGTTGGAGGGGATTAAAAGGGAAATAAGTAAAGCATCAAATTAAAGTAAAGCATCTAATGAAATAGGAAGTATAGATCACAGAAAAAAGGTGTCAAAGTATAAGAAGGAATTGAGATTGAGAAACCAGGGGAAAGAAAGAAAAAAGAGATCAACAAATTATTTTATACAGTTCCACTTACATTTTTTGTGATGAGAAATTAATTTTTCTGTGATTTCACTCTAAAATACTCCAAATATTATATATCAATATAAAGTTGATATTGGTTCACAAAATTACTAACCTTCTCTGGTGCAATTGGTTTCATCACTGAAGTCTCCACAGTCATTGTCACCATCACAGGCCCAATGGCCTGGGATACATCTGCCACTAGAACAGCTGAACTGGTTATCAAAGCAGGAAAGTACACAGCCAACCTCATCACTCCCATCCCCACAGTCATCATCTGAAAAGAAGCATCAACAGCCAGGTGGTGAAAAATGGTTCATGGAGAAACATTTTCTCATGAGATACTTAACATTTCTTTTTGGTATTGAGTGCTTTCTTCTGTTATTGAAAAAAGGAATGATAAGTCAATCATCAACATTTCCCATGAGCAGTGGGAAAATTATTTCCATTTTTATATTGCTTAGTTTCTGATTGAATGCCAACTACTAAATTAAAGGGGAAAACACCCTTCACTTTGGATTTTGAAGCTTAATTTCTATTTCACTCAGAAATGACTAACCACTGACTGGATTAAACTATACAACATGAAATAATTATGAAGTGGGGAAGACAATGGTGATTGTAGGAATTTCCTGAAATGATACAGCTTGTGATATAATTATTGTTGGATAATTACTATTTAGACCTATAACCTCTATGCCCTAGTGTTTATAACTATCTTTAATTCATATCCCTTTTCTCCATTCTCCCACATGAGGGCTCACAATGTATCCTTACACCACTGGTTCTTAAGTATGTATTTACATCAGGAAATTGTTTGTATGCTATCATTAGCAATGATTTATATTCTGTATTAACAATTGCTGCAGGAGGGAAGCAAGAGGAATGTGAAGTGAAAACAGATTAAATTCAAATCCATGACTGAAGTTGCATCGATTTATGTATAATTCATTTACCTGTATTTGGCATAATTTAACATAATGATAGAACTGAGTGAAGAAAAAATATCATTTGTACATAAAAAGCCAAGGTGACAGAGTTGAGATCATCTGGATATTCCATAATAATTTATAAACTACTCCATCCTGACAGTGCAGAGCATTTTACATCAATGCTTTGGGGAACCTGAATTGTTCAGGATATTTCCTCAGTTGTTCCCTTCATGTCTTGTTTGTAGACTTAGACTAGATCCAGCATAATATCTGAAAACAAATCCCCATCATAGATAGCCCCAAGGGACGGCTATTGAGCTCCATTGTCCTTAATGCTAATCCCCATTGACAGGCCAGCTGCTCTCTCACCACTTGTCTCAGCCATTTTGCCGGACTTGGCAAACTTCTCTTACGAACCACCTCTGAAAGAGGTGAAGCTGCGCAGAAAACCAGGCCTCCAATCAAATCAGTGCAGTCTAGTGAACATTTGGTACTTGCCAGAGTCGCAGTGCCACTTGCTGCTAATGCATCTTCCACTTTTGCATATAAACTGAGTTAGTGGTTCACAAGTTGGAAATTCTGTGAAAGATATAAAAACATCCAATAGGAAAGATGTTACTGATTATGTTTGACATCTGTTCATTTTTTTTGCAATATAATGAATCCAAACAGTCCTTCATCAAGTGATTTTCCTTTATTTTGGTCACAGAAATATACCCCTACAAAAGTTATTTAAAGTTTGCATATCCTGTGTCCAAAAAATGCTGGACTTTGCAAACTTCTGACTTATCTTCACTCAGTTCTATCATTATGTTAATGTGTGATTGTGTTTGAGTTCATTTGTTTTCTATTTGCTAATGTGATCAGATCTCTACCCCTCACTTCCGTACAATCCACAGAGGAAACATTAGATAAGCAAATATAGTGACAGTAACTATTTGAGGACACAGGATATGCATAATTTTATTATCTTTTCTAGGAATACATTTCAGTGACTAAAAGCCAAGGAAAATCACATGATGAAGGACTGTTTAGATTCATTATACTGCAAGAAAAAGGAAAAGATCTTAATTCTCCCACACCAAGGAACTCAACCTTCTCTCAGTGAAGAACAGCTGCATAGAGCTCTATACTACTGCACTGCAAAGTGACATATGTATGTCAAAGCAGGCTTCCCTGGTAGCTGAGCTGGTAAAGAATCTGCCTGTAGTGGAGGAGACCCTGGTTCAATTCTTGGGTTGAGAAGATCCTCTGAAAAAGGGATAAGCTACAAGGCTTTTTCTGAACATAGAGAGCTTAAGTAGAAAAGTTAAATCCAACTTTGCCTGAATCATGTCAATATCTTAAGTTGAGGGTAAGGAAACAAACACAAACAAAAAACTCAGTTTAGTTGCTATCATACATGTTAGGTATTAGAATAGGAAAAGGAAGTCCAAAATGGCGGTGGCCAAAAGACAAGGAAGGGAAAAGCCTGCAAAAATAGAACAAAGGAAATTCTGAGGACCAGAGTGAGAGCCTCAGGTAAAACAAACAGCCCTCCTGGCTAGCCCAGTTTACATAGGGCAGGTTCAGGGGGAGGAGAGAATATGTATAAAAAGAGGGGCCTCTGTTCTCTTAACGTCTTTTGTGTCAGCATGCCCTCATGCCTCAAGAATGTATTTTCCTTTACTTTCTAAATAAAACGGAGCTGTGACATGGAGCTGTAGCACTGGCCTGATTGAGGGCTGTAATGCTGGCCTGTACGTCGCTTCAAATTTTTGTTGTGCCAAGACAGAACCAGGGAAATTACACACTCCCCCTACATAAATGGTGCCATTTGTCAAATTTAAACTGGCTGAAACAACCTCCTCTTGCACCCATGAAGAGGAGGCCATGCACAGCAACTTAGCAAAAGAAACTCCAGCGGTGGAAGCCGAACAGGAAGAAAATCCAGCACAGGGGAAGTGACAAGAAGCCCAGTGTACTAGAAACTGGGACAGCGAGAAACAAACTCAGCAGAAAGTTCACGTGGCTCAGTCTCAGATTCCAGAAGACCTCTGGTTAAGGTAGGAGGTCCTCACTCCTATGGCTGGAAGGACATATGGCTAACAAAATCTTAATTTCTCTAAAATCTCTCATTTCTTATTTCCTCGAATCCCCCCACTAACAGACGAGCAGCAGTGGGTGCAACTGAGGGACTCTGCAGGGGCTACTCCTCAGTGTGTCCCAAAGGCTCCATTATCTGGGCCCCAGTAGCCATTGCCCAAGCAGGTGGGGATTCTTCTGTCCATAATCTTCTTTTGTGCCAAGGATCAGGCCAATGAAAACTGTGAGCACAGGTCACACATTTAGCAGATTTTCTGGCAGGTTATGAAGGGGATTCCTTGGCATGTTTTATCCCACTGCTTTTTCCTTCCGCCCTTCAGTTCTTCTCTCCCGGGACTTGAGCCTAGCCAAAACCCATCATGTCTGGCTTCAGGACCTAATGAAGCTCAGGATCTGATGTCTCATTGCAAAAATTCAGTTAGAGACACAAAGATAGGTAAGAGGTGGATTTGTTCATAT
This sequence comes from Muntiacus reevesi, assembly GCF_963930625.1. Taxonomy (NCBI): domain Eukaryota; kingdom Metazoa; phylum Chordata; class Mammalia; order Artiodactyla; family Cervidae; genus Muntiacus; species Muntiacus reevesi. The sequence goes on from NC_089251.1 coordinate 216,191,681, forward strand.
TCAGAGAGAAGCACACTCCACAGGGCGTGGGCCATCACAGAGGAGAGTGCAGTGGCCATGGAATGTGGTGAGGCTATTTTTTGCCAGCTAGGTGAATTCATATGCTAATGAGTGGGAGGATCTCCCAACCATTGGGGAACCAACCACTCCTCTGTCTTTTGACAGTGCCTCAGAACTGTCCTGCCACCTCTGGGTGTGTCATTTAGCTTGCAGATTGGGGATCAAGGTTTATTTGAATTTGACTTGTCATCGTGGACCCATTTGATTTTAATCGGATTTATGTTATGTCCTTGGGACAACCAGAAAGTAGTTAGCCCTTGGGAGGGAAATATTGTATAACATCCAACCCCTCAAGATATTCAGGCCTTCATCTTCCATGTTTCCTACAACCTGTGCAACAACAGCCGTCTCTCAGTGGACCCGTTAGGGCAGGTGACAGGCACACAATGCCTGCTGGAAGTTCATCTGCTGGCATCCCTTCAAAGGCAATTGTGCTTCCAGGGATAACGCTTGCCACTTTGGGAGTTAGTCCTGCAGGCTGTTTGGGCCTAAACCCTTACCACCCTTTTCCTAAAGTTACAAACATACCCCTGGATCAAATCTCCACTCCACTTTTATGGAACTTCTGGTCTATTGCCTCTTATCAACTTGTTCTTAAGCCAATTACTAACTCGTACAACCAGGACCCTGCCCCTTAGAAACAACACTGCTCCATCCCACTTATTAAAATATCTTAAAGCTCCAAATAGGACCAGATAACCCACTCCTTTATCATTACTTCTGTTATTACCTAAAGTGGGTCTATGACAATGAAATGTTTACCATTGGAGACACCCTAACCTGCTCTTATGGAGGACTAGGCGAGGAAATCAGTGACTTACATTCCCTTAGAACAGTAAGAGGATAAAGCTTATGGCTGATTCACCAGGTTCACAGTCTCAGGGCACAGGCTTGGATTGCTTTATATCATGATATCTATTCCCATCTGTGGTGAACAAGCTGGCAATGAGTTAAAATTACAACCCCTTAGTCCTACCCAGCACTGGTCACACTGGAGACCTTGGGGATGCCCAACTCTAGTCTGGGGGTCCCAGGATGTCGACCTGACTTAACCTGCCTAGGAATCTGGTTCTCGAAAGGTTGTCATACCTCGACTTGCTCAGGTATCCACCAGTCCAGCAGTCCCAGGAGGTCGACATGCCTTGACCTGCCCAGGGACCCAATTCTTGGGAGGCCGACCTGCCTTGACCTGCCTGGGGATTCGATCTCCAGGAGGCTGTCACACTTCAGCTTGCCTGGGGATCTGCACCCTGACCCGGGGATGCCTAGCTCTTAGATTGCAACAGTACTGGGTAGGATAAGTCTCAAAAAGACTCACCCCTAAGGAAGTCCACCCATGGAAATTGAAGGAGGCCTGCTAGTTTTTTCTTTTTTCTTTTCCTCCCTGTTATGACCATCTTTCCGATGGGAAATAACCAATCCACTTCCCAGCAGATGCCCTTGAGATGCATCCTTGATAACTGGAAGCTGTTCAATCCTCTAGCTCTTAGGAGAAGTAGTTTATAATTCTTTTGTGCGCCTGAGTGGCCATGGTGTCCTCTGGGGTACGAGGAACACTGGCCTTAGGATGGGAATTTAAATTACAATACCATCTTGCAGCTAGACTTATTCTGCAAAAGACAAGGGACATGGACAGAGATCCCCTATGTCCAAATTTTCTTCCAACTAAGAGATATGAAGGAACTCTGTCTTAAGTATGGGATTGTTTTATGCTCTAAAAGTGAGCCGACTAGGCAGATGGTGTTAGGCACAGACAACCAAGAGAAGGAACCCCCACGTGAAGGCTCACCTCCCATGGCTCCTGAGTTGCCTGGTGCTCCTTCCTTGTATTCAAACATGCCCCCATATCTGGGAATACCCCATCCACAAAAGCCAGCTCAAGTATGTCCCTTAGTCGAAACTGGAGGAGAAATCAGACCAACCTGGGTCCATAAGTCGTTCTCTCAACTATATAGATATCTATATATTCTCTCAAATATATAGATACATTCCAACATATTACAATGGCCTTTGACTTGATGTGGAAGATCATCATGGTTATATTTAGTCAAACTTTATCTGACCCTGGGAGCTTCCCTGGTGGCTCAGATGGTAAAGCTTCTGCCTGCAATGCAGGAGACCTGGGTTCGATTCCTGGATCAGAAAGATCCCCTGGAGAAAGAAATGGCAACCCACCCCAGTACCCTTGCCTGGAAAATTCTATGGATGGAGGAGCCTGGTAGGCTGCCATCCATGGGGTTGCAAAGAGTTTGACAGGACTGAGCAACTTCACTTTCTTTCTTTCTATCTGACCCCGAGCATGCTAGGGTCTTAAAGGAAGCCCAAAGGTGTGCTACAGGGCTTCACATGTCAAGTGATAAATACCCAATAGAGGAAACTGTAGTCCCCTCCTCAGATCCTAACTGGAATTATAATGATCCTGAGCACATCTGGGAAAGGGATCATTTTCTGATCTGTGAGAAGGCAGGAGAGAAAGCAGCCCAGCAAAAAGTAATCAGCTATGCCTGGAACTCAGCAATAACTCAGGAGCCCAAGGAGAACCCTGTTGCCTTTCTGGAAAGGCTAAAAGAGGCCCTCCAAAAGTTTACCAACCTGGACTTAGACTCTTACGAGGGACAGGTGATTTTAAAGGACCTGTCCTAATGCGCATCAGACATCAGGATAAAGTTACAACAGCTACAGCAACAGGATCCTGCTGCCTCATTAGATGAGATGGTCCAGACAGCCACCAGTACCTTTTATAACAGAGGACAGGAGAAGGACACCAAGGCCCAGGAGAGGGAGAAAACAAAAGAGACAAGTCATGCCCAGATGCTGGCCGCCCTCCAGGGAAGCCCTATGGCAAACCCTGAGTCTTTGAAAGACAAGGCATGAGGTAAATGCCTAATCTGTAGACAGGCAGGGCATTGGGCCAAAAAGTGACCAAGTGACAAGTCCAAGTCTCCTAAAAGAGCTTGCTACAAATACCATCAATTGGGACTTTGAGTGGCACTCTGCTCTCGGGAACCCAGAGCTTTAAGGTCAAGCACCAAGCCTTTCCTCATGATAGTTCAACAGGACTGAAGTGGCCCACTCCAGCCAGCCTGCCTGTCACAGATAACTATCACAGGGCTGGAGCCAAGGATGCAACTGGTTGTGGCAGAAAGCTTGGACTACTGGACAAAACCCTGCAAGGGGTTGTCAGAAGATCCTCTGACCAATCCTGAGGAAATTCTATACACTTATGGAATAAGCTTTGTTTTATATTGAAAAAGAAGAGCCAGATATGCAGTAATCTTCAATTTTGAGGCCATAGAAAGTAAACCTTTGCCACCAGGTACTTCAGCCCAATTAGCAGAGCTCATAGCCCTGACTCGAACTTTAGAGCTAGGAAAAGGAAAAAGAGTAGCCATTTTACACTGATTCCAACTATTCCTCTCTGGTGCTACACGCACATGCTGCTATTTGGAAAGAAAGAGGCCACTTGACCACCCGAGGGTCCCCAGTCAAATATGGTGATCAAATCCTTAGGCTCTTGGAGGCAGTATATCTGCCTGCTGATGTTTCAGTCTCCCATTGTAAAGGACACTAAAAAGGGAGGATGGAAGTGGCACAAAGGAATCAAGCAGCTGATCAGGCAGTGAAGAGAGCAGGATTACAGAACAATGACTTAATAGTTCCACAGACTAATTTGCCAGAAACTCCTTCATATACTGAAGGGGAGACTCTTAAAGCTAAGGGTAAGGACTTTCAAGAAGATCATTTGGAGTGCTTCCAAAAGGAAGGACTCCTTTTTTTCTGCCTAGGAGCCTCCAATGGAAGTTGGTTAACTCCTTACATGCCACCATTCATTTAGGGGAAAAGGCCCTCCAAAGATTACTAGAAATGTCCTTCAGAGGAATAGGCCTCCAAATGACTATAAGGCAAGTTGTCCCCTCTTGTCCCACCAGCCAATTAAACAACCCCTAAGAAGCTTGAAGACCCCAGCTGGCCCAGCCTGTCTGATGACGTGGGACCTGCCCAGGAGAGGACTGGCAGATGGACTTCACCCAAATGCTAGTTTCTCAAGGGTTTAAATATCTATTAGTCATGATAGATACATTCACAGGATGGATTGAAAGCTTTCCCACCCAGACTAAACAGGCTGAGGAGGTGGTAAAAAAACTTTCATGAAATCATTCCAAGATTTTGTCTGCCCAGGTCATTATAAGGTGACAATGGGACATAATTTACTTCTAAGGCCACCCAAGGGGTCTCTAAAACACTGGGCATTACTTATTATCTCCATTGTACCTGGAGACCTCAGTCTTCAGGAAAAGTAGAAAGAGTCAGCCAATTCTTAAAATCAGGAATAAAAAAGATAACCCAGGAGACCTCCCTGGGATGGAAGGAGGCTTTACCAATAGCTCTCCTCCACACCCATACTGCCCCTAAGGAACAGGTTGGTCTTGGTCCTTATGAGATGCTATATGGGAGACCTTCTGTTTATGTCAATGACCTCTTCCTAGATCCAGAGGCTCAGACCCTCCAGTCTTACAACATGGCCATCAGGCAATTCCAACAGAATATACACTTGTGGAGTGTCAACCAGGATCCAAAGATTCTCTGGTGTTACCACTATATGTTCCAGGAACTCGAGTCCTAATTAAAGTCTGGAAAGATGGGTCCCCAAAGGCTCAACCCCAGTCCACATGGAAGGTCCCCTACCCTGTAATACTTTCTACCCACAGCAGTCAAGGTACCAGGACATTATCCTGGATTCACTACTCAAGAGTCAAGCCATGGAAGAAAACAGAAGAGGACACTCAATACACCTGTGAGCCCCTGGGAAACCTCAGATGCCTGTGCAGAACTACAAATGAATGCCATTCTAATGAACATCCCCAAAATCAACTTTTTGGGGATAAGATTTCTCAGGACAGTTCTATAGAGCCAACTCAGCTTGTCAAGGGTTGTACTCCAAAATAGATGGGAGATAGATCTCCTGATCCCTGAACAAGGAGGGGCTTGAGCCATCTTGAATGAGATGTGTTGTTTCTGGGTAAATACCTCCAGCTAAGTTAAAGAAAGTCTCACAGTCCTCAAGAAAAACATTCTAGATCCTACAGGACCTCAAATAAGGAATTGGAGAGTTCTTGGGGTGGCTACAATCTCTCTTTGAGGGATCCTCCTGGTGATGGGAAATTTGGAGTTGGCTAATTGCAACCATGAAATTAAAAGATGCTTACTCCTTGGAAGGAAAGTTATGACCAACCTAGATAGCATATTAAAAAGCAGAGACATTACTTTGCCAACAAAGGTCCGACTAGTCAAGCTATGGTTTTTCCAGTGGTCATGTATGGGTGTGAGAGTTGGACTGTGAAGAAAGCTGAGTGCCAAAACATTGATGCTTTTGAACTGTGGTGCTGGAGCAGTCTCTTGAGAGTCCTTTAGACTGCAAGGAGATCCAACCAGTCCATCCTAAAGGAGATCAGTCCTGGGTGTTCATTGGAAGGACTGATGCTGAAGCTGAAACTCCAATACTTTGGCCACCTCATGTGAAAAGTTGACTCATTGGAAAAGACCTTGATGCTGGGAGGTATTGGGGGCAGGAGGAGAAGGGGACAACAGAGGATGAGATGATTAGATGGCATCACCGACGGATGGACATGAGTCTAAGTAAATTCTGGGAGTTGGTGATGGACATGGAGGCCTGGCGTGTTGCGATTCATGGGGTCGCAAGGAGTCAGATACGACTGAGTGACTGACCTGAACTAATGCCCCTACCAATCCCTGTTATTACCATATTGATGTTGCTTATGATTATTCTATGTATTGTCAATTGTCTAAACCAGTTTTTCTCTGCCCCAGTCAACAAGCTAAGACATGCAATGCCAGTTCAACAAGGATATATAAAACTACAGCCAACAGTGAAAACATCACTCACCTTCAGATGGACACCACTGTAAGGACTCTGAGGCTTGAGACTAGCAAGAGGAAGAGGCCCAATGCCCCTCACTGATGTCCCAGTTCAGCAGGAAGTAGCCAGAGAAACCTTGATGCCCTTATTCCCAAAGAATTGGGCCTCCCGACTCTTAATGGGGGAATGCTTGGTAGTTAGAATAGGAAAAAGGAGTCCAAAATGGTGGTGGGTAAAAGACAAGGAAGGGAAAAGCCCTCAAAAATAGAACAAAGGAAGGTCCGAGGACCAGAGTGAGACCCTCAGGTAAAACAAACAGCTCTCCTTGCTAGCTCAATTTACATAGGGCAGGCTCAGGGGGAAGAGAGAAAATATAAAAAGAGGGGCCTCTGTTTTCTTAATGTCTTTGGGGTCAGCATGCCCTCATGCCTAGAGGATGTATTTTCCTTTACTTTCTAAATAAAATGGAGCTATAACACGGAGCTGTAACACTGGTCCCTCCGAGGGCTGTAACGCTGGTTTGTCCATCACTTCCAATTTTCGTTGTGATGAGACAGAACCAAGGAAATTACACACTTCCCTGGCAATACAGTTACATAGATTTTGAAAGTGTGAATTCTAAATTAAAAAAAAAAAAATCCCTGGAAATCAACAAGAGCAAAACATAAGATTTCAAAATAAAATTTTACTTAATTAAATCAAAAGACCTTGTTTACTAACAGGTAACTACAACAACATAACCTTAACAATGAACACTGAAAAAACAAAGCATAGAATTAGCACAGAAAACCATTCTAAAAAGAGATGGTTAGCCAATTCAAAGTATTAGTGAATTCAGCAGACAATTTTGTCAAAATAAGATCAGATAATCAGGACTGATTATAAGAAAAAAAAAAGGTAGTAATAATGAGAGAAAAGATGATTGTAAATAGTTCATCTAAGGAATTCAGAGCAGCTTACTAATATTTCCCAGGATAAAATTTTTCATATAATGAAAGTAATTCATGTAGATTTAACATGATTTACTCAGTATCAGACCTTTTATATCCCAAGACAATATTCATGGAATCATAAACCCCCCCACACACAACTTAATAGACATTTTAAAAAAATAGAAAAAGAAGTATGAAAAAAACCTCCTCAATTCACTGGTATAAAGACAGAAAAAAATGACATTGAGATAGATCTGTGGTCTACATTCTTTACTACTGTTCCTTGACAGCAGTTGCCAAAGTCATTTTGTGGCAAATACTTGGTTTTCTCTCTAAGACAACTGACTTAGAATCATAACCTACATCTGATGGCTGGCTGGGGGACCATCAATATTTTCACATTTTATTCTATAGCTTGTCTCAGAGCTACCAATGTGACTGAGTTGGACGCAGGCTGCACAAATTCCTTCAGCCAAACCTATTCAACTCTTATCTAGCTACACAATTCTATATTTTTCCATAGCTTTACTTCTGGAATTTAGAAAAATGCATGAATATTAACAATACATTTTTGTGCTTGAAGAACAAAGAAATAAGAAAAATTTTGATTATATCAAGCTATTTTACTCCTAAATAAACAAATCATGAAAGTTAGGCTTGCATAAGGTTATGTATACTTCCCTAATGGAAATAAGGTAATTAGAATTCAGCTCATCAAACTCTCCATCTATCACTCTTTCTATAACATCCTACTACCAATGTTCCACCTTATTTTAAATTATTATCCATGAATGTATCTAAACCGTTACTTTACTCTACCCATATTTTCCATATATCTTAAATGTAAAGGTTATGTTATTTCTCATAAATTGTTTCACTATATAAAGAGAACTCTTTGTGCCCAGTAGAAATGAGTCTCTAAATACTTTCAATACTTTAGTTTTTGGTTCACAAGTTTCCATACATACCAGCCAATATTTCATAATTCTATAATATCAAAAATACCATTTTGAATTTTGATATTTCTTTAAAATCTGCAACACTATCAACTCTTAGTTTATTCATAAGTGGACTATAGCAAGTTTACCTGATCATTTTTGTCACACTTTTTTAGATCTATTTTTTTCCTTAAGGTTTTAAACACAGCCCTGAGTCAGGTACCCATTCTAATAGGTAACAGCTGAATCCTCGATTTCACACATGCATGGGGAGTTTTTTTCCCTGCACCTCCCCTCTGTCATCATGCCCTCTGGCCTGTTGGATAAGGCTGACCTCACGCACCACGCCATCTCACTTGAGCCAACAGTTCCCTGCACTGCACCATTTATGAGAAGAGTTGAATGGTGGTTACCATTGGCCCCCATATGGCCTTGCTCTCTTTATGGCACTTGGGCCTTTTTAGCAGTCATGCTTCCCAGGTTTCCCCTCCAGGCCTACTCTTTTATTGTTGTTGTTTTTTGTTTGTTTTTTTAAGAGGACATCACAAAGTACTCCCAGTAGAGATTCTTCTAAAAAGTTGCTATTGAGTATTTTCTTAGTACTAACAAAATATACTTTAGGAAATGAGAATTTTAAATGACATTGCTATAATTCCTATAGAACTTTCGCATTTTCCTTTAAAAACCATGGCATTTTAAAGTTAAAAGTCTATGTCAACACATAGTTTTTGGCAAATCACTAGTAACTAGAATTAAAAGCAAAATGCAAGCAAATTAATTTTGCATAGTCATATCAAAGGCCTTTTTTGTATATTATCCCAGAAATAATATTTCAAACCTAAATCAGAGGCTAAAATATTCACCCTTGTTCTTAAAATGATGAAATGATGAGTTTCAGAGACTGAACTCTATAATGTAGCTAGAACTAGGAAAAGAGAGACAGTTGGGGTGATCAGCAGTGATACAGACTACAAGTGACAGCCATGTTTAATACTGGTAAACTATCCAGTGACAACATAAATTGCTATTATTTATTAAATAAGATGAAGGGAAAGTGATGGTTTCCTAACAGATCTTATTAACATGGATCCTTGACTACTTGCTTCTTTACTTAAGAAATTGCATGAAGCAATTTCTTTGTGTGAATTTACCTTTGAGTACTGAGTATCAGTTCTCAGTACTGACATACAATTTCTTGGTGTGAATCTACCTTTGAGTATCCATCTGTGGTACTGGCATAATGCTTAAAATAGATAGTATTATAAAAGTGAACAAATTTTTACTAAATTTTATGATTACCAAAGCCATGTCTTGAGATATTAATTTTAGAATAAGTGTTACTTTTTAAACCAAAAAACATGATCAAAGCCTAAATACAATTCAAGATAGAACTAAAAAGGAGGCAGATCCAGTGTTTAATTCTCTACCTTCCAATGCAAGGGGCACAGGTTCAACCCCTGATTTGGGAACTAAATGCCATGTGGTGCAGTCCAAAAAAAAAAAAAAAAAAAAAGAAAAGTAGTAAAAAGGAAGCAATAACTGATACATAGAGATAAAAGACTAAATCAAAAGTCATCTACAAAGCAACCGAACAAATACTCTGACATATGAGAAAGTACTCAAAAGAGAAATGGAAATTCCCAAAGCATAATTTAATCAATATTTCTAAGAAAGTTTTTTTTAATCTGACAAAAATGATGAAAACTCATTTGTCTTTAAAGGATCAACATGAATATTGTCAAAAATATGCTATTTTTCTTTAGATAAATAAGTGTTTAATGTTTGAAGATGTGGAGTAGACATGAATAGAGACTTTAAATGAAGTATGAATGTAAGTTATGGTTAAAACGAGTGAGCAACTACATGCAGACTGTAAGATCTGATGACAATTTTTAAATAATATTACATCTTTAGGCATAATAGGCTAATTCACATTTTAAAATCTCATTTCTATGAAGTTTGAAATACATTAACCAACATCATAAATTTTATTAGGAAAAAATGAATCCCTCAAGGCATTTGGAAACTTCTGAAATTTGGCATACAGGCATACATCAGAGATATTCCTGGCTTGGTCTCAGAAAACATCAAAAAAACTGCATTTTCAATAAAGTGAATCACATAACTACTTTAATTTTTTGATGCACATAAAGGTTATGTTCACATTATATTTGTGTAATATTATGTCTAGAAAACATACATACCTTAATTAGAAAATACTTCATTTACTAAAAATGCTATCATCTGACAACACAAGGTACCCATAAGTTTTCAATTTGGAAAATGCAATAAAGCAAAACACAATTAAATGAGATACACCATCAGTTGAGAAATTTTCCCTGTGACCTTTAAGATTCTAACCAGTTCTTAGATTCTAAGTTTAAAAAGAGGTCAAAAAAAAAGCATCTGGAAATTAGTTTCCAAAAGGTAGAAACTTCCAACATGAGTAAAATAATTGAAAATTCAATGTATTTTCACTAAGAAAATGAGTCATGTCTCTTCTGCTCACAGTAAATATATGTACATGTGTAAGTAAATACAACATATGTTATGTGTAAGAAATTAATAAATAAGAATCTCAGTTAAGTAGATTTGGGAGATAAGAAGGGGAGTTCTCATACCCTGGGATGATAGCTGAGCCCAACAGGTAAGAAAAACTCCTTTTGTTTCCTGGCAATGAAAAGTCATGGATTCTGTTTTTATAGCCCTGACAACTTCCTTTTCACCTCTGTAAGAGTTCTCCTTCCTTTATGAAGCTTTGCATATGACTCACCATGGTTGCAGACCCTGAATTGCAATACTCCTCTGATTCCAAAGAAACTCATCTTTCCTGGAGAAATATCTGCCTGTCTATTTGCTTTATGTCAATATTTGCATATAGTGCACATCTGTTCTTAAACAACTATACTTCCTTTCTCATTTATTATTTATATAATATTTGGTTACATCATCTCTCTTGCAATTACAACTGAATTTATAAGACCAATAGGTAAATTCCACAGAGAAGAAAAAGATGGGCAGTAGAAGAAAGCATAGGGTAACTCATTAAAAAGAATGAAGGTATTAATTTAATGAACATTTGGAAAACCTAAAGTTACTAATGATTCGCTTTTGTTTTCTTATTGGTAAATCACACAGCCTCTCTAATCACAGTCTCTTGGTCTGTAACATGGTATCCTGGGTCCCTTAAGTCCATAAGGTCAAGAAGTCAGAAGAAATGTCATTCGGTAATGCATAACACTTGAAAATAATTTAATGTAGAACAAATAGGGCTTTTCACCTGAATAATTTCTAGGATTATCACAGCATTCCAATAAAACACAGTAACTGAATTTCAGAAAAAGGAAAGAACTAATAAATAAAGAAATGTTAAAAGTATCTTGGGCTTTTCTCTGCCTAATAATGCAGTCAACTGTAGAAAACATTTTAGAAAGACTTTCATCAAAAAAATTTTAATACAATGTAGGTCTCCTCCCATTTTTCACTAATTTGTAAAACACTGCTTTCATAGCTCGATGTCCTATAATTAGCATCTGAAGGTGATAAGAAATGAGGTACAATGACAATATACATTTTTCCCCTAAAAAATAAACTTTTAAAAAACAAATCTGACATTTACCTTGTCCTTCAATGTTACTATTACTTTTAAATTGAAAATAGAACCTAATATTTTATTTTGTTTCTGGATACCTGTTCTGTTAAAATATCATTATGAATTATTGTATTTGAAAAAGTCTTAAATGTTACACAGTGTCTTTTTTTTTCTTGACTTTGCATAAGTATTCTTTGACTTTGGATCTTCCTTGAGACATAAATTATAGGACTTTTAGAAAGACTACCTGATTAACTCTGAAAAAGAGAAACATATTGAACCAAAGTGGCTTACATTTTAACATGTTGAAATTACAGCACAGAAAAGAAAACTATATTTTATTTCTATAGTTACTTCAACCTCATAGAATATATAATATGGATTAATGGGCTGTTAAAAAATCTTCTATTGTTGCAGGTAGTATGCTCAATTTATCTATTATATCTTTCACCTAAAATTTATTGCCAGGTTATATGTATGCTATTGTGTAAGTGGCAACAATTTTCTCTTTCTCTCAATGGTAATCACAGTTGGTATGGCACTTATATTTATCCAGTATACAAAGCTTAGACGGATGTTTCCCAGTGAGGTAGATTTCAGATGAAATTTACATTTATTTCCTGACTCTAACCTAGGAATTGTCCTACTTATTCCTCCTTTTTGTTCCCCATATAAATATTTCTAAATAATTTATTACTGAAGTCTCAAAATATATATCCATATATATATGAATTTGACTATGACTAAGTGTGTTGCAAATTCATAGAAGATTCAAGTTAAAATAATGACAGTTCAGTTCAGTCGCTCAGTCGTGTCTGACTCTTTGCGACCCCATGAACCGCAGCACACCAGGCCTCCCTGTCCATCACCAACACCCAGAGTCCACCCAAACCCATGTCCATTGAGTCGGTGATGCCATCCAACCATCTCATCCTCTGTCGTCCCCTTCTCCTCCTGCCCTCAATCTTTCTTTCCCAGCATCAGGGTTTTTTCCAATGAGTCAGTTCTTTGCACCTGGTGGCCAAAGTACTGGAGCTTCAGCTTCAGCATCAGTCCTTCCAATGAACACCCAGGACTGATCTCTTTTAGGATGGACTGCTTGGATCTCCTTGCAGTCCAAGAGACTCTCAAGAGTTTTCTCCAACACCACAGTTCAAAAGCATCAATTCTTCAGCAGCTTTCAGTATAGTCCAACTCTCACATCCATACATGACCACTGGAAAAACCATAGCCTTGACTAGACGGACTTCTGTTGGCAAAGCAATGCCTCTGCTTTTTAATATGCTGTCTAGGTTGGTCATAACTTTCCTTCGAAGGAGTAAGCGTCTTTAAGAATAATATAGGAGCCATGGTTAGAAAGTGTTAATTGCTCAGTCATGTCTTAACCTTTGTGATGCCATGGACTGTATAGCCCACCATGTCCCTCTGCCCATGGAATTCTCCAGGCAACAATACTGGGTTAGGAAATCGTTCCCTTCTCCAGGGGATCTTCCTGACCTAGTGACTGAACCCAGGCTTCCAGCATGGCAGGCATATTCTTTATGATCTGAGCCACTTAGGGAAGCCCTGATGTTAATCTAAATATGATGAAGACTATAATACATTATACATTATTATTTATTGAGAAGAGGCACTAGGTTAGCCACATATATTAACACATTACTTACACTCTACACAACAACTATGCAATTGTCATTACCAACAGTATGACTTGCTTGAGGACACACTCATTACTGAATAGTGTCAGAGTAAAATCCTAATGCTTATCTGATTCCAAAATTAAATTATTTTTCACTCTACCATTTTGATTATACCAATGTACTTAAAAGAATCATAGCATAAAAACATTGGGGGAAAGGTATGAAAATTTTATTCTTCTTTCTGTGGTTTATGTCTTCTATTTATACTTCAATCCTAATTTTTATCTACTCTAATGCTTATAATTATAATTATGGAAAATTATACTTTTTAAAATTACAGCAATTGTAGGACCATATCCTGAGAAAATATACAACATTTCTATATACCGATGCTAGTTGTGTCTCCAGAGAATTGGTACTTTGATAGGACAAATTTCAAAAGATCCAATAAATACACTTTAAAAAAAAATTATAAGAAAATACAATGCCACAAATTTTCTTTATTTTGCTGCTCTTTTATTGTTGTTACACAAAAACCTCATTTATATCTCACATGTAATGCCAAGTATAAAGAACATAAACACTACAGGCAGGCAAATCCTGAGTTCAAATTCTGGTAATATCATTAATTAATGTGTGACATTGGACAGTTACTTAGCGCCTCTGATCTCTGGTTCCTATTCTATGAAACAGAGTAGAAAACTACTGTGAAAGTTTTTACCCATTCAAGATATTTTACTAAACACTTTGTATGAGATAGAGTTCTTGACCTTAGAGATATATCACCCAGAAAGAATGAATGGATAAATGAATCAAATAGTACTAGGCACTGGGAATACAGAATTCAGCATTCTCTTTTCTCAGAGTACTTACAGTCTGGTAGGAAAAACATCTGCAATTTAGTTAAACAAGTGACTTAATAAATCTCTGATAATTGCTATGATATGGTCAGTACCAGGTGTTATTTCAACACACAACAGAAGCATCTAATCTTAGATATGGTTCCCCAGAGGAGTGATGTACAAGTTTATACAAATAACAGGTTCAGATTAAATGAGATAAACAGGAGGGAAAGGGGTGCTTTTAGAATATTCCAGAAAGATGGCACTTTTGAAGGCCCAGAAGTCAGAGTACATAAAATATATGAGAAACTGCAAGAATTTCAGAATGGTTGCAATAAGGTGTAAGACAGAAGTAGTGGAATTTTAGGAGCTATAAACAGGCTTGAGAGACAGATTCAGAAATGTTCACCATTGATATAATAAATACTTGGAAGTTAAAGGGACACCCAGGGAGTATATAAAGAATGAGACTGAGAACAAGAAAAGAAATATTGAACAATTCTGGCAATGTGGCAGACACAAGAGAAATGCTAGGCAAATCGGCAAGCAAACATTTTAACATATAGGTGAATGTGTAAAAAAAATAATACAAATTTTCAGAGCGCAGAAATGAGAATGGTGCAGAAAACTAGATCAGCTTGTGAACTATAACTGCTGGGAGTGTGTGTGTGTGTGTGTGTGTGTGTGTATGTGTGTGTGTGTGTGTGTGTGTGTGACTTTGCTTGGAAAGACAATAGAAGAATGATAGAATTATAATCTACATGTTTGAGGATTAATGCCAGTTTCAGATAAGTGATAATTCTTTAATTCCACAAAGGCGTTTATCCTAGTGTAGACCCAGTCTCAGAGGTTAAAATGCCGTGGAAGGGTGCCTGAGATGACATTCCTCTCAATACAGGAGATGTCTTAGCTTGGACTGTAAGTGAAAAAATATATCACCTTTCCTGTACATGTATGGACTATATCATAAACTCTAGTTTCTACAGTTCAGGAAACCTCAAGCTTAAAAATTCAAGGTAAAAATTAATCCAGTGATGGGGGAAAATTAATCCAGGACACATAACATTTCCAAGAATTATCAGGGTGTTTTAATGCAACTGATATGAAAACAAGACTTCTATAGAAAGAAAGTGAAGTCACTCAGTCGTGTCCGACTCTTTGCGACCCCATAGACTGTAGCCTGCCAGGATACTCTTGTCCATGGGATTTTCCAGGCAAGAATACTGGAATGGGTTACCATTTCCTTCTCCAGGAGATCTTCCCAACCCAGGGATTGAACCCAGGTTCCCTGCATCATAGACAGACGCTTTACCATCTGAACCACCAGGGAAATCTCATAGGGCCCCCCACCCCACAAAAAGAAAAAAAAAAAAAAGGAAAATAGTCTCAAAGTTCAAATCACAAAAAATAAAACAAAAATTAAAAAGGTGAAAGAAAAAATCTGGTGACAGAAATTCAGCAGATGTAGCAAATTGAAGAAACACATCTACAAGCTCTCCACATATTTTAAAAATATCTGACAGAAGTGAGATTGAAATATGATAGGTACTATAAAATAGGGAAGTCAAAATTTAACTAAAGGAGGAAGACAAATTGTTTAAATGCAAGGTCATTCTAAGATATTCTGAGAAAAAAAGTAGGGGAACATGAAAAAGAATCAAATAGAACATTTAGAAATGAAAACTAGAGCCTTTAACTTTCAAAATGCATCAGTTCAGTTCAGTTCAGTCACTCAGTCATGTCTGACTCTTTGCAATCCCATTGACTGCAGCACACCAGGCCTTCTCATCCATCTCCAACTCCCAAAGCTTGTTCAAACTCACGTCCATTGAGTTGGTGATCCCATCCAACCATCTCATCCTCTGTCATCCCCTTCTCCTGCCTTCAAACTTTCCCAGCATCAGGGTCTTTTCCATTGAGTCAATTCTTTGCACCAGGTGGCCAAAGTATTGGAGCTTTAGCATCAGTCCCTCTAATGAATAGTCAGGATTGATCTCCTTTAGGATGGACTGGTTGGGTCTCCTTGCAGTCCAAGGGACTCTCAAAATTCTTCTCCAACACCACAACTGAAAAGCATTAATTCTTCTGTGCTCAGCTTTCTTTATAGTCCAACTCTCACATCCATATATGACTACTGGAAAAATCATAGCTTTGACTAGACAGACCTTTGTTAGCAAAGTAACATCTGCTTTGTAATATGCTGTCTAGGTTAGTCATAGCTTTTCTTTCAAGGAGCAAGTGTCTTTTAATTTCATGACTGCAGTCACCATCTGCAGTGCTTTTGGAGCCCAAGAATATAAAGTCCATCACTGTTTCAATTGTTTCCTCATCTATTTTCCATGAAGTGATGGGGCCAAATGCCATGATCTTAGTTTTATGAATGTTGAGTTTTAAGACAACTTTTTTACTCTCCTCTTTCACTTTCATCAAGAGGGTCTTTAGTTCTTCTTTGCTATCTGCCATAAGGGTGGTGTCATCTGTGTATCTGAGGTTATTGATGTTTCTCCCAGCAAAAGTTAAATTACAAATTTATATATTTGAAGGAACAATATTAAACTGGAAGACAGGTATGAAGAGATCTCCATGGTTTCAGTTCAAAAATAATGTAAGAAGGGATCAAGAATCATGAAGAATAGACTAAAATGATCAAGCATTAACCTAATAGTTCCAAAAATATGGAAGAGAGAGAATGGAGATTAGATACTATTCAAAAGGAAACTTCTCTAGAATTTCCCAGAATTTATGAGAGATATGACTTTAGATATAAGAAGCACAGTCTATCTTAAGATAATTAAAAATAAATGTATGTATAGAATCACTGTAGTAAAACAGCAAATACCAAGAGGAAATTTATAAAACCTAAACTAACCTGTAAATGATTGACAATACTGAATCAGGAGTGGAAATTGTACTCTCATTTCTAAACAAACAAACAAATAAGTAAGAAATAAGAATGTTTTAGAAAACAATTTACTTCCTTTCACAAAGAAAATAATGAAGGATTATCTGAAAGTTAGGCAGAGACAAAGGAGCCAGAGAAGTGTAGGGGTTAAATGAGGAAATGTCTTCTCATGGAAGACAAGAGGAAAAAATGTTTCAAGGAGAAGCACAGCTATGATGAAATCTGCTCAGATAACATTAAATACAAACTGACATGCCCTACCCAAATTTTTTTTCCCCCTTGTTGAGCTTGACAAAGGCCATTTTCATGAGTTTCCACTTTTTATAGTAAACTAAATTGGCAGATGGATACACAAATTTTATTCAACTTTCCCAAGACATTAGTTATGAGGAAAGTAAGAATTAATGTGATAGCTGATGAGATGTGTATGACCAAAGGAGAATTTGGTATTTATGCTGGTAGTAACCTTTTTTAAAGAAAGTGAAAGTTGAACATGCATAAATATTAATGAGAAGAAACCAGTGGGTTAAACTGAAAATACAGGAGAGAGAACAGCTAGATTTTCTGTTTTTATATATTTTATGGCTGCAGAAATATTTTCAAAGACTGGATTCATATCTGAGAGTAATAAGCATCCCTGACAATTAAAATAATTATTTTTAAATAAGTTTACTTGAATTTTTAAATCTAAACTTGTATATATACACACAAATATATAGTTTTATACAAAATAGTGACAGAGATGGACTAGATTATGGACGTATTTTAGCCTAGAATTTCACTACCATATAAGGACCCAGTCCTACTGTATAAGGATTACACATATCAAAGAAAGGATATGGATAAATTTTCATAGATAAAAATGCATCAATATTTAGAAAATTCACATATAAATAAACCAGGTAGCATGTCATTTAGTTTCCTATTTCTTTCATAGCATTTGTCATAGTTTTTAAGTATTTTGTTCATTACTGATTGAACTTTGGTTTTTACCCTCTCCCCTCTTTTACCTCTAACAGAAACTTTGCCTTTTTTTTTTTTTTTTTTTTTTTAAATAATCCAGGCATTCAGAACATAGTAAATTAAAATATGTGACTTGGTGAACTCTGGTGCTGCTGGTAAGTAGCTTCAGTTGTGTCCGACTCTGTGCAACCCCACCAGGCTTCCCCATCCCTGGAATTCTCCAAGCAAGAACACTGGAGTGGGTTGCCATTTCCTTCTCCAATGCATGGAAGTGAAAACTGAAAGTGAAGTTGCTTAGTCATGTCTGACTCTTTGTGACCCCAAGGACTGCAGCCTACCAGGCTCCTCCATCCATGGGATTTTCCAGGTAAGAGTACTGGAGTGGGTTGCCATTTCCTTCTCCAGATGGTGAACTCTAGAAGATAGAAAAACTGATTTTACAATATTTGAGAGCACATAGTTGAGGCTCTGAAAAGGATACTGGCTCAGGAGCAAAAACAAAAGTTGCATCCTGACTGCCTTTTGGCAGTGTACCCTGGGGTAGGGTCCTAACTTCAGTCACCTAAGTTCTGTTTAAATGCTAGAAAAGATTTCATAGCAATGAATAGCAACTCATGATTCAAATATTGGCCTATGCATATAGTTTCTGTTTGCAAAATGCCAACTCAGCATGATGGAAATGATGTTTCCTAGATCAGTATAGGACTTCAGTTTGATATCTTTCAAAACATTTGAATATTAAAAAAAAGATATGGAAATACTGCTATTTTCTTAACTAATTGCAATCAGACCAACTCCAACCCCAGTTGAAAATATATTTCCATTTGAGAACATATACACATACATATATATTCTCATTTGAGAATAAAAAGTTATTTAGAAAGAAGAAAAAAGAAGATATATCTATAACAAATTTATTGGATAACATTTTATTGAATGACTACTAGATACTAGATACCAGGTACTATATAGATTTTATATATACTATTTGATTCTGATTATATATATGTTTGAGTAAACATGTACATTTGTGTGTGTGTTTATATATATGAGAATGTGTATATAGTGTGTGTTTATGTGCATATATATATATATAATTAATAAACACCTGCTATTAATTAATTAATAACCAATGAGGTGATAAATGCTACTGAACTCTTTAAAGGAGTCAAGTTTACTTTTGATAGAAATGTAAAGGGCTGCACCACAGAAGTGCACCATATGCGCCTCTATGTAAAGGTCAGCACCATAGAGGTAGTTGTAACTATTATTGCCCAGTGGCTAGCAGGCCAAGAAATTGCTTCAGTTAGTAGAAAGCTCTAGGTGCAAAGGAAAAGCAAGAGAAGTGGATTGAATCATGAAATAGAGAGACATGGTGAGAAATTTAACCAGCAGGAAGGGACTAAATTAATAGGTATTAGGAGAGTAATTTTCACAAATCAGGTTGCATACAGAATTACCTGTTCATCTTTTAAAACTACCTATACCTGAGCCACTATTATACTTCAGTTGGTGAAACAGAGCATAATAAACTTCCCCAGGTATAGTGGATTCAATTGTATCGCTCAAAAAATTTGTCCAATTTTTAAACCCTAGTACCTGTGTTGTGACCTTATGTAGAAAGTGTCTTTGTAGATGTAATTAAGTTAAGGATCTTGAGATCATCTTGGATTAAGAATGGGCAATGACTGGTGTCCTTGTAGGAGAAAGAGACACAGAGAAGAATCTATGTGAAGACAAGACAGAAGATTAGAGTTATGCTGCCACAGTCAAGAAGAGTCAGGAGCCCACAGAAACTGGAAGAGGCAAGAAAGCACTCCTTTAGGGGAGGCTCTGCTAACATCTTCTGTTTGACCACTTCCAATTTACCCTGATTCATGGACCTAGTATTCCAGGTTTCTATGAAATATTGCTCTCTACAGCATCAGACTTTACTTCCATCACCAGTCACATCACAGCTGGGCACTGTTTATGCTTTGGCTCTGTTTATTCATTCTTTCTGGAGTTATTACTCTTCTCCAGTAGCATATTGGGCACCTACTGACCTCGGGAGTTCATCCTTCAGTGTCATATCTTTTTGCCTTTTCATACTGTTCATGAGGTTCTCAAGGCAAGAATATTGAAATGGTTTACCATTCCCTCCTTCAGAGGACACATTTTGTCAGAACTCTCCTCCATGACCTATCCATCTTGGGTGGCCCTACACGGCATGGCTCATAGTTTTATTGAGTTAGACAAGGCTGTGATACATGTGATCAGTTTGATTAGTCTTCTGTGATTGTGGTTTTCATTCTGTCTGCCCTCTGATGGAACAGGATAAGGATAAGAGGCTTATGGAAGCTTCCTGATGGGAGAGATTGTCTGGGGGAAACTGGGTCTTGTTTTAATGAGCGGGACCATGCTCAGTAAATCTTTAATCCAATTTTCTGTTGATGGGTGGGGTTGTTCCCTCCCTGTTGTTTGGTTGAGTTAGACAAGGCTGTGATACATGTGATCAGTTTGATTAGTCTTCTGTGATTGTGGTTTTCATTCTGTCTGCCCTCTGATGGAACAGGATAAGGATAAGAGGCTTATGGAAGCTTCCTGATGGGAGAGATTGTCTGGGGGAAACTGGGTCTTGTTTTAATGAGCGGGACCATGCTCAGTAAATCTTTAATCCAATTTTCTGTTGATGGGTGGGGTTGTTCCCTCCCTGTTGTTTGACCTGAGACCAAACTATGGTAGGGGTAATGAAGATAATGGCAACCTCCTTCAAAGGGTCTTGTGTAGGCAATGTTGTGTTCAGTGCGCCTAACCCTGCAGCAGGCCTCTGTTGACCCATGCCTCTGCCAGAGAATCCTGGACACTCATAGGGATGTCTGTTAAAGTGCTGCACTCAATATGCCAGCAAATTTGGAAAACTCAGCAGTGGCCACAGGACTGGAAAAGGTCAGTTTTCATTCCAATTCCAAAGAAAGGCAATGCTAAAGAATGTTCAAACTACCACACAATTGCACACCTCACATGCAAGCAAAATGATGCTCAAAATTCTCAAAGCCAGGGTTCAATAGTATGTGAACTGAGAACTTCCAGATATTCAAGCTGGATTCAGAAAAGGTAAAGGAACCAGAGATCAAATTGCCAACATCCATTGGATCATTCAAAAAGCAACCCCAAAATTGTTAAACTAAATTTTAAAATAAACTATGCTATTTTTGACTATTAATTGTCCAAAGGGCAAAAACGCAAGTTTGTGTGAAATATTCTATTTAATCATGAAATAACCTTATATTTAATGCTACAATGTGGAGATGGGAATTACATTTGTTTGGATAATTGCTCCCATCATAAATTAGTTTTGCATATATAAACAGTCATTAAGTGTATGTTAAATAAAATCAGAACTATGGTGTTGGAGAAGACTCTTGAGAGTCCCTTGGACTGCAAGGAGATCCAACCAGCCCATCCTGAAGGAGATCAGTCCTTGGTGTTCATTGGAAAGACTGATGCTGAAGCTGAAACTCCAGTACTTTGGCCACCTCATGCAAAGAGTTGACTCATTGGAAAAGACCCTGATGCTGGGAGGGATTGGGGGCAGGAGGAGAAGGTGACAACAGAGGATGAGATGGCTGGATGGCATCACCATCGGTGATGAGTCGGTGATGAGTTTGAGTAAATTCTGGGAGTTGGTGATGGACAGGGCGGCCTGGTGTGCTGCGATTCATGGGGTCGCAAAGAGGCAGACACGACTGACTGACTGAACTGAAATAAAATCAAATATGAAAGTTTATTCCCTTAAGTCAATAGTTCCTAAAGTGTGGTCCCTGGAATAACAACATGACCTACAGAATCAGAGGCTCTGGGAATGGGTTCTAGCCTTCTGTTTTTGAATGAACCCTACAGAGATTTTGATTTATGCTCAAAATTGAAAACAGGTGCCTTAATGGTACTAGAATGTGAGTGATTATTTATACTTTTGGAAAGCACTAAAAATACTAGTCCTTGGGTCCTACCCCAGAGATTCTTATTTAAGTACCCTGGGATGAGGCATGGGCAGATATTTAAGCTCCTCAGGTGATTCATTAACTGACAGCTAAAGTTGAGAACCAGTGCTAAGTCATGTCCTTAAAATGAGATTAATCATTTAGCTCCTTGACATACTTCTGAGACAAATTTCAGAATTTTAACATTTCCTCTCTTATTTGCAGCATCAAATTACAGATTCTCCTTTCTATAGAGGCAATCTACTAAAACATTTAACATATTATTTACATATTAAGAGAAAATCCTCAAGGGCCTTCATAATTATGTGTGTGCCCACATATAATCTGAACCCCAAATGTGCAATTAACTTGTAAAGGCAAATACACATAAAATTAATTAGGTTTTAAAGAGGTGATAGTGAATCCCACTGAAAATTTGACCCCCCCCTTACAGTCTCATCAGCTCCTAATTACTACCAGAAGCATTTCTAGTCACAGATTTCTTATGTTTTTAAACTCAAATTTTAATATTCTTTTCAATGTAAAGCAAACATTACTAAACATAACAGAGGTGGTTTATGGAACTGAAGTGTAAAAAGAAAAAGTGATTTCAGAATCTCCTAGTTGGATTAAATTTATAGGAACTTGGCTAACACCATCAGGAGTCGTGAAATATGACCAGTCTAAATTTTTAATGATGCTTAATAAAACTGGAAATTAGCTGAAACTATATTTATTTCTGGACTATAGTCAAGTAGAGTGACTTTTTTTTTTTTTTTTTTTTAGTGCAGCGAATGAAACAATTTACTTTTTTTTTTTTTTTTCATTTTGTATTCAGTGCAGAGATAATTTCTGTTTTGAAAGAAATTTAGGCAATTCTCCCTAAACTTTAAAAGTTTACGGAGAGTTTGTCTACTGATGCAGATTTTGAGTTAAAATGACAGTCTGAGTGTTAAAAGTATGTTGCTAAAGAGAGGAACATGTCTGGAGAGAAACATGTTTCTTACACTTTAAAGGGAAATGGTACTGATACCAGCCCATATGGTTTACTGATATTCTCTAAAATTTCATATTTCAGAACTATGCTATTTGACAAATAAACTTCACATTGTTTGTATACCCTGTGGTGTGCTGGAGGCATCTTGTACCAGCTTATAGAGCCAATTCTTAAATTTTCAAGGATTTTTGAGTCAGTTGTTAAGCACACAGGCAATGTTTTAAAACATAATGATAAATCATATAAACTTACAATTAAGTAGCGTTGAAAACAAGGGTAATTAATACAGTTTATCATTTTCTAGGTATTTTGCTTTTGACGTTATTTATGCTGATTGCGTCTGTATCATGGAAATACTGCATATTGTTATGTACAAGTTCTCCTCCACATTCAGAGAGTCATGTTGTCAAATTGATATTGGCCAGTGGAGTATTTACACCACAAAAATAAGCAAACACTAGTTTGGGGCTCCTCTCCACTAATATATGTTGATTTACCAACACACAGATCAACAAAATTCCATACAGGTGTTTGTGCATTTAAATCAGATAGTTAAGGATATGTATAATGGCATTAATTTCCCTAGTAGCTCAGTCTATAAGGAGACCTGGGTTCAATTCTGGGTCGGGAAGATCCCTGGAGAAGGAAATGGCAATCCATTCCAGTAGTCTTGCCTGGAGAATCCCATGGACAGAGGAGCCTGGCCGACTAGAGTCCACGGGGTTGCAAAAATTGGATACGACTTAGTGACTAAACCACCATAATGCCCCCTATCTGCACCCTATCCTTGGTTTCCAAACCAAGTTCACTGAAACGGTTGAGTTTTAGTTTCAAGCATAGTTGGATTCATGGTCTGGTCCATGAATTTTTCCATGAATATTTATTCATTTTGTTATCTCTCACATGTTATTCATGACTTAAAATTTTGATTCTCTTAACTGTAAAATGTGGAGAGTAATATACTTCCAGTAGATTCGTTGTAAAGATTCAGTAAGAAAATACGTGTCTGGACTCCTGACACTTTTTGTCCACTCACCTCATGAAAAGTTTGTTAGTTTGCTGGCATGATTATTTTCATTATTACTGAAATTTTAGGGATTCTTCTCTTTTGATTCAAATTACTAAAATAAAGAAAAAAATATTACACTAGATCCATTACTAAAAATAAGTCAGCTCAATGTCCTGATCAAAATACTCTAAAGAGCTCATCACAAATTTCCTAGTCTGTTTTTCAAGGCATTTCTTTTCTGACTTGGGAATCTAACTCCAGACTTTCTCTGTATTTAATGTTTTCAGGTTGCTCATTATCTTTCTGGGATACTCTGGATGGAGATGCTAAGAGCAGAAAAGCTTAAGTTTTTCTAAAAAGTAGAGCCCTCTAGAAGCAGACCCAGCCACATGACTAGTCTGGACATTGGAAAGGAGAGAAAATACACTATTCAATCCCCTTAACTGGCCAGCCCTCAGAAATTCTACATGTAAAATGTACAATTATATAATTCTCTATTTGCCTTTTATTTTTCTTTTAGTATCTCTACTGTCTTCTGTGGAAAGTCAATTGCCAATGATTAATACTTACTTTATCTAGATATTTTTGAGCGGTTATAAATTCAAATATTTATAGGGACTTAGTGTGATATAAAAAAATTTAAAAAGAAAATTTTTAAGTAAACAGAGAGTGCACATGCTAAACAGAACCATTTGAATTGAGGAGTTAGAAAAACATCTCCTTATTTCTCTACTGGTAGAACTACTATAACTTGGAGTCAAAATACTAAAAATACGTACCCAGCTGTATTCTATTTTAATAAATGTGCTACACATGTCTAATTTATGCTGTCCCATAGTAATTTAAAATATCCAAAGCCATGACTGAAATAAAGTGGAAGACTTAGAAAATCTGGTTCATTTCCTTATTGTGTTTTAGTACACAAATGATAATATGGCCTACTGATATATGGGTACAAATGGGTGTAGTTAAATTTGCAACTTTATGTAATAATAGGAATTTTGCCTTTAAAAAATGCTTTCAACTAATAAAAATTTTGTCCTTCAAAATGATACAACCCTTTAGAAATGAAACAAATGGCTTATCAACTGTGTATTCTCAGCCTCTATGGTGTATTGCTCCAAGAGTGTAACACATGCATACAAACAAGAAGCATGTCCTCCTCAATTACTCCACATGTCACTGGGTGAGCTATTCTGTTTGAAAAATTTAATCATTATATACATAAGATTAATAAAGAACATTTGGGAATGTCCTGTTAGTCTTATAATAATCACTTCCTACTAAAATCTGCAATGTTCAGATCCATCTATTTTAGCCAATGATATGGCTAGTGCCTCGTGAAGGGATACATTCTGCAGTTATCATTAAAGTACACACTCAGGCCCAAAAGGCAGTAATAACAAGTAACATCTTCTGCCTTGTCGACTTGCATTTATAAAGAAATAAACAGCCTTTTAATAGAAATGATAGTGATAGAATCTTCTGTTTGACACAGTCTCCAATAACAGCTTGAAAGCTCACAACTTACCACAAGATGCTATTTCGTCTGTCTGATCCCCACAGTCATCTTCCCGGTCACACAGCCATGCTCTGGGAATGCAGCGCCCGTTTCCACAAGAAAACTGGTCCACTTGGCATGTCCTGGCTAAGGTGATCAATTAATGCACAGAGGATAAATTTAGAGATCTTTTGAATAAAACCAAGGATTAAATAAATCATGCAATAACTCTTTTATACATAAGATATTAAATTGCTCTATTAGATAAAATAATTTTAAATTAAATCTTTATTAAAATTTTGATAATGCCACCTTGTCTGCCTTTTCTAAAGTTCACTTGTTCTGCCCTTCAATTAAATGAATGCTAAGTGACAAGATATTCTATAATCCTCACACATGTTCATAAATGAAGCTGTGAATTCATTATTTTACAATTTTTGTCTGGCACATGCTGATGAATATATGACTGAATTAAGTTTCCTCTAACTTTTAATTAACAAAAAATTATTTTGCTTAGCCTTGGACAATAAGCCAAGAAACTTGCTGTAATGAAGGAGGCAGGATTTGTAGATATCAGGGTAACTGGTTTCTAATTATGGGGTCAAAATTGTCTTTGTCCTGTAATGTTTTCAATGCATTTATTTTTTGATCTACAAATGAGTTCAAGTATGGATCAAGAATGCAGAAAATATTTTCTAAAAATATACATTTAGCCTTACAATGGATTTTTTAAACTTACTTTAAGTGCAGTGATACAGAAATGTATAACTTTTCAATCAAAGTATATTAATGAAATTTGCTTTGAGCTCTATTAAGGGTTTCAAGGAACACATACAGGAAACCTTGCTTTCTAGCCAAGGGCAGTGGTTCAAAATCATTCTGTAAAGCGGTTATGTTCTACAAGGTGTTTGCCTTTTTCTATTATAATCAGATCAACTTTTGAAAGCATGAAAGTCTAGATAGCTTCCTAATTCTTCTTCTAGGTCTTAGTTTGTCACATACTTATTTTTAAATGCTTGGTTTTATTTTCCCTTTTGTCACTCTGAACTACAAATCTGTTTTTTCCTATGTTATCAGTATACCAGCATTCCTTTTATTTATTTATTTTTTATTTTTTTAAATTTTATTTTATTAGTTGGAGGCCAATTACTTCACAACATTTCAGTGGGTTTTGTCATACATTGACACGAATCAGCCATAGAGTTACACGTATTCCCCATTCCTTTTAATTAGACAAAAGGAAGGACAAATTGGGAAGGAGGCACTCAGACCTATTAGCATTTGTGTTAGATGAAGATTTGACAGTTGAGGAACAATTAGAGTCCGAGTTCCTGTGGCTATGACCTGAGAACATTCTTGGTTTATAGACATCCCCTTGTTTCCTGAGCTTGAGAAACAGACTGGTGTGTTCCTATTTCATCAGAACAACCTGTGAACTTTAATACTAACGGCTTGTATAGAATAAAGTGTGGTTCAAAGTCATCCAAACACACTACAATGGGTTTCCATAATTCAGAGCTTCAGAAGTCATTTAAAATACTTTCTGGAAAGTCATATACTAGTAATTTTCTTTAAGAAAACTGCACTTGCTCTGTAAAGATGTATATACATTATTGGTGAATATTTAGAAGATTACTTGAGAAAAAACAAATGAAACATTCTGATTTGATTTCTTAGATTGGATATAGTATTGCTATTCTCAGTGTCTCTAATTAGAAAGACCGAGAAAAGCGTTGCACTGTATTTGGCTTTGATTATGTGGATAAGGGTGCTGAATCTAAAATACATTATGCCATATATGATTTTTCCTTTTTGACAAGTAAGCTGTTTTAGATTAATAGACTTTAAATAGTCCAACAAACAAGTATGATTCTGAAGTTTCCAATGTTCAAAGTTTAAAGTAAGATTTAATATTCCTATATTACTTTATTTTGTTAACCTTATGAATTTTCTGCAAAATTACTCCAACATTTAGAGTAAATCAACAATGTTCCTAGTGTCAACTACAAATTGGCACTTGCCATCTACCTCTACAAGAATTATTCATATGCTGCTGCAGCTGCTGACCTTCAACACTCCATGAAAGGAGTTCAGGGTAGAGATCAGAAACAGGGCCCTCTGTACTCAGGGGAAAACTGGCAGAATAGGTGTTTGGATGGCTAGACATTTTCAGGAGCCAATTTTATGAATCCAACTCTTGTTATCTCCTTATATCTAGAAAATCACTAAAATCATTCATGGTGATGACTGCTTCTCTTGACTAGCAAAAGCTTCATGAGACTAGTAGAAACATTTTGGAAAAAATATGTGCTTGATTACACGTACTCTCCCTTCACCAAAATCACCTATATTCTGATCTTTCCCCTTTGCCTCTTTGGAGCAGTTTCTCAGAGCTATCTGAGGTGCTGCCTCCCAGGGTGCAGTCCTCATTTTGCCCCAAATAAAACTTAAGTTGAAACTCTCATACTGTGCATTTTTTAAGTCAACACAAGGTAATTTTTAATAAAACCACATTTGCATTAGCCTAAAGAAGTGTGAAGATGTTGGCATTAGTTAACTTGGTGGGAAGAGGAAGGCACAGAGCTGTGAGACATATTATCAGCTTTCTTCCTTTGAAGAAAAAAAGATATCATCACATACTTTCATCTCCATTAAATCTTCTAATTGACCCATAATGAGATTATATTATAATCTCCAATGCAATGATTTTCCTTTTAATTCTCTTGTGTCACTCTCCTAGTCATTCATGTTTAATTCTAACCAGTTTTCTCCAGTTCTCTTCTTTCACCAGTACTGCTCTAATGATGAGAGAGGAGAATGAGAAAGGACTCCTAGATGCCTATCTCACATCACATAGGATACAGCTCACATTGTGATGGGAATTTGTGTATCACCTCATTAACTAGGAAACTTGAACAACCGTTATGACTCTTTATTTCAAAGAATAATAAAAGGACACTATGCCCTGAAAATATATGAATTCATTGTCTTTTCTAATCATGGAGAAAATAAGCTCCTTGGTCTACCAGGCAAATTTAACAGATTTTTAGATAAGAAAAATGCTTCATTCCATAAATCTACAAGTACTGTCTATATGATATAATCAGATTGACTAAATTATCACCTTTTAATCACTAGATTTGCATCAAGAAGACACAACCTTGACTTTCTCAGTTCTTGTCTCCATTAATTCTAAATTAGTTTGGAGGTGAGATTGGTAGAGCAGTCCCTGAGGACTCTAATTTTGTAGCAAATTCTGCTCTAATGAAGAGGAAATTTACACCTCCTCAGTGGAACTGTTTATTTAGCAGTGAATCAGAAATTCACTGTCAAAATGTGAATTTTTTCTACCCATCAATAAGGATGCTTCCCCTGCGGTCATGTAGCAGTGAGAAATCCCACAGTGCACAGGAGCAAGAAGGAGCCGGAGGAGGACAGAGCTTGATACCTTGTTCCTAAACTTCACCTGCACTATATCAAAGCATTCTATTTAAACAAAATCTATGTCATATGTAAATATACTCTTCAATATCTTGCAAAAAAAAAAATTCTGATTTTTAAAAATACATCAGTTTTCCTTAATGCAATCCTATTTGTCTAGTTTGAATTTAGTTAAAATTTGTGGGGGATATGAGAGCAAATATTATGTAATTGAACCAGAGCTCTACGCTGTGGGAAAAAGCTGGCCTGACATTGCCTGGATTAATGGCATCACCGACTCGATGGACATGAGTTTGAGTAAACTCCGGGAGTTGGTGATGGACAGGGAGGCCTGGCGTGCTGTGATTCATGGGGCCGCAAGGAGTCGGACACGACTGAGCGACTGGACTGAACTGAACTGAACTGAACTGACGTTGTCTAGGCTTGAAGCCAAGGATCATCATGGTTACTACAGGGAAACTTTTTTTATTTTTTTAATCTAACTTCTTCTCATCTTTGGCCTCTAGGTCTCCCTCAAAAGCACACAAAACTATGTTTTTTTGTTGGTGATGAAAAGCAACTCCCAAGCCCTGCCAGCAGCTCTTCTGCCCCCTTTGTGTACCCCTTTTCACTTCCAGGCTCTCTCTCTGACCGCCCTCTACCTTCTTCACTCTCCACAATCTATGCTCCCCAATCACTCATTTATTTTTTTCAGTCAAATATTTCTATCACTTAGAAAAGTATAGGAAATATCATTAACATCTGTTTGTCTTCTTATAGAATTATCAAATCTTAATTTTTTCTATATTTGCTACAGATTTTAGTTTAAATAAAAGTACTATACTTACATTTGAAGTCCCCTATGTAATCTTTCCCAATAACGTTTCCCTTTCTCTTTCATAGAGGTAATTGTTATCCTTAGCTTTTTTTTTTTTTAAATATCTATATTCTATTCCTATTTTTATATATTTGTTAATCAACAAGCACATATAGAACATTTTTGTATTTTTATATTTCATATGAATGGCACTAAATAGCTTATTGTTACAAGATTTTGAGTTAACACTGCTTTTTGAAATTTCTGTTGATATTGAGTTCTAATTTTTCATTTTAATTGTGAATACCACATGGTCTTATCAGATTATATTTTCTAATTAAATGATTTAAACTGTTATTTAGACATTTTTCTAATTTATTTATTTAATTTTGGTAAGGCTTAGTTTAGACAACCCCTCCTCTAGTAGGCCTTTCAGGAGAGCCAAAGATTAATTAGTAGCCCTTTTTGTGCTCCCATTTGAGGGTCAACTTAGTTCTATGGGAATGAACTGTTTGAATGTCATTCTCTTCATCTTATCTCATATCTTCTTAAAGAAATTACTGTGTATTTTTCTTCATTCTATCTTCAATGCTGTGATAGATGTTTATTGAATTAGTAGATCCACTGAGCATAAATCCCAAAGAAAAATAATATGAAATTGGTTTGTTAAAGGAAAGAATTTTCGTTTAGATATAGTCATACTGCTAAAGGCTACAAGACAGTGGATTTAATTACAAAATAATCCCCATACGAGTAGTAATTTTATCTAGGATACATATCCATGCATACATCTATATCTAGAAACGTAGAGAAATAACTCAACCAGGAAAATCATTTAATGAATTTGCCATATTTTTCCAAGATAGTGAGCTGTATGACCTATTCATTTGGGTAAAACAAAATAGAAATACATTGTAACATGGCAGCATAGTTTTCAAAGCTAAAAGCCATATTTATTTTTCTCTTTGTATTTTTTTTCAATCAGAAAGACATAAGGTGACCATAATAGCTATCATAAATATGAAAAGAAGACCTAACAGTGAGTTGCAGACTTCAGCTGCTGTCACTTAAAGTAGCACTTGAGGTGCAAGCAAGTGGCATTCTATTTTCTAGTGAACTGAGGCCTGGAGTGTCTTAGAAATCTTACTAGCTAGGATTAATTTTTTTATTTGCTCTTATACATAACATTTTCACTTTTTCTATGTAAGTAGCTGATCAATCCCAAATCCTTCTTTAAAAATCATGTAGAAACAAGCAAATTTTTAAAAATCAAGTAGAAAGGAAGAAGACATGGTATTATGAATTGAGACAGCAATGCCTGTTAATTTAAGGTGAAAGCAGATCGATCTGTTTAGGATGTAATACTATATAGTCCCTGGGTTGATATAAAATAATAATAATTGCACTAATTTAGAAAGATGCCTCATTGTAAATTGCAGTCATATCCTAAGAGCAACCTGGGAAACATTAAACTGACCATGTCTATAATTCTAGCTAATCCTCAAGAAAATATAGTTTGGTAAAAAAACAAACAAAAAAAAAAACCAACCAAACAAAAAAAAAGCAAGGGCCCTGGAGAGAGATGAAGTGAGTTTTCCTAAATCCTCACCAATGATATGAGTTAAGGCAAATCTCTTCTTCCACCTCATCTATGAAAAGAATGAACTTGAAGGCAGGAGCCTAGGCCCAACTGGTCTCTAAAGGTCCCTTTTTGCTACATAGTCTTTGGCAAAACACCCTTATGAAAGACACAGAATATCTTGAAAATAATCAGTTGCTCTAAAAGAGTAGACTGAGCTTTTAATCAAGGGACAGGAGAATGACTAGTCCATGGATCCTCAGTAAATATGTCACCATGGGGAAAAAAAAAAAAAAGAATATAAAGTGGAGGCTAGGACTACAGAATGGTGACTGTTTCATTCTTGTTGCTGTTATTTAGTACATGGTGCAAAGCTCTGGAAAATTTATACTTCTACAGAGTTGAAAGCAATAAATGTGGAAATTGAGGTACAGGGAGGCACAAGTCTTTCCAAGAATGCCAGTTTCAAAATCCAGAGTACAAACCAGGTTTCTTGACCTCTTGGTCTTTTCATTATGTGGTGCCTTTGCAGCTTTCACTAATACATTATAATAATTTGTATTTTGTGTGGCTTATTTTGGCAAAGAGAAAAGGTGAGGTGGTTGATAGATTTTAACAGTATATGTAATGATTTAAAAAATACTGATCATATTAATGAGTCACTAAATATATGACTTTTTGTCATTGTTTATTTATTTATTTATTTTTGGTCATTGTTTAAAGAGAAGCACTAGGCAGCTGCTAGTCAGGATCATTTTTCAACACTTGTCTGATTAAGAATGATCTTTTTGCCCTCAGCTGCAATGTGTACCATGAGTTGTATATTCCCATTTAATGAAAATCTAGCTAAGGATTCAAAGATTTATTACAATACAATAAATTATATGGAAATTTAAATAGGCTTAGTGGACTTGGGGTTTTATTTTATAAACAAACAAACAAAAAAACACATGAATAGTGTGCCAGGAACAGAAACCTATTTACAGAGATATTCTACAGAAGACTAAATAAAAGCATATAAATTATTGTTTCAAAGTTAAAAAAAAAAATAATTCTTGTGAGATAGCCTAAATCATAGTATACTCACAAACCTCTCCCTCCATTGCCCAGTAAAATTTAGCAGGGACAAGTTTTATCCAAATGGTGTATTGACAGTCAACCTGCATGGATAATATGCCAAATTCCTTTGAAAAGCAGAGTGATACCCAAAGAATAAGTAAAAGATAATTTGTATCCTAGCCTTTGCAGCATCGAACTCTAAATTCATTTGCTACTGCAATAATCAGATCATCAGCACTAGGAAAGTTCAGATAAGTTTCAGGCATCTTTATGAAGACTAAATGTGGAAGAGATTTACATATACATCCAAGCAAACCTTTACCTGAACATGTTTGATTGGATTCATCTTCATTGCTCCCACAATCATTAGCTCCATCACAAAGCCATCTCTTGGGGATACAGCGATTATTCTTGCATTTAAATTGATCATCAGGACAGCTATGATTGTCTGGGGTGGGAAGGGGGAGGAGAGGAGAAGCAAATTTAATAATTTCAAACTAGATAAAAGTATGATTATTTTAAGGGAAAGATATGGAAAATGTATGGTAATTATATATAGTACAATTGATCTATATCTTCTGTCATTAAATGTCTCCTATTTTATACCAAATAATAATATACTAGGCTGTGTTAAAATGTAGTAGCTATATAGAAAAGATCAAGGAATTCAAGTTCATATACAAGGAAATATATTCATTTTTCAAGTCTTCAGTAAAACCAACTATATCAGTGTCTCTTTTCTCATCCCTAATCACAATAGGTGATTTAGCTTCAGATTTTTTTACCAAAAACATAGAGTTAACCTCAAATGCTAATGTGGAACATAACAAGTATGTATGAAATAACTTAATCATATATCAAAAATACTTTTAAAAAAAATCATACATCTACACAAGTACTTCTTGAAACATTAAATAAGCTTGATTGTGTTACCTTTTGTTCAATGTTTCCTGGGGCTAGAAGGAAAATTCTAAAGAGAAAATGCATTACTTGGTACCTGGAGTTGGTGCTAAATAGGAGATTCTGAGTAATTTTAATAATGAAAATAATCATCATGAGTCTTTTCCCCTAATACAAGCAAATAAATGTGAAGCCACAAAATATACTGAGGACATGACCAAGCCTCTAAGGGAAGCTGACCACAGCTAAGGATTAAACATCTAATATATAAGCACAGCAGGAGGCCATTTAAGTTTACCTCCTGTGATCTTTTCCCCTGCATTCTAGAGTCTAAATTCCTAACTGATGTGGCATGCTCTTCAGTATCTCTTTCATAATTTCAACATTCTTTCTGAAGTAATTTTCCTTGTGCCCTGTAGTTACACTTCTGTATGATAAAAATATATGTTGGTATTAGTTTTATTTAGAATTTGAAAAAATAGGCAATTTTTATCATACTGTTGCATAGCAAATGTATTCCTTTCTAGTCAGTTTCTACAAAATACTATTTATTTAAAGTATTCATAGTGATGAAGCAGTTTTTATCACTTTTCAGAAGTTCTCTTTTGTGCATAGGAAATAAATGTGAAGAAAAGGCCTTCTATTTTCTGGTATTTACGTGTGATTAACATTTTCTATTCACTTTAGGGACTTTAACAAGAATAGCTGCTCAGGAGGATAAAAGTCATCCAATATATTAGAGGGTCAACATTTTCAAGTACTAACATTATGCATAAGCACTTCAGTGAAGCTTGATCAGAAACCTTTGCTATTTTCACAGTTATAAAAGGGAGGTTAAAAAGGAGGACCAAATACAATCCATTTGTCTTGTGATTTGGAGTTGAGAAGTAAAATAATAACAGCATTCAAGGTTGAAGCTTATGAGTATTTGCGATCTAAAATAAACTCCTGAAATGAATTATGCAGCGCTGATATATTAACTACAGGACCCCAGGAATATAATGCTGCTTAGAATCATTGCAATGTTTAGAGAAGACACCATATTACTGGAAGGTGACCAGAGATGTTTAATTTTACTTTGACCGTCTGATTGAGTCATTCATTCATCCATGTGCTAGCTACTGTGCTAGACACTGAGACCACAAAGATGCTACAAATTAATGTTCCCCTCATATTCACCTATTAGATGCATCAAATAAGTAAGCATATAGTTGCAATATGGTTTGGCAACTACCATAATAAAACAATATCTAAGAGACATTTAACTCAAAGTGGGCTATACTGAGAAAAGAGATGGCTAGCATACAAAAAAAAGACTTCCCTGTGGAGATGGTGGTAAACTATGGTGAAATTCATAACTGGGAACAGAGAATGCAGTGTCACAGAAGACAAAAAGAGAAGGAAAAGACAATTTTTAGAGATTTATAAGTAGTTCAACTTGATAAAGACAAAGAGGGTAAGTAGAAACATGATAGACATTTAAAGCCAAAAATGTAAACGTTAGACATAACATGTACTTTATATGAAAGTCAATGGATTTTAGAATTTAACTTGCTGATTGTCTAGTTATTGAAGTAACAAGATTATATTGCTGTTAATCTGGAAGAAGTATGGTGAGTGGGCTTTAGTTAAGGGAAGACTAGTGAAAGACTAGAATTGAATATGGACTATATAAAATTGAAGGAAACGGCCACCCACTCCAGTATTCTTGACTGGAGAACCCCACGGACAGAGGAGCCCAGCAGGTTACAATCTATGGGGTCGCAAGAGTCGGACACGACTTAGCGACTAAACCGCCGCCAACCATACATAAAATAGAAGATGCTAGGAAAAGCCCATTATGTAGGCTTGGATGAGGGGATAAATAAGTGCTAAAAATAATGACCAATACAGACTAGGAATTTTAATACTACAATTAACAGTGAAAATGTAATGTCCCTTATACTCTTGGAGGAAATTAGCTTGTGAGTTGGTGAAAAAAAAAATCACACAGAACATGAACCTATAGGATTAATTCCTAAATTCTGTGATGAAATATCTCTGCTCTGCATGAGCACTGTGACTATGCAGGAAGTTGATACATAGGAAGCATTCACTGCAACCATGAATTAACATTACGAGTCATGAAGAATGAGGCAATCTAATCAATAAATAACATATTGTTTGTGTTAAAAAGAAGGGGAAGAAAACACCCTTTGTCTTCAGATGAAATGCTCCTCCCACTTCAAAACTTTTGGCTGGTTGTATCAATTTAATATTTAACATTTTACTTGTGGCAGGCTTTAGAGTATAAATATAAATATTAATAGGATTGAAAATAAGAAATACATAATGTTGAATGTTTGGAAATGAAGAGAAAGTAGTGCTATGCTTACATATTAATTAAATATATTTTATTATATATTTTATAAACTTTGAAAATATTTTTTAAAGTCCATATTTTTAGAATTTGTGCCCAAATTCATATTACAGGTGCTCAGACCAATTTTGTTCATTCTTAACAAAGAATCTTTAAAGCTTCATCTTTATATTCTTGATTTTTTAAAAAAGGAAAATGGAGGATTCCCGATTAACTCTAAATCAGTTCAGTCACTTTAACCTAAAAGTCACTAATTGAAAAATGATCATTTTCTTTTTAAAAATAATGTATCTAAGTCAATTGAAAAGACTAAAGATAAATATATCCAACATATACCTATCTCCATATAAAATACTTTATATCTTTCAACACCACTAAGGTAGTGATTCGAATCAAATATATTTCCAAAAGTTTACTGAATCTGCTTCTCAAATTGTTTTCCTCTACATTTGTGGGTCATTCCCTGATCCCTACATGAAACATGAAACTATTCCCATTGCAACAAATGATGAAGAGCTAAATAGAAGGCAAGGGGAGAAATCAAACTTTTAACTTCCTTAATAATCTGAGTGCCCCATATGTGTCTCATACTATGAACTGAGCCAGTGAAGTTAGGTAATAACATGTTCCAAACACATGTCTGTTTCCTTGGACCATCTCCAAGGCTCTGTTGCCAAGGAGTAATGGAGTGGATCGTGACCTCCTTTATGAGAAATTCTGCCTTGGGGGAGTTTAAATTGATTTTTCACATCTTTAAATTCAGAGATCCAAAGG
Source organism: Muntiacus reevesi (assembly GCF_963930625.1). NCBI lineage: Eukaryota > Metazoa > Chordata > Mammalia > Artiodactyla > Cervidae > Muntiacus > Muntiacus reevesi. Next base: position 216,227,805 of record NC_089251.1, read on the forward strand.
GGTCTCCTAGAGCAACCTTCTAACAATGGTATGGTACAATACAGAAAAGAAGAGAATTTCTGAAGCAACCAAAATGGTAATATTCAAAGATGGTGAAGGATGAGAAAAACAGTGCTTTAAAGGTATACAAAGAAGGTCACTGGGGGAAAAAAAAAACAACAAAGTTCAATTTGCATCAATGATAATTTTAGATATTCTCCCCCAGACTGCTTTAATAGTTCACACACTCAAAAACTCAGCAAGTTTTAATATAAACTGTAGGAGAACCTACAGCAACTGACTGAATCTTCATCACTTCCATCCAGACAGTCATCATCGCCATCACATTTCCACCGAGCTTGGATACAGTGTCTGTTTCTGCAGCGGAATTCTCCAGCTTTACATATCAGAGGCAGTACTTCTCCAGGATTAACTAGGGTTTAAAAAACAAACAAACAAGGTATATAAGCAATACTGGGTATTTTCAATTCATTAAAAGATATTTTGTATAATCATAACATTGATTTCATGCATTTCACAGAAAATAATGAAAGCATTATAGAGGCAACCATCCCTGGAAATGAGAAATTTTAAGTTTTTCCAACAATAATTATTCCACAAGAATTGTGGAGATTCATTTTAAGCAAATGTCACCAAAATAATAATAACAACAATGATAAAATACTATCTCATATTTTTGTTGTTTGTAGTTTTACTTTTTAAAGAACTTTCATTCAGAAGCTTAACTGAAGGCATGGCAAAGAATTTTATTACCTCCACCTTTAGAGTCAGACATGACTGAGCTACTAACACTTTCACTTTTCCCACATAAATACATCAAAAACTAAAGTGAAAAGACAAGGGAATAGCACATAGCATTGATGGTTATGTTTATTTCACTGGTCTGAAAGTGTAAAAAAAAAAAAAAGATCTGGTTAAATACTTATGGAAATTTTAAGTTAACCAAAACAATCTCATTATACATCCTGATTCTTTGGAGTGTTTTTACCATATATTCCATATTCTGTAATCAAATGTCAGAAATCCCATTAATTGGGTTTTATTCACATATTGAAAGGGCTACTACTTCTCTTAGTGGATTCAATAGAATCTAAACTAAAAACTGAAGGGAATGTTGTGACAGTTAAGTAAATGATCTGTATTTCATTGACTGAAAAAGACATTGAGTTATCAAAAGTGGCTTATTACTAGAAGAAACAAGCCAGTTTTTCCATTCTAGATCTAACGGCTTTAAAGTTTATTTGGGGTAGCTGGTTCACATTGATGAACTGTCACAAAAGCTATATGGACTTCAATAATAAGGGGTATTGAGAAAACTTATATGGCATTTCCAGAACACTCGTGTTTCACTCCTTTAACCCTTGTATTTTCCCTGATGCAGAGAATGGAAGAGGAAACAGCACTGATCCATAGCTGCAAAGAAGCTGCTTCAGAGAGTTATGCAACAAGACACAAGGCATGTGGGTGCGTGGGTTAGAGAGCGGAGAACTGTCCCATATAATGCAGGTTCTCATGTAAGGTCTTTTTTAAAAAAATTAAGGTCTTAAGGGTGAAAAATATAATCAGTGTGGTGAATGAAATATTCACTGAGATCAAAGGTAATCCTGTGTGTTTGCTGTTCCCTCTCACAAAAGCAGGCTCTGTATCTAGGACCTAACCGTAATTTTTCCTCCTTGTGTAATCTTTTTCAATAACGAAATGCAGAACAAGCAATTTCTTTAATGCTGCCTTTGCATAAAGTCACTTGAAAGTAACAATTTTTAAAATAATATATAGGTACATATTCATATAAATGTATACATATATGCATGCATATGCATGCATGTGTGTATATTATGTGTGTGTGTGTGTGTGTGTGTGTGTAGTTGTTTTGTGTGTGTCCAACTCTTTTGCAACCCCATGGACTATATCCCACCAGACTCCTCTGTCCATGGGATTTTCCAGACAAGAATACTGGAGTGGGTTGTCATTCCCTTCTCTGGGGGAATCTTTCCAACCAAGGATTATACCTGCATCTCTTGCGTTGGCAGGGACATTCTTTACCACTGAGCCACTAGGCATGACCACACACACACACACACACACACATACACACACATATATATATAAAGAGAGCAAGAAAAAAAAGAGAACACATCTCAAGGAAATGACAATAAATTAAAACAAAAATGGGAGGTCATTGGGTCTCCTATTCAATCCCAGGGTAACTTTTTATAGTAGCAACTAGGAATGAGGATGGGAATCATAACAAAATGGAGGTATAATGTGGGATGTGTCTGACCATCTTTAGGATCTAGCTTTTTTCTCAGAATCTCTAAAACTGATCATTGACAACATGCAAATTCCCCTTATTTTGAACTTTGTCTGCTCAGTAAGATCTTAAGATCTTTGAGGATGGTATAGTTCCTTCTTTTGACTCTACATAAACCCAACTTAGAACTGGAACTAGTAGCTTGATTAATTTCCACTTCATAATTATTAAGCCTAATGGCCACTAGTCTCCCAGAATTAATTTTTTTTTCCCCCTATGGGACAAGAAACCTGATTGGAGATGTAATCAGTTTTCTTCCCTACTTAAGTTCAGGCTTAAGATTTTCTTAAATCATGTCAAAAGAAATAGTCAATTCTGTTGTCTCACAGCTTGAAGATTGCAGAAAACAAGAAATGATTAATTTCAACTGATAAAAATCTCAATTTAAAAGATGTTTTTATAGGATCATTTGATAAAATAACTTAATTCACAGTTTTAAGGAATGATCAAAAATATCCACAGGCAAGAGTGAAATCATACTTGCTTCTGAAAAATTATATCTATATTAAAGAAGTTTAGTCTGTCTAGGGAAAGACAAACTACCCTAGAAAACTGATATTTCCAAATTAAATACTCTTTAACATAAGCAATTTAGAGACAAGGTCTTTAAGTCTACTTACGGTTCACATGCTTTCAACTGATAATTAGATCATTATGGAATGAATGAAACCAAATAATTTCTAAACTTGTTTTAAACACAATGTCCTATATATGTGGGTAGTCAGTTATTTTTAAATGATGTTTGCTCATATACAGTTGGCACTTTTCAAAAACAGATTACAAAGGTTACATTATCATTTTTCATAATAGGTTAAGGATAATTGCTTGAAAAACAGTAGAGCTTACCTCCTGAGAAAATTTAACTTTCATATTCACTGCTTCTGATAATGATTTATATCAATGTCATTAATACATATTAGTAATCACTTGTAACAGCAGTTAGGCATCACTTATAGTTATAATGACACATATGAAACACATATGAATATTTTTGACATTTAAAAGTCTGTCTACAATTCTTCTAAGCCCTATAATTTGTTGGAGAGGCATTTCTCCTTGGTGTTTCTACGTGTCTTGTGTCACCTTTCATTCTGGACTTTTTTTCAAGGATGTTTAGACAGCTAACAGCCTTGGAAGATACAAAAAGTGCTTCCTTTTAGAACAGAGAGCGGATTTGCTCCTTAACCAGGATAATGAAAGATAATATCTCCCTTCAAAGCAAAGGCTGGGTAGATTTTCTAGCAGACTTTTAAGCTCGAGAGTTCTTCATCTGTGGTACAAACACAATCTGTGTGCCCCCTCTATCTGGCCTCTCTGGGCCTAGTCTTCATATGACATGGAGGTGGGATGGAGCAAGGAGAACCAAAGTGAATGTGCAACTTAGTGACCTGCTTTGATTAATAAAATCCTTTGTGTCTGATCCAGGAATTCCATGTCTTCTGTCTAAATCTATGAAACTCTAGTGACTTAATATGCTAGTTGGCAATGTGGGTAAACTTTCAGACTCTTCATAATCATAAAGATTTTTTTTAAGATATTGAGTTCTAATTTCCAATCTCTTCTAGGGCACTTGGCATCATTAATATACTCCAGCCCTAACCCAAGTCTTTCAGATGTAATCAGTAGTTATATCACAAAAAATCTTGTTATCAATACTGACTAGGTTTGTTCAGGACATAATGATAAAAGACAAGTCATCTTTGTGCCCACAATGCCCATTACCACATTAAAATGTAATGTGATAGGTGATAATGTGGATAAGATGACAATTTAGACATTCCAAAATGTGGTCTTTTTCTTAGCATTCACCTACCTTTGGAACTGGGTAGCAACATTACCTATCAAATAACCCAAGCTGATGGCCAGGCAATCTACAAAATCTTGCAAGAATCAACAAGATGATGATGTAAGTACATCTAGCATCAATTAAGAGAGTGAATAGCTTCCATAAAAAATAAGATCATTTTTCTCTACACCTTCCACAAACTTCTACAAAGGCATTATTTTATAAGTAATTTTCACATATCTTGTGTTTTCACAAGATTTTTGACTATATGAAGGACAAAGTCACATATTGCAGAATAAAAAATGCCTAGAACAGAACCAGATACAGAAGAAATGTTCAAAAATATTTGGTGCCTGACTTCCTGGAATTAACAGAGGCTGATAATTCTACATTACAATCATTTTGCCATGAGATATTCTATCTCTGGAGATTGAACAAATACTTTAATACTTCAATAAATACATTACTACTTCAGCTGTCTCAGCAGTGAATGTTCTATCACCCAAGAACATGAACAGAGTGAGTTTTTAAAAAAAAAAAAAAAGATATGTAACTAGAAAGATTGATAAAGTTCCCCCCATAACCAAAAACATACAGGAGAAGCTCTACCATTCATGTCACTTTGTTCCAAGGCTTAATGTGATGGAACCCATGTTGCACTTGGGTATTTAGGCACAACCATGAATTGTTTTCAGCATATTAACAGACACTATATTTACAATCTTAACTTCAGAGTTGTACTTTGCACTGTGAATTTGAAAACTGATTCAAAACCTGTAATTCTACTGTCAGGGTCACTTTTGGTAAAAATATTATAACATTATCTCACTAGTAAGAAAACTGACAAAGTAAGAAACAATCCTTTAATTTAGGCTTGAAAATAAAATGACGTGAATCATGGCATGCCTGGCAAGGAACTGCCAGTTTTCACACTTCCTATGATACCTTCTGTTAGAGCAGTGGAATTAAGTCTCTGCATGAACCATCAATAAACTGCAAGGGAAATATGCACTCCAGAATTAACTCTTTTCTTTGGTAAAAACTGATAGAATGACTGATAATGTCAATGTCCAGATTACAAAGAAGTAAATGAAGAAAGTATACTAATAAACTTTTTATTATTTTAGTTTTGAAACATATATTTGGATTTCCAGTGTTTGAACTTAATACATATGTTCCTGACCTTGGTTTAATATGCTTTGGTGCCCAAGAACAAGTTTCTATGTTTCTAATTTTGCTTTTCTTTTCTTCAATCCCATCATAGTAATCTATTCTAAACTAGCTCTTATCTCCTCTCTCAATTGATGTTTTACTGTTGACTATACCAAACTTATGATTACTTAGTAATAAAAAATTGGTCTAAGATAAAAATATAATACAATTTTCCAATTGTTCCTGTATGTTTCACATTAGGATATGTTTATTTGCTTAACAGATTTTTTTTTTTTTTTTTGTCATTTTTGGGAGTACACCATTTCTAACTATTTCTTGATTTGAATAGGGGAAGAGAACAACCTAAAAGAAAGCTTGAAGTCGTAGTTTGCTGAATGACTCTGTGTAAATCTGCCCATATAGGAAGGCAGTGTGAAAAATGCTGCTCTGGTTTTTGAATTTTCTCCTTTCGATCATAGCAGGATGACCTTTCATTAGATAGAGTGATCTTCTGAGCAGCCAACCTAAGTGGTACATAATCTTCTGTGAGTTCCTATGCACAGGAGGCCATAAATATTCATCTGGATGAGGCTTCTAAACTTTTTACTGCTTTAAACTTTTTACTACACATTAGATTGCATATATCCTAGAACATAAGGCTTGTCACAGCTGAACAGATAAATGGCTGAGCCATAGCAGAGCACTGTTTTTGACAGAGGAATATATCTGGTGTTCCAGAAGGTGAAGAAGGTCACAGAGTACCACTGACATATAATTGTGCAGTGCTACCCTTGGATGACCAATATTTTGGTCAATGTTTAAGTTGATCTCTTGGGTAAAGTATATCGGAAAGTTCTCTTCTTTTTCTTTTTTTCCTAGGCCACAAATGAAGCTTTTAAATAATTACTGTGCTACTGTCTCAATACTCTAGACAAAATTATTATGCTATTTTGAAAAAAAAATAGTGACTATCATTTTTTTGGGAGCTTATCTCACTTTCTTGGTATTACTCATATTCTCATTTATTAATTTTCTATGTTGTGGTTTTCCCTACAAAGTCATCAAGATAAATTTAAAAGAAATAAACTCACTTGATCAGTGATCGACTGGTTTTATATATGCTTCTACGGGGCAGTAAGTTCCCAGTTACTACACTACACCAGGGCTCATTTCTAATTGTGAGAAGATTTGACCATGTTACAAGGAGGTTCACAAAAATGAAGAGCCCAACCTACTTTCATTCTTAATTCCTTCCAGGCATGGCATTAGAATGCATCCTTAATCAACCATGTAGCATACCAATATTTTTCTGTTGGGTGAATGCCTCCCCTGGCGTTGCTTTCTGGCACAACTTCATTGAGAAACAACTATTGGTGTCTAATTCTGGCCTGACCATCTGCCAATGGGTTTTTGTTCATTTGATGCCAGTTCAGTGAGGATGACGAAAAGCAGGAAGATCATATCTCAATGACTGCAACATGTATTTTTTGTTTTGCTACAGATTTATATTTAAAGCTGGTTAAACTGTTATTCCAGTTGAAATCAGTTCACAAGTATGTAATCCGGCCTAAACTAAGTCAGAAGCCCAGAGGAATGAGCATTAAAGAGAGGTTAGTAATGCACTGATACTTGTTTTGCCTTATAGTCTGCAACCATGAACTCCATGTATTTGTATCCTTTTTGGACTTTAATTTCCTCATCTGCAAACTAAGGCTAAAATATCTTTATGAAAAATTTGCTACTAAATGAATAGAAACTGGAATAATTTCTATAAATACACTTTAAGTTTTTTGCAATAAATTAGTTACTATAATATTTCTCTTAATTTTCCCCATTACATTGAAAAAGAATCTAGATAAGTTTCATGCCATATGAAAAATCTAGTAAAATTTTAAACTTCCAATGCAATAACAAATTCTCAAATAAATACTCACCTGCTTTTATGATTTAATACTGTTTAGTGTAACATCTTCAGAGAAGGCAATGGCACCCCACTCCAGTACTCTTGCCTGGAAAATCCCATGGACGGAGGAGCCTGGTAGGCTGCAGTCCATGGGGTCGCAAAGAGTCAGACATGACTGAGCGACTTCACTTTCATTTCTTACTTTCATGCATTGGAGAAGGAAATGGCAACCCACTCCAGTGTTCTTGCCTGGAGAATCCCAGGGACGGGGAAGCCTGGTGGGCTGCCGTCTATGGGGTCACACAGAGTCGGACACAACTGAAGTGACTTAGCAGCAGTGTAACATCTATAGATAAAAATACTATTTCTATCCCCTTTAATTGAATTGCGGTTACCTCATCCATGAATTATAAATATTAAAATATACCAATAGTCTCACAGAAATCTCCTTTTAACTTTCAGCAGATGTATAGTCACATATGAACTATCATATCAAATCTCTTAACATCAGCTAAATGACAAACATTGTCATAGTATTTCCTCACAATCAAAAAGCGACCTACTTTTTATTCACACAGAGATAACCCGGTGATTCGTCTTTTATATGTCAATATCAATATAGGTGTAGATATGCCAACACATAAGGAATCCATAATTTTTAATGGGGCATGAGAATAAAGGAAATAGGGAGGCAAATAATACATATTATTATAATTTACACAATTAAAATTAAAGAGCTAATTAGAAAATTTAAAGCTTAAAAAGTCATCTAGTTATTAGTACCTGATGTATACACTTTCCTTCCAATTACCCATGATAAAAACAAAGATGAAAAATAAAAACTCTTAAGATTACTGAGAAATCACCTTCTTGATCATTTTATTGACACTATCTTTACTGAATTTTGACTTTTTTGCAAGACCAAGAAGACGAGATTTAATATTCAATGAGAAGCCTCTCTAAGCTATTCCACTTGAAATTGAATAAGCTCATCTATCTTTAGATAGAATGAAATGCTCTTTGCTCCTCCAGTACTGAAGGTAAGGTCTGTGGCGACCTTAAAAAGGAGACACTATAGTGCTACTTTCCAGCTTTGAGAGGAATTCTCGGGGTAGAGCAAAGGCAGGAATGGACCTGGTGAAGATCCACAAAGGTTACTATCTTTGTATGTATGCGCGTCTGTGTGTGTGCATTTCATCTGTTCTAATGGCAAAGTCATCCAGCTAGAGTAGCAAAGAATCTCATTTTGTACCAGAAGAATAATCTTAGTAGGATCTATGCTAGAAATCAAACTGAGAAATATACACATGGATCATACCATTTATCCCAATAACTAAGATAAGATTTAATCTATCAGGCAAGTGGACAGACTTTCTGCTGTTCAGAGCAATGTTTAATACCTGTCTGTTCCCAAACTATAGGTCTTGGTAGATTTCTCTTGTGATATAAGCAAACAACGACCAAACAGAAATTACTAAATAATACCAATGAACAAAGGGAGGGATACCATCTGATGAATCAAAGGACGTACACCTTAGAGAACTATTTCCTACAGGCAGTGTCTTATATAGGCAATTTTTTAAATTCTATAAATAATGAGGGAAAAAAACCTTGCTCATGGGTAAATTCATATTTGTATTCTGAAGTATATTAGATCAAAATATTTTCTAGTTATAAAGAACATTTCTAGAATTTTGAAGACAAATTTTGTTTGGTCATTAAGTAGTAAGTGTAATAAACAAGATTTCAACTAATCTGCAACATCTTATTTCTTTTAGAGAAGAAAAGATGTGGGTAAAATAATAAAAATGTTGATTTCTAAAGCTATATCTATTTATAATGCCATTATTGAACAATAAGCTACTAGGGAATTTTGATGTGGATCCTTTTAACTATATATCATAGAAGTTATTATTATTTCTACTACTGATAATAATCATAGATAATAGTTGTTGGATTCTTATACTGGATGATACACACTGAAATGCCTAGTAGTTTATTGTTCAATACTGGCATTATAAACAGATTTTTCATTTATATGCAGTTACAGTTACTGATGGTGAGGTTCCCTAACAATTTCAAGAAATATCTTCTTCTGTGGCATACAATTATTTTTAACTTTTACTAAGCTAGATGCTTCCCTGGTAGCTCAGCTGGTAGAGAATCTGCCTACAATATCGGAGACTCTGGTTTGATTCCTGGAGGAGGGCATGGCAACCCAATCCAGCATTCTTGCCTAGAGAATCCCCATGAACAGAAGAGCCTGGTGGGCTACAGTCCATGGGGTCGCAAAGAGTCAGATACAACTGAGTGACTGAGCAAACCACAGCACAGCACAAGATGGATGCAGCAGTACCAGGATACTCAGCTAAACTGTACTATTATCATTATTCATTTGTATATTAGATATTAATTCCTTTAACTATTTAAAGTCTAAAAAGAATTATACTTAAGTTATTACCTGAATTTCTCTTTCCAAGTTTGATTTCAATTCCTTTGGTTTCATCAGCTATTGTTCGTCAAAAAGACAAATAAACCATGAGTGTAACATGAAACGACACTTACATATGCAATTGGTCCCATTTTCATCCAAAAGTTGATTATCAGCACAGGCACATACTCGGCCTCCTGGGATGGCCAAGCACAGAGTACCGCAGGCTCCATTATTGACCCGGCACATATTGTCACCTGCGAGAGAGTGAAGAAACGGCGTCAGAGGACTCGATTCCGCACAAAGTCAGCCGGTTGGGTTCACGTTCTTTCTAGGTGATGTTTTGTAGGCATTCAAGTGTACACACATATGTACCATGGACACATTCATGTAATCAGGATTCCTGCTGAGTCATAAAAGAAATCCAAAAAGGCTTGAAAATATATGATGCACTGGTACATAAGAGGAATTTGCATGTTGCTTGGAAGATATAGGGGTCTGTGCGCAGATAGGCAACAGAAGAGAAAAAGACAGAGTGGATTAAATGGTGTCCGTCCAGGACAGATTCTTAGAGAGGCCTTGTATATGCAAGTTTGAGTTCTTCAGAAAGACTACAGACAGGCATTATGGATGTGCCTTTGAATCCCAAATAAACAGAAAGGGTTTCCCTGGGGGCTCAGATGGCAAAGAATCACCTGCAATGAAGCAGACCCGGGTTCAGTCCCTGGGTTGGGAAGATCCCCTGGAGAAGGGAATGGCAATCCACTCCAGTATTCCTGCCTGGGAAATCCCATGGAGAGGGAAGCCTGGCAGGCTACAGTCCATGAGGTTGAAAAGAGTCGGACATAACTGAGTGACTAATACCAAAGAGAAAGCAAACAAATACTGGGGAGATGGGAGGGATTTTCCTTCCTCTTTCGCAAGGAGTACGCTGGCATGTCAGTGCACTAAGGAATGCAAGGAACGCAGGCTGTCTGTGAAGGCTTAAAAATGAGCAGCCTCACTGGCATCAGGAGAATGTGCAATGCACAAGGGTAAAGTGTTGTCCCCGGGGAGGAAACAGCCGAGGCGCTGAAGAGACATCCGATTGCTATCAATAAAGCAGGCTTGAGGGGAAATTCATAGTGGTATTATTCATGAACATATGTGAGGCACCCTTGGAGACTCAGATAAAACAGGTAAATTTCTGAAGAGGCTGGAGAATCTGTTCTATAAAGGTGTATGCCAAAGTAAGTAAAATTGAGGTTGTCATCATTTTGACCCTATTTATTTCTACAAGTTGGAAAGATGAGGAAGAAAGTCTCTTTTCTGAGATATATATGTGTAGACCAGCAGCCCAATCGGCAGTGTAAAGGCCAGGATCATTTTACACTATGTATACACCTTGCATTTTCCAAGATATCAATAAATAACATTTCAACTACATCAGAATTTTTTACTCAAACATTAAAAATTAAGACTTTTAATTACTGGGAGACATATAGTCAATAATATGATGATTAAAACTGTATTGGCAGTTAAAGTTCAAGTGCCAAAAATGTGATAAAAGTGATAGATTAGGCCATTATACTCAGGACTTCTGGGGTTAGATGTGCTATGAAGAGTATTAATAAATGAGCTAAAAAACTTGAAATATTGCTATATGCAATAAATATTTAACTCATTCCCATAGATTATCATTGTGTCCTCAGATCAGAAAAAAAATCTAAAGTGTATAATTATTTTTTTCTCATTATTCTGAGAAGTAAAGTCAATTTGCAATGTTTATAAAAATTAAATATATATATATATTTATATATATTTTTAAAAGCTAAGGAAGTTAAGTTCAGTTCAGGTTTCTTCCAACAGGGAATAAAGAACATTTTTAAGCAACTTCCAGATTTAGTCATATTTATTCCAAGACAATGAAATAAACATATAATATTTCATTGGATACTTAGGTGTTCTGTCTACATTATGCACATTTTGTACAGGATTAAACTACATAGTGAATATTTTAGTAACATATAGAATCTGGAAAATGAGAATTAACTCAAAATATTTTGAGAAGTATATGAATAATTTAAAGCAGTAAGAAAAGAAGAAAGTACTAAAAACAATATTAGGCTATATTTTCCTACCAAAAATATATGCTGAAAGTCATACTCGTTAATTCAACAGCATGATTCATGCTTACTATTGTCACTGAATATAAAATTTAAATTTAAGTATTTAGAAATAAATTACCATATTCAAGATTTAAAGTATATTCCTTTTCTGTGAGTACAGTATGTTGAAAGAGAGAAATTGGTATTTGTACTGTCATGATAGAAATTCAAAACCTAAATTAATTTGAATAATTCCATATCTCATTAGAACTGCTTAGAATGTTTTTATTTTAGTCATATCCCAATATTTTTTTGAATTTATCACTTAAACATATTCCAGATAGGATTTATATAATACTCTTTACTGAAACATTAATACCTTGCAAAAGTAGTCATATAAAAATATTTTCTTGAAAACATGACTGACTGCAAAGAGCAATAAAATCTTTACACATAAATATCAATAAAAGTGCTCATTAACATATTGATAGGCTTCATTTTGAATATCCATAATTCATCAATCCCAGGGTTAGTTACCTTACGTACACTTTCATTTTATTTAAGTTTATAAAAAAATTATAAAGATAGGTTTCATCTCATTGTGGTTGAAACTACTGAAGATCTAAAGAATTAAATGACTTCTCTAATATTTAGAATATATATATAATCATTATAAAAGTAAGGATATATCACAAATATGTCACAAATTATTATTCATTTCCAGGTAATAATATTAATAGTCATATTACTTCTTTTTTCATATATTTTCTAAATATATAAAAATAAGAATTTATTTTAATCTAAAATTTATGTTCTAATACTCTAACTTGTTTATATATGACAAAATAAAATTAGATCAATAAGGGTCAGAAAAATAACTGAAAACAACAAACTAAAATTCTAGATTAAATCATTTAGGAAGTACTTTTTAAAAAATGAAATATGCAAGGAAAACAAATGATGAAAAGTTTTTTTTATTATTTTATTTTATTTTATTTTATTTATTTATTTATTTATTTTTTATTAGTTGGAGGCTAATTACTTCACAACATGAAGCTAAAGGTAAGGTCTGTCTGGACCAAAAACATTGCCTTTTTTCCTCAATCTGATAATTAGGAGAAGTAGGATTCTTCTGCCCCTTACAACGTCTGTCACAGACTGTGTAAATGAATGAATGAAACTTCTAGTTAGCAAGTTGAATGACAGTAACAGTGACTTGTGTGTGTAGAAACACGGTACAGGTATGTGGATAGATATGTCTGTTGAAACAAGATAAAGTATCTTGTTTCTATGTGAGTAAGAATACATACAATCTCTGCTACATAATTTGCATTTTAAGGCAGATTAAAGATATTTATTTTTAAAGGTATATCTGATATACTAGTGCATTGTAGTATAAGATTATTGAATCCTCAATGCTATAAATGTGTAGTCCAGGGACTCTTTATATTAAAAACAATTAATTGAATAAAAATTTAATAATGATAAAATTACAATCATTAAAAAAAGTCCCTTTCCCCATCTAAAAATATAGTAGCTATATAATTTTCATAAATTAAAATGGCTACATAAATGAATCATATAAAACTATTTTGTGGTCAGATAAGCTTGAATTTGAACCCTAATGTATCCCTGGCTCCTCGTTTTCTGAGGAGAATGGCTACATCTGCCTGACTTTTGGATTTTTCATATGTATAATATAAATTAATAGGACTTATATTAAATGTCTTCTGTGAGATTTAAATAAGACTATTTAGCCCACTTACTGGTAGTTATAATCACACTAAATTATTAGTTAGTAAATTTCATAACCCCATCATGGATCACAGCCTTGTCATAGTGAAAAGTATTGACAACTCCTCAGATAATTACTAGAGCCAGCAGGCTTTCAGAAGTGGGGAGAGGGGAATATCCATTTTGAACTCATTTTTAGTGCCTTTAGGATTTGAACCTTCTTAGTCAAGAAGCACCAGTTAGAACCAGACGTGGCATAATTGACTGGTTCAAAATTGGGAAAGGAGTATGACAAGGCTGTATACTGTCACCTGCTATTTAACTGATATTCAGAGTAGTACATCACACAAAATGCCCAGCTAGATGAATCACAAGTTGGAATCAAGATTTCTGGGAGAAATATCAACAGCCTCACACATGTAAATGATATCTTTCTAATGGCAGAAAGTGAAGAGGAACTAATGAGCCTCTTGATGAGGGTGAAAGAGGACAGTAAAAAGCCTGACTTAAAACTCAAGATTCAAAAAACTAAATCATGGCATCTGGTCCCATCTGTGAGTGTAACCAAGAAATTAAAAGATGCTTCCTCCTTGGAAGGAAAGTTATGACCAACCTAGACAACATATTAAAAAGCAGAGACATCACTTTCTCAACAAAGGTTCGTCTAGTCAAGGCTATGGTTTTTCCAGTGGTCATGTGTGGATGTGAGAGTTGGACTATAAAGAAAGCTGAGCACTAAAGAATTGATGCTTTTGAACTGTGGTGTTGGAGAAGACTCTTGAGAGTCCCTTGGACTGCAAGGAGATCCAATCAGTCCATCCTAAAGGAGATCAGTCCCGATGAGCAGAGCCGACTCATTGTAAAAGACTGATGCTGGGAGAGATTGAGGGCATGAGAAGCGAGCAGCAGAGGATGAGATGGTTAGATAACATCATCGACTAAGTGGCCATGAATTTGAGCAGACTCTGGGAGATATTAGGGCTTGCCAGGTGGCATGGTGGTAAAGAATCTGACTGTCAATGCAGAAGATGCAAGAGACGCAGGTTCAATCCTTGGATTGGGAAAATCCCCTGGAGTAGGAAATGGAACCCATTCCAGTATTCTTGCCTGGAAAATTCCATGGACAGAAGAGCCTGGCGGGCTACAGTCTAAAGTATTAGAAAGAATCAAATGTGACTTAATGACTGGACAACAAATTTCATATATTTATCATAGAAACTGATCTATTACTTCTAATTTGATATGGGAAATTATTCATCAACATTTTTAAGAATATTGTCCTTAGTTAATGATCTCATTCTCTAAACATGCAGGAAATACAAGTGCACTTCTGAAACTAGAAAGCTAAAAGAGTGCTAGTTTTATACTTAGTTTTATGCTAAGTATTATAGTATTATGCCATACTTTCTATGAATTATTTTAGGAGAGGGTTATAAAATTGTTCTAGATAGCTAATGTAAATGAAAAGGAAAGAAAGCTTTTCAATTAAATGAGAAGAAACAATTTGATATGATAAAAACATTTTGACCATAAGCCCTTAAGAATTACTTAGAAATTTATTCCTAAATGTAACTTTCTGTTTAGTATGATTATGTATCTATTGTTCTGAAATCAACTGGCATATTGCAAAGTAATTTGATAAGAGTTTTTCCTGATTACTAATTTGCTAACACCAAGTCTAAGAGTTTAGATGTGATTGATAGCATTCTTAAATATTTTTCATGGTGTTCCTGTGGTTGTGTGTGATATTAGCTATCATCTATGTATTTATATGCATATACTCATAAGCATATATATGAATACCAAATATAAATATACTCTCTCTGTACTACAAATATAAGCTTTCCTTTTCATTTACATTAGATATATGGAACAATTTTATAACCCTCTCTTTAAATACCTCATAGTATATACAGTCATATATTGTAGAGAAACAAGGTACAAAGCTATGTAAGATCAGCTTATTTCCTTCCATGAAGAATTAGCAATATGTATGACTTGGTTTTCTACTCTATTACAAATTTATCTTCAAAAAAGTCTATTAAGAGTATTTAATCAAAATTTATATGCCACTGATTACTATGTTTCTAAATATTTATTACTATTCAACATTCAAAAGATGCAAAGATAGATACCACTGACAGAAAATTGTAACATGATAACATATTTGTTTTTGAACACCAGAGAACATTTTGTTTCATAATCTGACCACTTTAATCAATGTAGAAAAAGGTAGCACGCATCTAGATTCAAAGTAGGTTATCTAATTTCAATGTCTATTGATCAAAAAAGATGTTGACCAGGCATCATTTCCACATTCTATTGTATGCTCTGGGAGGAAAACTCAAAGTATTGATTATTTCTCCTAAGTTAATGAAAAATAATCAATCAATTTGGCTGAACACATATTTTCAATAAGACAACACCGTGAGTCATAGAGCAAATCCACACTAGCTACTATTTTACATATGGTAATGGATATGTTTAAATGCTACTCTCTTTGTTACCTAAATTCTGAGTAATGCTGTTTGTGGATAGCCTAATAAATGTTAATAACTCATGCAGATTAAAAATTATACAAATCATATCTGATTTAATAAGACATGAATATCAGAGTAGATTATTTCACTTTCATAACATCTATAATTATTTAGTATACCTCAAATGTATATGAAATTGATCAGATAAATATACAAAGATATTTTAAAAAATACTATTATCCTTATATTATACATATATATATTTTAACATTTTCCCATAATGTTGCTTCCACACTGAAAGTTTTTCCACTTCTCACAATACTGACTCTTTTAAAACATTGAAGACTTTTACTTTAAATAACAGCCTTCTCCAGTGTAAATGACATGAAAAAGAAAGTATCTGGAAAAAACCTTGAACTTCACTCTAATAGAATTCCCAGAGTTACTCACTCAGGATATTTTGAACAATAAGTAATAAATTTTTATGGTAACAAAGGCTAAGATTTGATTGACTTTGGAGTGACTAGACACCTTTGATCATAAAACTTCAGCAATACTATCAAAATAAAATCTTTATGCAACCTCAGTGAAGTACTATTATATGTAAAACTCAGATGTAATTTTATCTGGTTTTTAATACCTTGTTGCTTTCGTGGATCATAAATCTGAAGCCCAAACAGGGGTGGTCTTTCACGCCTCAGTAATGTCACCTCATTAGTTATCAAATCTAGTTGAAAAATGGAACCATTCATATAATCAGTCCAGAACACATAATTCCCATGATGCGACAGTCCAAAAGGATGGTTCAACTCTTTCCCACTGTAAACAATCTGTAAAATATAAACACATTGTGAAAAATCAGAACTGACCTTTAGAAACATAACCAAATATTTAGAGAGAATACTCAAATAAGTAGAACAATGATCTACCTAAAAACTTTTCTCTCAGTATATCTGAAAAATGGATTTCACAATGTGAGCATATTTTCCTGTTTTTAGGACATGTTATACATTGCATCCATTTCAGTTCTCTCATGCACAAAATTATACATATGGTCAAGAAATACAAACATTAAAATAACTTTGTCTGATACTCTTCCCTATCTCTTTTCTTATGATGTTACAATAAGATATTCTGGGATAGAAATTGATCTGAGTAATTAGCATTTGTGTCTTGCAATATTGTTCATCCAATAGTCAAGGGATACAACATGGTCTTATAACACTGGGAGTGGATGGAAGGTAGTGATTTAATTCTTCTTAAGTCCGTAACATTAGGTTAAATGCAAATCAATCTTACTTATTTTGGGAAAGATATTTAAGGCATTGTTAGAGTTAACCAATGACTGAAATAGTCTTAACTGATAAATGCATCACATTTCTCAAACAGAATCTTTAGTAGATAGACTTGGTCAATTGTGCAAACACCCTTTCGGAAAAAAGAAGGAAGTATACTGTCAAAGGAAACATTTTGGTAATTTCTCACATTCCATTTTCCTACTGTTTAACTAAATATTGAAGCCATATAGTCATAAGGCTGTATGTGCTGAGGTGACTGACCACAGGAGAGAATAAAGAAGTGATATTTTGCCAGTATTGCCTCTCTCACACAGTCAACGGCATCCTCAGTTTCACAGAAGAACTTCAAAATCATTTTGCAATGATTCTACCAAAAGGGCCAAGAAGATGTTGATATTTATTCACATCCATGGACTTGAAATTCAGTCTACTCTTGTATTTCAATTCCAATGTTATGAAGTTCTTTATTTGAGTAAGTGAATTATAAAGACTGTCACATTACATAGGTTAAATTTCAGCTCCAAACACTTGAAGATATTTGAACCAAATTGAGTTGGTTTGTCCTAGCAAACATCAATAAAGTAGAAACACCATTTTCAAACAGCTCTGATAGCCTAGGAGATTCGTTTAGCAATCCCCCAAATCCCGGCATACCACAGGGAGCTGGGCCTGGTCTCCCGGAGGCAAGTGCCAGCCACACAGCTTAACGCTCAGCCTCCTTCAGCCACCCCACAGAGAATACTGGCAGCCACCTCAGAGGGGTAAAAATAAGCTTGAAAGTATTTTTAACACAACACAACAGGGCTCTGCGAAAGAAGCCGGTGGGTTAAAACAGCAGCATTTGTCTTTTACCTTCCTGTGAGTTCCATTCAAAAACACTTTCTCAATATGATCATAATAGGCATCACACCAGTATAATGTGTGGGTGTGAAAGTCCAGAGTTAAACCGTTTGGCCACAGCATCTTTGAAGTCACAAAAATCTGCCGATTGAAGCCATCCATCCAGGCCTTCTCAATCCTTCCCACGCTGTCATCTATTTCATCTTCCTCCCAGTCTGTCCAATACATCCAGCTAAGACATGAAAAACCAGAGCGCATGTGTGTTATTTCAACCGGCCACCCAGTATAGTGGGATGCTACCTCAGGTTTGGCAGCTCCATAAAAATTAATTACATCCTGATTTTTTCTCCTATCTAAATGCTTATCTGCCCAAAGGAGGAGGTAGCTATGAAATACTCAGGGAAGTTAAGATTGGTGCAGTGGGGTGGGATGGGGAATGGGGGGAGGTACAAATGGGAGGAGACATATACACACATATAGTTGTGACTGATTCCTGTTGTTGTAAGGCAGAAACCAACACCACTGTAAAGCAATTATCCTTCAATTAAAAATGAAACAAAAATTGTGAAGTAAAGCCAGTCCAATTAGACACATTTGAGAAAACCCACAATGACTACTATTGTACTTACTAGACTTGTTTATTCATTAACCTAACAGTAAGTGCCAAATATTGATTTTTTTTTTTTTTTTTTTTTGGTGTTGATACCAAGATTGTGAAATGATTCTTGAGGCATTGCTATTTTTAAATGGCCATTTATAAAACATATAATCAATTATATGATTAAATAGTAGATTGACTGGCATGAGAATGATAGCACAGTTGATGATTTACTCCAGACTTTATTTAAGCCCAGATAAATTCTTCTTTTTTATTTTTTTTAAGACAAGCAGTTGGATTGTCTTTGTTCTAAAGGGCAGAGGCATACTGGATTTGTTTGGCCAGGTTTAATTTGTCTTCCTGATGCAAATTATCTATGCTTTATTGCTGCTTATTATTACCCCCCAAACCCAGAGTAGATGATTGAGCTGCACATAAGTTTAATAACAGCAGGTTGACTGACCTTGAGAGTTTGAGTTTTAATTTCTATCTCAAACAAAAGCATCTGCCTTTAAAAACAAATCTTTTGTGTAAGCTATAACAGTGGGAGAGGGGGTTTTGAGCTAACGTTCCAACTGCCTCATGAATAAGGTTAAAACCCTCCACATGTGTTGTATTTTTGGGGGTCATGTGAAAGTTCCCGAGTTACTAATTAAAGTGTAGGGTTTAACTCTGTCATCTTGTATACAACTTTATAAAGCTTCAAAGCTTTTCTAAGCTGCTAACCTTGGAAGTGCCCTTATTAAATACCTTTGCCTCTCACATGTTCTGGATCTTAAAGAATTTCTGAGGTAATTTCAGACTAATCTCTGTTCATGACTAAAAATCTTACTGTGATCTAAGCAAGCAGATTGGGGACAGCTAAGGATGTAACACACCATCCACTCTTTTATGTCAGTTAAGCTCTTTTAAAATTCTCTTAACAGTTTATAATTATGCTGATAATCCTTTTTGACCTGAGGAAATATATTTAGATTGGTGACTTTAGTAAGTCAAAATACATTCTAATCAAAGAAAAAAACATGGCACTGTGCTTAGCTTGTATCATGCCTGTTGAAGTGGCTTTATTACTGGGACAAATTAGGAATAAACAGAAGATTCATTTGCTCTAATCCAGTGCTAGTTAGGTAAAACTACTTGAATTCAGCTATATAAATCAACTATGTAAAAGAAATAGACAACTTTTTCACCTCTATTGATATCTTTCCTGAAATTTTAAACAGTTAATCAATTTGGTTCTTTGTTGTTACTAATTTACAACTTGTTAAAATTGCAATTACATTTTCCTCTAGGTTTCCCTTTTGATAATTGTAATGCATTTTTTCTGTGACTACTAACCCAAATCACACATATATAAGTGTGTAAACATACACATAAACACACATACACACATACACACAAGATAATTCTTGATAGCCTGGTGGTGGTTTAGTCGCTAAGTCGTGTCTGACTCTTGTGACCCTGTGAATTGTAGCCTGCCAGGCTCTTCAGTCTATGAAGATTTTCTAGGCAAGAACACTGGAGTGGGTAGTCATTTCCTTCTCCAGGGGGTCTTCCAACCCACGGATCAAACCCATTTCTCTTGCATGGCAGGCAGATTCTTTACTTACTGACCTAAGAGGGTAGCCCAACATATTTTATATTTAATTACTATTTGAAAAACAGAATTGTCTGTGATATGATCTATTAACTGAGATATTTTTAATCAAACAAAATATAGGAAAAATAAAACTTAAATAAGTGATGCCTATCTGACAGAAATGGGGCCTCCCCAGTGGCTCAATGACAAAAGAATTCACCTGCAATGCAAGAGATGCGGGAAACGTGGGTTTGATGGCTGGCTCAGGAAGATCCCCTCAAGAAGGAAATGGCAACCCACTCCAGTATTCTTGCCTGGAGAATCCCATGGACTGAGGGGCCTGGCGGCCTACAGTCTACAAGGTCGCAAACACACACACTCAGCACATCTGACAGAAACTAGATATGTGATCATTACCTACCCATTTCATTATCTGATTAAAAGTTACATTGTGAAACCATATAATCATTATCAAAGATGATTGTTCAAAAACACACAAAATAGAAAAACCTATAAAATAAGCCATGCCCCTCATCCAGGGGATCTTCCCAACCCAGGGATCGAACCCAGGTCTCCCGCATTGCAGGTGGATTCTTTACTGTCTGAGCTACCAGGGAAGCCCGTAAAATAAGCAGGAGCTCACAAATATTTTTATAGGTGGGACTTGGGGTGTCCCTCAAATAAAAATTAAGTTAACTGTCCTTTCTTATTACAAAAACAAAAAATACACCTCTATTTTTCAAAACCTGGTCAAATGCAATTTCATAATGAAGTCTGTCCCTAGTTTTTCTCTCAAAATTAGCTCTTTCTTCTGTATCCCAGTGACAGTTCTTACTTATTTTATAGAATTTATAGCATTTATAACTTGTATCAATTTTGATGGTGTTGCATGTCTGGTAATTCAAATTTTAAAAGTTCAAATAATTATGGGCAGGGCTTATTTCTTGTTCATATTTATACTCTGTAACATTAAACTTGGTTTTGTTGATATTAACCATGTCTCCAATTTAAATTGTATTATCTGATGGTCAATCCCCACAAATTCTAAATCTATAAGATTTTCTGTCATGGAATTAAAATAAATTTTACTGCTTTAAAACTTGATTGAGTTGATGAGATAATATCTAGCTTTTAACTAGAGGATGTGGTGCTCTTACTTGAGAGAGGGTTATAGAAAATCCTGATTGGAGGGATATATGCATTGCTTTTGCATTCATCTTTTCCTAGAGACAATGTTTTGAGAAATCAGAACTGGAGGTATAAGTTTCTAAGTTATTGGTGTAAATTGTGAAGTGTGAAATGTTTGGAAGAGGGGGAGTTAATATGGAGCCATCATCTTGAGGAACAGTCCATCATAATTAATTCCTTCCATTTTGACAACTGCCAATCCTATTCTTTCACTGTCTCCTGTGTCAATCCTCACATTTCTATTGCTATTAAAAATGCTACCATCTGTCTTTTATCACTCTTCAAAGGGAACTCCCAATGGGTTGTTTCTCATAGACCTGTCATATGCCTTTCACTTGTCTTCCTAAATCATGAATTGAAAAAAAAAATGTGATATTTATCCTCAAAACCTTCTAATTATTTTGTTGACAGCAAAATCAGTCAAAGCTTTTAATTACAACATTGAAGATTTCTGCATAGTTCTAGTCTCACCTTCTGCTATGATCCTTCACATGTCCCCGGCTCTAGCCTTAATTAACTCATCTACCTCAAAATCACCAATAACTCCCCTTGCTTCCAAGCAAGTACTCATATTGCCCCTCAGAGTACAGTGACTAACATGTCACCCCAAACTCTAAGCTTCTGAGGAAATTCATTAGGAAATCCTATCCATCCTCTAAAGTTCAAATCTGAACTTTAAAACTTTAAAAATCTTTAAAAATCTCGCTAAATTCCCCAAAAGAATGCATTTAATACTATTTTAATTTACAGATAAATTGTGTGGTGTGTGTGTGTGTGTTTACAGCAAGCATACTGCTTTATAGCATCCTTGAAGACATTTATCGCCTTACTGATTTCTACTGATCTATATAGTAGTTATTTAATAATGTATTTTAATAAAGAAATAAATGAATAAATCCTTTACTAATTCTATAATTGGTTCAGAAGCTTTAGATAAGAACATAGTTCTGAACAGAGTAATTTTTGTTAATAGGCTATTATGACAGAGAATATCTGTGATGCTTCCTTGTGTACAATGCAAAAGGTATTATGGTAGAAAAAATATGAATAAATCAGTTTTTTTTCTGAAAATGTTTTGCTTAAAATTATATTATGCTATTTAAAATAGAGCTTTTCAAACCTAAATCACATCTTCATAAAAAATAAAATAAAACAACTTATATTAGGGTCAAACAATTATTTGGATACAAATTCAGATGGTCCTATTTCGACTTGTCTTCCAATCCATTCGCCACAGAATAGTAAGAATAGTTTGCTTTTTTAATATAAACTGATGATATCACAACTCTGCTTTACCCTGGCACTGAAGAATGAAGTTCTCATCATGGTACACAAGGCCCTGCTTTCTTTAAGATTTTACCTTCAGTAACTTTCCCAGTTGCCATCTACAGCCAGTCCCACTGTCTTCATTGCAGTTCATATAACCACTGAAAATCTTCAGCTGTACCATTTTCTTGATCTGAACACTTTCCCTCACTCTCCAAGGCTTGCTCCTTCTCTAAACAAAGTTTCAACTGAAATGATGGCACGTTAAAGAGACTTTTCAGGAAACCTATTTAAACAGTTTTCTGTTAGTCTCCTTTGCCTTAACATGCTTGTTTGACTCCATTTCTTTGGTCTCTAGAAATTACATTAATTGCTCACTTGGTGCTTATTTACTGTTGCATCTCCCCATTCCCTAGTTTGCAGATAACACAAAATGCTCCATGAGGCTAAGACTACGCCTGTTTTGTTAACTACCGTAGTTCTAGCGCGGCACTCTGAGTGTAGTATATTTTTACAAGAAAAATGTGTGTATATGGGGTATACACATATGTATTCCATGTATGTATACATATGTATACATGCATGCATATATACGTGTTCATGTCTGTTTTTTAAGTGGGTGTATGACA
This sequence comes from Muntiacus reevesi, assembly GCF_963930625.1. Classification (NCBI taxonomy): domain Eukaryota; kingdom Metazoa; phylum Chordata; class Mammalia; order Artiodactyla; family Cervidae; genus Muntiacus; species Muntiacus reevesi. Next base: position 216,251,087 of record NC_089251.1, read on the forward strand.
GCAGTATTCTACTTAAAAATCTGTCTGATGGGAGAAGTAGAAGAGTCATTCTTTGCAGCATTAGAGGCAAATACAGAATTAGCTGGTAGATAGGTTCTACTGGGATGCAGATATTGACTTAATGAAAAGAAAAAAATGTCATATCAGATTTGTCCCTAAATGTTTTGAATCACGTATTTACATGCTATAGGTTTCAAATCTAAACTGGATGCTTGCCTCTTAGGGAAGTGTTACGATGGATTTCTGAATCTGAAGAGAGAGGCAGGACTAGTGACCCCTGAATTTCCTTCCAAATCATCTGGTTCCATAACCTCCGCTCAGTGTCATTTCCCTGAGTACCTGAAAAACCCTATAATTCTGTTGGAAAATATTTTCCTCTAACAGAATACTGAGAAAGAAGATTTTATTTTAAGATATATTTGAAACATCTTGCCTCAAGGAAATTTAGAAAAGGTGGAATAAATATTTTCTTTTAATATTAGGATTACCTTGGTTTAAGGTCAGAGAAATGACTTGCTTTATTTATTTATTTATTTTGGTATGACTTGCTTTAAAAGTCCATAAATAAAATAGAAATTTAAAGAGTCCACACATAAAACCACTGATGTTACTTTATAATTATGCCTTACAAAAATTCAGTGAGTTCACCTGATGATTAGGTCAGCCTAGAAAGAAGCAGCCTGATTGTATCTGGAGCTAATCCCAATACAGTTTTAGGAACAGAAATCTGGTGATTTCAAATTACAAGTGAGTCATGTGCTTCCTAGTCAATTATCTTTTGTATGTATATGATAGAGTATAAAAAATAAATTTTGTTATCCTATTGTGAAACACTGAAATACAAGCTATGAAGGGGATAAAAACCACAGACAAAAACTGAACATGTAAAATATGCATAGCACTCATTTCATTCTGAGATTCTATTAGGAATTTTCACATTTTTTCCAATATTTTCATACATACAGTATTATTTGTATTCAGGTTAGCTCTGAGCAAAAATATAAGGAAAATATATTCCCATGAATAGCACAAAATAATACATCCTAAAGAAAGTAGCACCTACTATTATAAAATGATGTCACTATGTGAAAACTTTGGTTATATCTAAAATTGTATGACTCTCAATCTAGACTAATCAAGAGTAGCACAGTAAAGTGGTTTTGAATAAAATCTTGGGTTTAAGTATCTATCCAGTTTCTTAATAATCAAAAATTTTTTGCATATTTGTTACCAATTTCTCTGTAAAACAAGAACGAGAATAGCAACTAATTCAGAGGACCATTATAGGGAATCATGGACAGAGCACAGTAACCTATTTAATACAACACCTGGTCCTTAGTAAATGAATAACAGAGTTGCTATTCTTTTAATACATTACATTTCAATAGTCTTTAATTAAAAGTTAAATCAATTGATTTGTTGGTTTGAATTACTTATCTTGGTGTCAGTCCATCTAAAATGGAAAATGATGATGTTTGTCAGAATAAATCAAGTAAATATATTCTTAATACAAATAATCTATATCAGTTCAATGCATTTTGGTAAGTTTACTTAGCACATTCTCTAGGAGAGGAAATAATTAAATGAGTAACTTTTCCTAATCAGGTCATTGATATGTGAATGCACATGTGGAATAAAATGTACTTCTTCTAGGTATGAAAAAACCAAATTATCTAGCATCATTTTCTTTATATAAAGCTGATCAAACATCTCATACCCGCTAACAGGATCCACCACAATCCCTCTGGGGTGGGACATTTCTCCCTCTAAGAGAGTCTTCCGACTCTGAGAAGCCTTCTCTAGCCTGGCCACATTAATGGTCTTCCTGTGGCCATCATTTGTCCAGTACAGGTTATTTCCTATCCAATCCACAGCAATGCCCTCCACATTATCCAGATCTGCAAAAAGCAAAAACAAGAAAGAAACAGATTTTATAGTAGTGTTCACTACTTACGTTCTACTTAATAAAAAGTTTAATTGTAAAAGGAATACATTCTGATCCATAAATTCTTTTAGAGTGAGGTTTTTGCCAATATCATCCCATAGAACAGATTTCACTTTTGTTTTGAACATCATTTTATGTGAATAACAGGCCCTTTCTTGAGATATTTTAATTGAAACAGTGATCTGCCAAAAAATAGGAAAGTATATGATGAGAGATAAAAGGGTGAAAATGAGTCTTCAGAATAAAAATATAGTTTTATAGGCTGTTCAGAAGTAAAATGTCAAGTAGTGTGATCAGATAGCATGTTCAAAAGTAAGCAGGTTTTTTTTTTTCCCCAAAAGTAAGCAGGTTTTTTTTTTTTCAAAAGTAAGCAGGTTTAAATACGTAATATATAATGTGAATAACCAAAACAATGCAAATGCCATTTTGCCAAGAGATGAAGAGGTTCAGTGGAAGAACATCTTTGAAAGCCCAGAACAGGTTGTCTCCATGGATCTGCAGGAAGAGTGAACTCAAAGAAGTGTTAAAATATATTCTCGACTTATTTTGAAAAAGGACAGCGTTACTGGCTCCTCTAAGAGACAAGCACTGATAACTTAAAGGAATACTCTAAACATACAATCGTTTGAGCTCCCCTAATTCAAATCTTTATAGAAAGGTAAACTCTAATGCTTATGAATGAAGGTTGACAGTCTATTATTACATAATAGCAGTAGAATAGATCCCCAATGTAGAGATTTTTATAACTACACTCGTTCTATTGTCTTTTCCTCACTTTTAGCCATTTTGTAAAGCACTTTTCAAATTGTACACATCATAAATATAACTCTGTTCCTCTATGGCAGAAAAAATTACCGTGAACTCCTTCACTTCTTTAAAAACCCAGAAAACCATTGTCTCTTTTCCTTGTGGTGTGAGATAAAGAACTGGCACTTACTGGACACGACAACAGGTAGGAGAACATCAGAGGCAGAGACGCGCATTCACACATTCCTGGGAAACCTACATGAGAGTCCAGTGCAGGTGCTCAGCCGTGTCTGACTCTGAGACCCCATGGACCGCAGCACGCCAGGCCTCCCTGTCCATCACCAGCTCCTGGATCGTACTCAAACTCAAGTCATTCGAGTCGGTGATGCCATCCAACCATCCCACCCTCTGTCGTCCCCTTCTCCTCCCACCTTCAATCTTTCCCAGCATCAGGGTCTTTTCAAATGAGTCAGCTCTCCGCATCAGGTGGCCAAAGTATTGGAGTTTCAGCTTCAACATCAGTCCTTTCAAAGAATATTCAGGACTGATTTCCTTGAGGATGGACTGGCTGGATCTCCTTGCAGTCCAAGGGACCAACACCACTGTTCAAAAGCATCAATTCTTTGGCACTCAGCTTTCTTTATAGTCCAGCTCACACATCCATACATGACTACTGGAAAAACCATAGTCTTAAATAGAAGGACCTTTGTTTGAAAAGTAATGTCTCTGCTTTATAATATGCTGTCTAGGTTGGTCATAACTTTCCTTCCAAGGAGCAAGCGTCTTTTAATTTCATGGCTGCAATCACCACCTGCACTGATTTTGGAGTCCCCCAAAAATAAAGTCTGTTACTGTTTCCACTGTTTCCCCATCTATTTTCCATGAAGTGATGGGACCAGATGCTAGGATCTTAGTTTTCTGAATGTTGAGTTTTAAGCCAACTTTTTCACTCTCCTCTTTCACATTAATCAAGAGGGTCTTAAGTTCCTCTTCATTTTCTGTCATACAGGTGGTGTCATCTGCATATCTGAGGTTATTGATATTTCTCCAGGCAATCTTCATTCCAGCTTGTGCTTCATCTAGTCCAGTGTTTCTCGTGATGTACTCTGCATATAAGTTAAATAAGCAGGGTGACAATATACAGCCTTGACGTACTCCTTTCCTATGTGGAACCAGTCTGTTGTTTCATGTCCAGTTCTAACTGTTGCTTCCTGACCTGCATACAGATTTCTCAAGAGGCAGGTCAGGTGGTTTGGTATTCTCATTTCTTTAAGAATTTTCAACAGTTTGTTGTGGTCCACCCAGTCAAAGGCTTTGGCATAGTCAATAAAGCAGAAGTAGATATTTTTCTGGAACTCTCTTGCTTTTCCAATGATCCAACAGATGTTGGAAATTTGATCTCTGCTTCCTCTCCCTTTTCTAAATTCAACTTGAATATCTGGAAGTTCATGATTCACATACTGTTGAAGCCTGGCTTGGAGAATATTGAGCATTACTTTACTAGCATGTGAGATGAGTGCAATTGTGTGGCAGTTTGAGCATTCTTTGGGATTACTTTTCTTTGGGATGGAATTAAAACTGACCTGTTCCAGTCCTGTGCCCACTGCTGAGTTTTCCAAATTTGCTGGCATATTGAGTGCAGCCTTTTCACAGCATCATCTTTCAGGATTTGAAATAGCTCAACTGGAATTCTACCACCTCCACTTGCTTTGTTTCTAGTGACACTTCCTAAGGCCCACTTGACTTCTCATTCCAGAATGTCTGGCTCTAGGTTGGTGATCACACCATCGTGATTATCTGGGTTGTGAAGATCTTTTTTGTATAGTCCTTCTGTGTATTCTTGCCACTTCTTCTTAATATCTTCTGCTTCTGTTAGGTCCATTCCATTTTTTCCTTTATTGTGTCCATCTGCATGATACTGCCTCATATATAGGTATCATAAATATTGACTCTTATCATATTCTTTAATCATGACCCTCTGGCCTTGGGAAAAATAAAATTTTCTTTTGTGACCCATTTTGCTAATTAGCATGAGCTCTAGCTCAGCATAACTAATCCAATGTGTGATTTGATCTAACTGAAAATCTCATTAGAGTGATATGTTCTCAATTTCACTAACCTATCTGCTTCATTACCAACCAATATGAGTAATTTTCACAGGTTAATTGTGCCTATGCTTAGAAAAAAGGTTTAATTTTGTCTTTATTTTATTGATGCTTAATTCTACTGAACACTCTCCTGTTCTAGCATAATGGAAAAGAGTAGCTGGTTACTCTTTTGTATTTATCATAGTCTGTGGCAGGTTTTTATCTTGATTATTGGTTTTCAAAATTTATATTACATCCAAAATCTAGTCCAGCATGGAAACTTCCTTCTTTTAAAACCTTTGCACTTTTAAAACATCTTTTGAAATTGACTTGACACTTTTCTTTTTTATACGAAGCAGTTATAGCATTATATGATTGAAATTTTGTTTCTGACACTTGGGTAAGCAATTCAGTCACTCTGATCCTTAATTTTTTTCCATTTAAAAAGGGATGATAATAATAGCACCTATTCTTGTGAGATGATAACAAGACATAAATTAGCTACTGCATGTAAAATACTTAGCATACTGCCTGCAATATTATAAATTCTCAACACATGCTAGCTTTTATTAATTCATCAGGATTAAAAATGTATATATATTTGGGCTTTTTTGATAGGAATGTACCTTATGCTTTTCTCTTTTAAATGGTTATTCAGTAATGATTTCCTGAATTTTGACCAATGGCCAGATTTAATTAGAAATAGGATATGCAGAATCAGTACTGAATAAATAGAGTGGAATGGAATGGAATTCTAAAAAGCAGAATGTGGGAAGAAACTGTCTGTAATTGGTTTGTTTTTGTCTTTGAAAAATGAAATGTTTGAACTGCATAAATTAGAGATTAGAATCACAAGTTTTTGAACCACACTTCCGAGGCTCTGACACTCACTTACTCTCTAATGGAACAAGTTACACCTGATCTTTAAGATGGGTGTAATGATGGTGTTTAATGCATAGGATTGTTTTGAGGATGAAATTCATTAATATATGCAAAATTATTAAAAATAATATGTCACATAATTAATACTAATATAAATGCTGTTATGAATATTATTACTAATAGTACCACTACTATTATAATCTCTTTAAGTATCTGTCTTTGAGACAGAAGTGACTCAATTAGCTTAAAATGTTTTTTAATATTCTTTTTGTGCATGTCTGTTTTTCTCTTCTGGAAAGAATGAAGCTGAATGTAAATTTTAAGATTAAAAAAGTAAAAAATTAATCTGTGTGCCACTTGGAATCTTTTTTAGTCTATCTTTAACTGGACACAGAGAAATTTCCTCTCTTATAATTGCAGGACAAAGCCTGAACAATCAATGAATCCTTTTCTCAACAAATATACACTGGTAAGGTAAAACTCTACCTCTATATCATTTGGTATATTCCTTTAACTTATGACTTGGATGAAAAACTAAAACATTAGTTTTATATACATCTAATTTTTTATTCAAGAGGGTTTGGTTGACACTTGCCTGAGATCGACTATTTGGAACTCCCTAACAAGAAAACTTCAATTAGGTGATCAATAGCATATGAAGGTTTATGACACTGAACTTCCAAACAAACATAGGTAACTACAGAGACACTAGCTGCTAGTTCAAGGAAACACATGCCTGTTCAAAAGAAAGTTGTTTGTTAAAAAGAAACTTTCCAGAGTAGATTGCCTTGATACCTTTGGGTAAGAGTTGAAGTCGCCTTCACTCCAAAACCAACATTCAGTACCTCGTCAGCATCATCATCAGTACACAACTAATGGCAAACAAAATTATGACCTTTTTAAAAAATATGGTCAAAATCTTCCTTATGTTTCAAAGAAATACCCATTTTCATTTATCAGTAGGAAGGAACTTGTAGTTTTTCAAAAAACAAAAATTCCAATAATAATGGTTTCTTTTAATTTTTTAGTAGATTGAGATTATGTCCGTATGTCCCCTTTAAAGTAAAGAATCGAGACACTTATCTATATAATTCAGGTTGAAAATAGACTTTTCATGTACTCTGTAAATACTTAAGATTAACATATTATTTGACTCAAATTATTAACTTTTTCATTACTTTTTCTTTGTAAACATTGCTCTAGTATTTCAAGAATAACTTTTATAAATAGACACAATATATAATAGTGTGCTAGAAAAATATGCATCTCCATGAAAATCTAGATTTTTCACTCAAGTGAAAAATTCTTGACAGTAGTATTGTTATTTCCTACAAGTGATACCTACCATAAATGAAATGAAGATGAATAAGAGATAATTAAACATATGTAAATGGAAAGGAATAATTATGTAGATTTAAAATAAAACAGAAAGCTATTTAATTAATGTAATATCTAGGATTAGGTAAAATAAGCATTTAAAAAGAAGTTGGGAAATATATTCTAAAACCAAATATTATTATGGGTATGATATTTAGATATTATATATTTGTGGAAAAGAAGTATTAAAGTTCTTATAGTTAAAATGAAATCTTCCACTTTTAAAAATGGGTTCAAGATAAAAAATAAATAAATAAATGGCTAAGGATATGAGCAATGGCTTTAGTTTCCTTAAGGTGTATAGGTCATATCTCCAGATTAATACATAAGTCTTAATGCTTTACAAAATAATTTTATTAATATTGTAAGGAATTAATTGGATATTACACCCCATAACTGCCACTATTAAAACACAGGGCCTAGATTTTTCCAAAGTATTCAAGTTTTTCTATCCTTAGTATGAACATTATTTTTCTGAGTTAGAGCAAAGTATTAAAATTCCAGAAGTGTTGGCATGAGTGCAAAGTATGACCACATGCCTTAAGTAACTGAGAGTGCCCTACAAATGTAGACACATCCAGAGACAGGGGTGCCTTATCATGCCTCAGAGTTACTGCTTGGACAACTCTCCTGCCTCATATGCCTATAGTTCAATTAATACAAATTCTTTCTGTGCATTTCAATAAGGTCGTAGGGCTTCCCTGGTGGCTCAGAGGTTAAAGCATCTGCTTGCAATGTGGGAGACCTGGGTTTGATCCCTGGGTTGGGAAGATCCCCTGGAGAAGGAGATGGCAATCCACTCTAGTATTCTTGCCTGGAGAATCCCATGGACAGAGGAGCCTGGTGGGCTGCAGTCCACGGGGTCGCAAAGAGTCGGACACGACTGAGTGACTTCACTTCGCTTAGGTGTCACAGCTCATGTGTATCTGACATGTGTGAATGAAGTTCATTTCATAAACACTGTGGCAATAATGTTTGCCTACTGAATTCTCTGTCTCATAAGGTCACAGGAGTACTCGGCCAGACTAAAGGTTTCTGTATTATCTGTCCCCAGTGGCTAGCTGAGGCTGATGCTATCATCCTCATTTTCATTCCAGGTCCTTCCTCAGTTCATTTATTAGGTTGAGGAGGGTGAATACACAAGCTACTCACAATGGAAACAAAGTATTTTGCTGTTTTATTCAAAGAGATATGTAAAGTGCATATAGGGGTCTTGATTTCCGGATGAACAGAATACAACACAGCACAGTGATTTCCTTAAAAAAAAAGAAACACAACATGTTTTTATTTTCAGTCTGGGGAGAAGGTGATACAGGTGGTCCCTCTATGACATTCAGATACTTCGCCTTTGATGAAATAATGAGCACAAGTGAAGTCACTTAGTCGTGTCCGACTCTTTGCAACCCCATGGACTGTAACCGATCAGGCTCCTCCAGTCATGGGATTTTCCAGGCAAGAACACTGGAGTGGGTTGCCTTTTTCTTCTCCAAATAATGAGCATATATGAGCATAAAGAGAATGTCACAGTATGTACCATACTTACCAATATAATAATCTAAAGTGATAAGTAAAATGAAACATATTAAAGCCTGTTAGGAACTGAGATTTTTACCCTACTTTCAAGCCTTCAATTTAGCCTGTTTCTGTTTCAGCTATGATGGTGGATGACACAAAACTTGTAGTTCAGGTATGGCACAGCTAGCGGCATGGTCATCAGTCGACTGGTGTCCCTTTAGTCCACAATCCCAAATGGGATGGGCCTATGTGGATGCCTTCACACACAGTGGGCTGCATTACATAGGAGAAGAATTCTGAATTGATAAAACCTAGTATTTTCTAATGGGCAATAAGCCAGCCCTGCCTATTTGCACCAGATGGATGTTCTACCTCTTCTTCCAAGTTTCTGTTCTATGCAAACATCCTTGTTAGAATATTTCAGAACAAAAGGCTATTGGTGCCTTCCTCTAAGATATGCAGAAATCAGAGAGATCCATGGAGAAGTGTCTCCCAAGAAAAGATCCTAAAAAGTTATAATTTATGTTTTTAACAATGCAGATGAAGTAAAGAAGTATATGAACATGACTGTAAATAACAATCTGGGTTCCAGGCTACAGCTCTATGGGAATTCTCTATTGATTTACACTACTACACTTCATATTGTTCAACTAGCTATGTGTGATAACTAATTTATAAGTCAATTTGGTCAGGGCATAGTACACAGAAACTCAGTTAAATATCAGTCCAGATATTTCTGTGAAGGTACTATTAGATGATATCAACATTTAAATCAATGCAATTTAAATAGAGCAGATGACTCTCCATAATGTAGGTTGATCTAATCCAATCAGATGAAGGCTTTAAGAGAAAGCAGACTAAGGTCTCCTGAGGAAGAAGGAATTTGGCTTTTAAACTGTCTTTGGATTCAAGCAGCAACATCACCAACTTTTCCCTGCATCTACAATCTGTCATTCTATCCTATAGATTTTGGACTTGCTATTTTCCACTACTGTGTGAGACAATTAAGTATATATCTCTAATTCTTCTTCTCTATGTACACAATCTATAGGCCCTGTTTCTCCAGAGAATCCTAATACATCACTGCCATGCCTGTGATCTGGAAGAGCTTTTGCTGCTAACTTCTGTTAACAACCTTTTGTTACCCAATTCCATCCACTTAGCAAGAGAGATAGAGAAGTGAAGTTGCTCAGTCGTGTGTGACTCTGTGATTCCATGGACTGCAGCTTACCAGTCTCCTCCATCCATGGAATTTTCCAGGCAAGAGTACTGGAGTGGGTTGCCAGTTTCCTTCTCCAGGGGATCTTCCCGACCCGGGGAATGAACCTGGGTCTCCCACATTCCAAGCAGATGCTTTACCCTCTGAGCCACCAGGGAAGCCCAAGAGAGAGAGAGAAGAAAGTAAAAATTGCTTCAACATCTGAACAGAAAAGATTGGAGATATTCTTGAATATTCCATTTGGTCCTTTGAAGTGATTATAATTTTAAAAAAGAAAATACTTTGGAACTTATTGCATTAATACTAAATTACTCCATCTCTATTAAATGAAAAAGCAACTCTATCAAAAGTCACTTGAACAATTTCATTTCATAAAAAGTGATGTTTTCACTAACTATATTTTCTAATATGTTTCATATTTTTGAATTTGGTCATTTAAACATCCAAACAGATGTCACTTCAGTTGATAATTTTTATTGAACTTTGAAAAGAAACACACTTTTCTTAGGCATCATGTTTAGTGAAAGACAGTGACCATTAAATTTCAAGTTGAGTTTAAAAGTCAGAGGCTGTACATCTCCATTATACTTATAATAACCAGGACAAAGAACAAATGTGTCATCCCATCCGACCATCTTCCTGGAGATTAGCATAACATACTAAATTATCAAAAGTGTACTTATTTCAGACACTCATTAGTACCTAGTGGGAAAATGATAGGCAAAATACATGTGTGGATAATAGGTAAATGAGATAAAGGAAGTCAAGTACTTAATAGTAATTTATCTCACAATAAGTTTATATAGCTACCCAGAAAAATGCATACAGTCATAACCCTCTTTAGTCCACAAGTAGCCTTATAAAACTGAAGCAGTGAATCGGGGAAGATGTGATAATAAAACTAGGCAGAGATATAGTTTTAAATCTGGTAGTTCATAGACTAAAGGCAGCTAGAGAATCATATGGAGCTTCCCTGGTGGCTTAGTAGGAAAGAATCAGCCTGCAATTCAGGGGACACAAGTTTGATCCTTGGGCCAGGAATCTCCCCTGGAGAAGGAAATGGCAACCTACTACAGTATTTTTGCCTGGGAAATCCATGGACAGAGGAGCCTGGTGGACTAAAAGCCCTTGGGGTTGCAAATGAGTCAGCCATAGCTTAGAGACTACAGATACATGAGAATCATATAGTCCAACATCTAGATCTACCAATCATGGAAAAAGAAAAAAACCTGAAAAGTAAAGTTATTCACAAGGGACCCACATTTAGTTAGTAGTCAATTCAGTCAGTCTGGACATATGACTCTTGTTCCAATGTACCTATCCACCATAAAGTTGGATCTCTAGCATTGTAAAAAGAAAAATTATAAGTTGAAGCAAGAGACAAAGAAAGTTAACATAAGCAACAATTTATTAGCAGGAAACAGTGGGACATGAAAGAGAAAGGAGTAGAGATAAGTAAGATTACTGAAGGAAAGGAGGATTTAACAACCTTCCAATCAAAACATTATTCTCAATAAACTGCAGATTTGACTTCTGACCTAAATACAGTAGATGGCTGATAATGTAGAGTTTCAATAAATGTCTGTATAATGGAAGACAAATATTAAAATAAACAAGGAAAAATTGAGACATTGCTATAGTATACACAAAACTGAGAAAATATAATTACTAAATTCATGATGGAAAAACTGGTGAAACTGAGTAAGGTTTTTTTTTTTTTTTAAACTGAGTAAGGTTTTTAGTAGGGCTGTATCAACATTAATTCTCTACTCTTGATAATTGTTTTATTAGGTAAGATGTTACTATTAGGAAAACTGTGTGAGGGATATCAAAAAAATCTATATACTATTTTGTAGTTTTTCCACCAAACTAAATAAATGTAGTTCAAAATTAATTTTCAAAAATTTAATCAAATAAAAGAATGAATGGTTTTATAAATACAAATAATACAAATACTATTTGCAATATAAAGAATATACTATTTGTAATATAAAAATATATTATTATTTGTAACATGAAGTCACAGGACTGGAAAAGGTCAGTTTTCATTCCAATCACAAAGAAGGGCAATGCTAAAGATTGTTCAAGCTCCCCCACATTTGCAATCATTTCACATGCTAGCAAGATTATGCTCAAAATCTTTCAAGCCAGACTACAACAATACACAAATGAAGAACTTTCAGATGTACAAACTGAATAAGAAAAGACAGGGGAACCAGAGATCAAACTGCCAACATCTGTTGGATCATAGAAAAAGCAAGAGAATTCCCGAAAAACACCTACTTCTGCTTTATTGACTAGGCTAAAGCCTTTCTGTGGATCACAATAAACTGTGGGAAATTCTTCAAAGGATGGGAATACTAGACCTGCCTTACCTGCCTCCTGAGAAACCTGTATGCAGGTCAAGAAGCAACAGTTAGAACCAGACATGGAACAATAGAATTGTTCCAAATTGGGAAAGGGGTATGTTAAGGCAATATACTGTCACCCTGTTTATTTAACTTATATGCAGAGTACATCATGTGAAATGCTAGGTGGGATAATGCTCAAGCTAGAATCAAGATTGCCAGGAGAAATATCAATAACCTCAGATATGCAAATGACAACACTGTTATGGCAGAAAGTGAAGAGGAACTAAAGAAACTCTTGATGAAGGTAAAAGAGAGTGAAAAACCTGGCTCAAAATTAAACTTTCAGAAATGAAGATTATGGATCTGGTCCCATCATTTCAGGGCAAATAGATGGGGAAACAATGGAAACTGTGGGAGACTTTATTTTAGGGGGCTCCAAAATCACTGCAGATGGTGACTATAGCCATGAAATTAAAAGACACTTGCTTCTTGCAAGAAAAACTATGACAAACCTAGACAGTGTATTAAAAAGCAGAGACATTGCTTTGCCAAAAAAGGTCCATCTAGTCAAAGCTATGATTTTTCTAGTTGTCATGTATAGATATGAGAGTTGGACCATAAAAAAGGCTGAGCACCAAAGAATTGATACTTTTGTGCTGTGGTGCTGGAGAATACTCTTGAGTCTCTTGGACAGCAAGGAGATCAAACCAGTCCATCCGAAAGAAAATCAACCCTGAATATTCATTGAAAAGACTGATACTGTAGCTGAGGCTCCAGTAGATTGGCCACATAATGGTAAGAGCTGACTCACTGGAAAAGAACCTGATGCTGAGAAAGACTGAAGACAGAAGGAGAAGGGAGCAACAGAAGAGATGTTTGGATGGAATTACTGATTTGATGGACATGAGTTTGAGCAAATTCCACGAGATTGTAAAGAACTGGAAAGCCATGCGATGCTCTAGTCCATGGGGTCACAAAGAGTTGGACATGACTGAGCAACTGAACAACAGCAAAATATAAAGAAGATGTTAAAGGTTAACTGTAACATAATTGTAGAAGAGGGAAATAGTTAAAATAGCAATATTAATGCTATATTTTCTAACAGTTTTGGTGTGGTGAGCTAAATGAATCCTTATGATTCCACAGAAAATTGCTAAAGAAAATTAATGCTAAATAATTTACACAAATAAGTATATAGTATAAATTCATTCAAGGTAGGTATGAAACTGTATAAGTAAACCTTGAAACTGCAAGCAAATGATATGTTCATCTGGAGAGTCTGGGAAAGTTTAAGACAAGGATGTCTTATGTATATTAACTAAAAATAATATTTTTATTAAAAATGTTACTTAAGTAAAATGAAGCCATGAAATTAAAAGATGATTGCTCCTTGCAAAAAAAGCTACAATCAACATAGACAGTGTATTAAAAAACAGAGACATTACTCTACTGACAAAAGTCCTTCTATTCAAAGCTATGGTTTCTCCAGTAGTCATGTACACATGTGAGAGGTAGACCAGAAAGAAAGCTGAGTGCCAAATAATGGATGCTTTTGAATTGTGGTGCTGGAGAAGACTCTCTAGAGTCTCTTGGATAGCAAGGAGATCAAACCAGTCAATCCTAAAGGAAATCAACCCTGAATATTCCCTGGAAGGACTGATGCTGAAGTTGAAGCTCCAATAGTTTCACCTCCTGATGTGAAGAGCCGACTCATTAGAAAAAACTCTGATGCTGGGAAAGATTGAAGGCAAAAGGAGAAGGGGACGATAGAGGATGAGATTGGAAGGCATCACTGATTCAATTGACATGAGCTTGAGCATGCTCCAGGAGATGGTGAAGAAAAGGGAAGCCTGGCATGCTCTAGTTCATAGGGTCACAAAGAGTTGGACATGACCAAGTGACTGAACAGTAGCAAAGCTCAAATGAATTATGAAAATATGTAAAATTTTAGATTTCTGAAAAGTCATCAGAGAAGCTCTTTTTTAGAACAATTTCAGTAAATATCAAAGTAACTTAAGATAATCAAAGAATAATAATAATGATTCAACTTACTATCCCTTATTTTAGAAAAAAGAATCATTCTTCAATCATCATTGGTTGTATTTAATCAGTTTAATTACTATTTTCAAAGCGAAAGTGTTAGTTGCTCAGCTTTGTCGGATTCTGTGACTCCATGGACTGTAGCCCATCAGGCTCCTCTGTCCATGGGATTTTCCCAGGCAAGAATGCTGGAGTGAGTTGTCATTCCCTTCTCCAGGAGATCTTCCAAACCTACGGACTGAATCCCAATCTCCTGCATTGAAGGTGGATTCTTTACTGTCTGAGTCACCAGGGGAAGTAATGACAGCCAAATAAAAGGCTCCATTCATCCACTTAATGCACATTCCTTGCATATCTATTATATGCCAGGCACTGTTCTAAATCATAAGGGCCTATCAAAGAATGAAATAAACAAACACCTCTGATACCTGGAAGCTTACATTCTTATAGCAAGACAATAAACAAACAATATATACTTAGGATGTGCTTTCCTGGTGGTTTTGATGTTAAAGAATCTGCCTGCAATGCAGGAGACTTGGGCTCGATCCCTGGGTTGGGAAGATCCTCTGGAAAAGGGAACGGCTATCATTCCAGTATTCTGGTCTGAAGAATTTCATGGACAGAGGAACCTGGCAGGCTATAGTCAATGGGGTTGCAAAGAGTTGGACACGACTGAGCGACTTTCACTATATACCTAGGATAAGTACTAAAGAAAACAAGTAATCAGAGAATGGTGGTAAGGATTTAGGTGGGGAATATGTGTAGATGTACAATTTGAGATGAGTTGGCCAGCAAGGACTGTCTGAGGAGGCAGTCTGTAAGCAAAGCCCTCAGAGAGATAAAGAAGAGAAGCAAGGAAGCGAGGGGACATCTGATGGAGGGGCATCCCAGACACAAGGAACAGGACATGCAAATGTCTGAGGGTGGAGCCACACCCAGAGCTTTCAGGGGATGACAAAGAGATTTCAGGAAAGAGCCTCAGGGGCATTATGGTTTATAGAGAAGGAAAACAAAGAAGGTGTTGCTGTTGTTGTTTTCCCCTGTGAATTTACAAGTGCTTAAGTGGAACATTTTTCGGATTATTACATGCAAAACCCTCATGAACTATAGAGAGAAGTGACTTTTTATGATGATGTGTGTTTATTTCCAGGGCTTTGTGTGTAGGTTTTGGGAGAGGCAGTCCCTGAAGGACCTAGAGTCTCCCTGAACCTTGCTGCTGAGTATGCTGAACAGTAAGGCTTGTCTGTCTTTGATATTGAATAGCATCTATAACAGTCACATAAAGGATGAAATGTGACCACAGGGCACCTACTGTGAAACTGCTTACTCTACAAGATAGGACACTTGAAAATTTTCTATTTGCACTATTGTCAGCTGTTTGTTCAAAAAGTGCTTATGCCCACTCATGGGTTCCTCGGCCACAGCATAACCAAGTCCATGCTCAGCATCCATTCAGGCCCATGACATTGCCCTGTGAGACTTGGGGACCGACCAGGAACCAGGGCAATTATGCTGATACTCATACTTTGGCACTATTGACATTGGGGGCCTGATGTTTCTTTGTTATAGGAGACCGTCCTGAGCATGGCATGATGTTTAGCACCCCCCATCTCCATCTACCAAGTTCTAGAACACCTCCTTCCCAGTTATGACAACCAAAAATGATCCCATATATTGCCAATATCCTTTGTTTTGTTTGGAAAACAAAATTACCCCTGCTCTATGAGGTTAGAGTTCTACCTATAAGACCTTTAAAAACTAACACCCAAAAAAGATGTCCTTTTCACTATAGGGGACTGGAATGCAAAGGTAGGAAGTCAAGAAACACCTGGAGTAACAGGCAAATTTGGCCTTGGAGTACAGATTGAAGCAGGGCAAAGGCTAATAGAGTTTTGCCAAAAGAACACACTGGTCATAGCAAACACCCTCTTCCAACAACATAAGAGAAGACTTTACACATGGACATCACCAGATGGTCAACACCAAAATCAGAATGATTATATTCTTTGCAGCCAAAGATGGAGAAGCTCTATACAGTCAGCAAAAACAAGACCAGGAGTTGACTGTGGCTCAGATCATGAACTCCTTATTGCCAAATTCAGACATAAACTGAAAAAAGTAGGGAAAACCACTAGACCATTCAGATATGACCTAAATCAAATCACTTATGACTATACAGTAGAAGTGAGAAATAGATTAAAGGGCCTAGATCTGATAGACAGACAACCTGATGAACTATGGATGGAGGTTCATGACATTGTACAGGAGAGAGAGATCAAGACCAACCCCACGGAAAAGAAATGCAAAAAAGCAAAATGGCTGTCTGAGGAGGCCTTACAAATAGCTATGAAAAGAAGAGAAGTGAAAAGCAAACGAGAAAAAGAAAGATATTCCCATTTGAATGCAGAGTTCCAAAGAATAGCCAGGAGAGATAAGAAAACCTTTCTCAGTGATCAATGCAAAGAAATGGAGGAAAAAAACAGAATGGGAAAGACTAGAGATCTCTTCAAGAAAATTAGAGATACCAAGGGAACATTTCAGGCAGAGATGGGATCGATAAAGGACAGAAATGGTATGGACCTAAAGAAGCAGAAGATATTAAGAAGCGGTGACAAGAATACACAGAAGAACAGTACAAAAAAGATCTTCACAACCCAGATAATCACAATGGTGTGAGCACTCATCTAGAGCCAGATATCCTGGACTGTGAAGTCAAGTGGGCCTTAGGAAGCATCACTACGAACAAAGCTAGTGGACGTGATGGAATTCCAGCTGAGCTATTTCAAATCCTGAAAGATGATGCTGTGAAAGTGCTGCACTCAATATGCCAGCCAATTTGGAAAACTCAGCAGTGGCCACAGGACTGGAAAAGGTCAGTTTTCATTCCAATCCCTAAAAAAGGCAATCCCAAAGAACGCTCAAACTACCACACAATTGCACTTATCTCACACGCTAGTAAAGTAATGCTCAAAATTCTCCAAGCCAGGCTTCAGCAATACGTGAACCGAGAACTTCCAGATGTTCAAGGTGGTTTTAGAAAAGGCAGAGGAAGCAGAGATTAAATTGCCAACATCCACTGGATCATCAAAAGAGCAAGAGGGTTCCAGAAAAATAACTATTTCTGCTTTATTGACTATGCCAAAGCCTTTGACTGTGTGGGTCACAATAAACTGTGGAAAATTCTGAAAGAGATGGGAGTATCAGACCACCTGACCTTCCTCCTGAGAAATCTGTATGCAGGTCAGGAAACAACAGTTAGAATTGGGCATAGAACAACAGACTGGTTCCACATAGGAAAAGGAGTACATCAAGGCTGTATATTGTTACCCTACTTATTTAACATATATGCAGGGTACATCATGAGAAACGCTGGGCTGGAAGAAGCACAAGCTGGAATGAAGATTGCCTGGAGAAATATCAATAACCTCAGATATGCAGATGACACCCCTCTTATGGCAGAAAGTGAAGAGGAACTGAAAAGCCTCTTGATGAAAGTGAATGAGGAGAGTAAAACAGTTGACTTAAAGCTTAACATTCAGAAAACTAAGATCATGGCATCTGGCTCCATCATCTCATGGGAAATAGATGGGGAGACAGTGGAAACAGTGTCAGATTTTATTTTTTCAGGATCCAAAATCACTGCAGATGGTGACTGCAGCCATGAAATTAAAAGATGTTTACTCTATGGAGGGAAAGTTATGACCAACCTAGATAGCATATTAAAAAGCAGAGGCATTACTTTGCTTACAAAGGTCTGCCTGGTCAAGGCTATGGTTTTTCCAGTGGTCATGTGTGGATGTGAGAGTTGAACTGTGAAGAAAGCTGAGCACCAAAAAATTGATGCTTTTGAACTGTGGTGTTGGAGAAGACTCTTGAGAGTCCCTTGGACTGCAAGGAGATCCAACCAGTCCATCCTAAAGGAGATCAGTCCTGGGTGGTCATTGGAAGAACTGATGCTGAAGCTGAAACTCCAGTACTTTGGCCACCTCATGCAAAGAGTTGACTCATTGGAAAAGACCTTGATGCTGGAAGAGATTGGGAGCAGGCGGAGAAGGGGATGACAGAGAATGAGACGGCTGGCTGGCATCACCGACTCGATGGAGTTTGAGTCAATTCCGGGAGTTGGTGATGGACAGGGAGGCCTGGCGTGCTGCAATTCATGGGGTCGCAAAGAGTCGGGCACGACTGAGCAACTGAACTGAGCTGTACTGAACTGAATATCTTTGTAGATCTTATATAATTTTTTTCTAAAGAATGTGTAGCAATTATAATAATCACATTTTATCTCATCTGGTTTACCATCCCCAGGATCCCTGACAACTATTAGGTAAGTTGTTTCTTATCCATGTATTTAAACACTCAAATTAATCTGAACTTAGCAGTTTTCTAGAACATAATTATTATAGAATTTACTTAAAGTTGATTTTTATTTATTATTTAGCATTTAAAACATTTTGGTCTTCCCAAGTAGCTGGTGGTAAAGAATCTGCCTGATTAGTAGGATACGTGGGTTCGATCCTTGGATCAAAAAAGTCACCTGTAGTAGGAAATGGCAACCCACTCCATTATTCCTGCTTGGAGAATCCCAGGGACAGAGAAGTCTGGTGGGCTACAGTCCATAGCATCACAAAAGATTTGGACACAACTTAGAGTCTAAAACAACAACATTTTAGAACATACTAAATACTTGGATGGTTATTTAAATTGTGAGATGGGGATATTAGTTACAATTCTATTGCTAATTATCCACTAGACTTTGGGCAAATGATATATCTTCTCTGAATCCATTTGGCTTCCTATGTAAAATATAGAAAATAACACACACACACACACACACAGCCATCATTTCTTTATTATGTACCATGTACTAAGCGCCCTAGAAACATCATGGTTCCCAATCCTCAGAACAACTGAGAACAAGTTTTCCCATTACACAGATGTAGTAGACAAAGTTTCAGAGAGTTTACATAAGCTTCCCAAGCTCATATAACTACTAAGTGATGGACAAGAATCCCAGTTTAGATACTTTGAGTTCTGCACCTGCTCATTTAACTTCTGTATTATCTTACCACCATATGGAAGGACATTTTCATTTCCAAATTTCTATAACTAATTGTTTTATAATCATCCCATTCTCCAAGGGATGTTCCTGACTTAGGAATCAAACCCAAGACTCCCACATTGCAGGCAGATTCTTTACTATCTGAGCTATCAGGGAAGCTCCATAATTATCCCCAACCTGTGGTAATTTATGAACAGCATAACTAGGGGAAGTATGACTTCTTATAAGGAAGATGGCACTTAGGAATTTTGCAACCAGATAGGTTCAAATGCCAGCTTAGCACCAAACCAGTTGAATTTTAAAAGAAATTTCTTTAATTCTTAGAAGATTTAGGTTCCTAACTTTTGCAAAAATAAATAAATAAATAAATAAATAAATAAATAAATATATATATATATATATTTCTTACATTCAAAGCTTAGCATGAGGATTCAGAATATCTTATATGAAATGTTGGGTGCATATTAGAGGCTTAGTAAGTGCTATTGTTATTAATTTAAAAAATTGAAAAGTGAAAAGTGAAAGTGTTTATCACTTAGTCCTATCCGACTCTTTGTGACCCCATGGAATGTAGCCTGCCAGGCTCCTCTGTCCATGGAATTCTCCAGGCAAGAATGTTGGAATAGGTTGCTACCCCCTCTTCAGGGAATCTTGCCTATCCAGGAATTGAACTCAGGTCTCCTGCATTGCAGACAGATTCTTTACTATCTGAACCGCCAGGAAAGCCCATTACTAATAGATCTTGCCAATTGGTCAGATTTAAATTGGTTTAAAATATTTCAAGTACTGAAATTTGTAAAAATTCAGTCATTAAATTTGTAAAAATAATTACTGTTAAACTGAAGGAGCATTATATATATACAATGTCAAATATATATAATATTTATATTTATACAAAATGAATATGTGCATATATATTTATAAAGGAATTTATTCCTTTATAATTATTATAAAATTATTTTAAAATTTCATCAAATTACACAAAAGAACATATATTAGTTGAGATTAACAGTTTCAATAATTTTAATTATCTCCTTAATATTTTAAATATTTGATTCAATAATTTACCTTAAAATCTTTTAAAGCACTATGAAACAAACTACATTTTTTCCTTTTGCTACATTTTAAGTTTATAATAATAAAGTAGTCTTAAAATGAAGTGCTCTATAAGACTTGCCAAAATAATTAAGTCTGTGTAGGTTACAAAAAATTGTTCCTGAAGCTATTGGTTTTAACAGCTAATTAAGTCATGAATGACAGTTTATGATAGATGTTTGTGAAAATATAAGAGGCAAAGATGCACCACAAATAGCCTGCAAAAAAAACCCTCTCTTTGTTTTAGAAAAATAGCTCTGATGAAAACATAGAAGGAAGAAATTTAATGCTATGAAGATATGGGCAAAGACGTTAGCAGGCAAAAAGCAAACTAAAGTAGTATTCATTTAAGAGGTAAGTTTGAAGAAATAACTTATATTAATGTGACCAAAAGGGATCATAGTTTCACTAACTGCATTAAATCTCCCTTTTAATATGTTTAACAATAATTGCATTTCTTTTTTTGTAATATCTTTTAAATTCTTACTTCAATAGGATATAAATTAATTTCATGTTGTATGTATTTTAAGAGGACAATCAGATGGCAGTATAATAATTCAAGTGGCCCTCCCTAGAGATAAACACTATAAAGACAGTTTATTAACTTTACCAAAAATTTAATATACTTTTATAAAATGGATTGTCTTGCCTGAAAAAAATATTGTTTTGCTCACTTTATCAATTTGTCTGGAGTTCTGTTTGTATCTGTATCTGTATCTATAGCTTACCTTATGAACTTTTTAATTTAAACATAGTTGACATACAATATTATATTAGTTTCAAGTATACAACATAGTGATTTGATATTTACATACATTACAGAGATCTCACCATAAATCTAGTCATCATATTCCCAAAGGTATTAAGATATTATTAAACATATTCCTTATGATGTATATTACACCTCCCTGACTTGCTTTTTTATAAATATAAGTTTGTACCTCTCAAGTCTCTTTACACATTTAGTTCTCCCAAATAAATCTATCCCCTCTGGCAATCACATGTTTATTCTGTGTATCTATAAATGTTTTTTGTTTGTTTTGTTTTATGTTTGCGCATTTGGCTTTATGTTTGTTTAGACTCTATATACAAGTGAAATTCTATAGTATTTGTAGTTCTTTGACATCTCACATAGCATAATTCCTTTAACATCCATTCATGTTCTTACAAATGGCAAAACTTCACTTATCTTTATGGCTGAGTAATAGTAGATTGTGTGTGCACAGTACTATCCAAGTCAACCCATGTTACTCAGCGTTACTCACATGATTGAATTTCATTAATTTTTAAGGATGAGTAATATTCCATTATGTGCATATGTACATCCCATAATTTTTATCCACTCATTTATCAACAAACAATAGTAGTATCTCAGCTACTGTAAATAATGTTCCAATGAACACTGTGGTTCATATGTCTTTTTGAATTAGTGTTTTTATTTCTTGTGTGCTATGCTTAGTTGCTCAGTCATGTCTGACTCTTTGCGACCCCACAGACTGTAGCCTGCCAGCCTCCTCTGTCCATGGGGATTCTCCAGGTAAAAATACTGAAGTGGGTTGCCACGCCCTTCTCGAGGGGATCTTCCCAACCTAGGGATCGAACCCAGGTTTCCTGTGTTGCAGGTAGATTATTTACCATCTGAGCCATCAGGAAAGCCCTTATTTCTGGTAAATATCCAGTAATGAAATTGCTAGATCTATAGTAGTTCTATTTTTTAATATTTTGAATAAGCTCCATTTTGTCTTCCATGGTGATTATACAAATTTCTGTTTCAACTAACAATGTATGAAGGTTCCTTTCTTCTAGATTCTTACAGTCACTCTGGTATCTTTTTGATGATAGCCATTCTGACAGGTATACAATGGTTTTTAGTGAGCTTGATTTGCATCTAACTGATGGCTAGTGACATTGAACACATGTCCATGTGTGTGCTGGCTATTTGTCTCTTTTGGAACTATGTCTATTGAGATTCTCTGCCAGTTTTTACTAGTATTTTTTATGTTGAGTTGTATAAGTTCTTTATAAATTTTGAATGTTAACTCCTTACCAAATATATTGTTTTCACATATCTTCTCCCATTCATTAGGATGCTTTTCCATTTTGTTGATGAGCTTCTTCACTGTGTAAAGTTACTTTTAGTTGGGACTTCTTTCTCAAGATTGCCTTGCTAACTGAGAGCTTTTGTGGTTCTTTAAAAAAAAGTTAGAATTATATGTTCTAGTCTTGTGAAAAATAGCATTGGTATTTTGATAGGGATCACACTGACTATATATTTGAAGTTTGCACCTACAATATTTTAGGTTATGATTTTTCATAGTCTAGTCAATGTGGTCCCATATGAATTCTAGATAAGAAATTCCCATCAACTCTGATCAATGATGATATACTCTTCAATTTTGCAGTGCTAGTATCAATTTACTCTGTTAAAAAATATTTTTCAGTGGTTTTTTTCATGGATAAAGAGGGCAAAGTCAGGGTGAACTGTTTGCTTAATCCTATGTTTAATCCTTCACCCCATTTATAATTTGACAGATGCATTCAAACTGAATGAAAACTCTTTCAGAATGACAGCTACATTTTCAGTAAGCACCTCAACTACTATCTGAAATCTTTAGCAAGTAAATGTTTATAAAGACTAGAAATATTAGCAATAAATAAGAATCAAATTTTGAGATAATCCTTAATCACATCATCTCCACCATATCTTTAATAACAACATATTGTCCTGACAATATAATGCATTAATCAATTTTCCTTTTTACAAAGTGAAGACTTCTATCACTATTTTCAATTATTTTTTAGTTAAAATGTTATACAAAATGAGTTTATTGAAAGTAGAAAGCATGTAAATCTTTTTGCCTCAAGTGTGTAAACTGTGGATGTTTAAAACCTTCACAAGGGATTCACATGTATCCATAGTAGAACTTAGCTGTTTTTAAAAATTAATTCTAATGCTAAGCTTAAGGAAGAAAAAGCAGTTTTAAAAATATTTCAACCTCATTCTTTAAATTCTCACTTTGTATTAAGGACTTATAGACTTGCAGAATTAGGCTTCACTTTGGATGCTGAAAGCCATAAAAGAATATTGAAACATACAACAATAAAAGGAAGACCAATAATCTACAAAAATATAATTTTTGTTGAGTCCAAATAAAACCTGGGATTCCAAGGAAACATGAAAACAAATCCAGAGTGGCAGTCCTCCTCCAGTAAAAACAAGGCACATGAACTATACCTCTGCCAGAATATAAGGAGGCAGAGGTAACTGTCATAAAAATAGTATTTTTAAAAAGCTAAAATGGAAAAAAAAATAATAATTAAAACCTCATGTGAATTAATGTGAGAGTTAAGAATGATTAGGAAAACTTTATACAATAGATTCCTGTCACTGATTTCACAAGAGAAAAACTGAAGCCAGAGTAAGAGAACTGAGAGAGTCCTGTGTGTCTCACAGACATAAAACCCAACCTGTTCGCTAGACTTTCCTCCATACAAAGGAAACCCCTTAAACCACTGGAGAAGGGGAAGGAGACTGTTCCATTCCTAGAAGCAAGATAAAGTTCCTCTGCCTGTGAGGGAGGTATAGAAAGAAAAAGTCATCTGCCGCTAGAAAAAGGGCAGGAAAACGTCCCTTCACCAAAAGTAAGGTGAACAGCAGAGAGAAACTGTCATGGAGGGAGGAATAGAAGCCATGTGACTCAGAGAGTGGAGTGAGAAACACCCGTGGGCCCACCACAAGTTTGCTACTTGAAACAAGCAGCATTAGCCCAGCACTTGGAGAAGGGTAAGAAATTACTGTCAACAGCCCAAAACCACAGTCCAAAAGGTACAGTGACACTCAGGGAAAAGTTGGAGCAAAGCTATTTGCCCCTAGAGAGCATACAATAAAGCTGCTTGAACCCAGAATTCTGGACTGATTTAAACAAAGGAAGAAACAAAACAAAAATAACACAGAAATTTGTCACTCCGGGATAAGGAGTGAGAGATTATCTCCTGCCTAAGACTCCTTATGGTTTTATGGCAGATACTGACTGTCAAGGAGATGCATTGAAAGTTCCATCTCCAGAGCTCAGAACCACAGAATCTAAGACCACAGGCCAACCAAGGGAATGGAGAAGCCCTCTTCCACCCATCATGAGCCTTCCACTTAAAAACAGATCATGACAGTCTACCATCAAAAAGAGGGCAAGAGTGTGGAGAGAGACCCCTCAATGAAGCAGCTATGCGAGAAGTACTGGAAGCTGAAGAATGAGCAGGCACAATCTAGGGTGCTCACGAAGCACAACGCAGGATCAACTCATTGCTGAAAGAATCTGAAAGGTCTGGTTTTCCAAAGGCAACTGTGACAGGAACAACATCCAAACGCAGCCCAGTGACTGAACAGACTGACCAAACTCTTCACACTAACGCACTGACAGCGAAATGTGCTTAATGCTCTTGGATAATTTTCACTTATTTAAGTCTCTAAGGTTTTCCTACATATACTATCTAAAATTCAAAGACTAATTATGACACAGACAGAAAGCAAGAGAAGACAAACAACCTATTGAGATCAACTGGTCAACCAAAGAGGCAAAGCTGTAGATAGAATCAGACCTTAAGATGACCTTGATATGGAGACCTTCAGATTTAGACAGTGAGATATCAACATGCACCTATCAGAGTGACTCAAATGGGAAAAAAAAAAAAAAAGATAACATCATGTGCTGGAGAGAAGGCAGAACAATTGGAACTCTCCTCCCTTGATGTTGAGAAATCAAAACGACCCCGCAACTTTGAAAAACATTTTGAACAGATCAAGGAGTTTGACAGTTTCTTATAAAGTTATACATGCAATTCTTGTATTAGCATGCAATTCACTTTCAGAAAAGAAAACACATGTCTATATAATGTACTGTATACAAATGTTTGTAATCGCTTTCTTCAAAATTGACCAGACTTGAAACAACCCAATTGAAAATTAACTTTGAAAGGAATAAAAGTTTTGTGGCGCACCCATTAAGTAAAATACAACCCTATATGAAAAGAGTAAATGTCTGATACACTCAGCAACATGACAAAAAAAAAACAAAAACTTAAAAACATTAGCTAAGTAAAGTGAACCAAACTCAAAGACTATACATTTTATGATTACAACTTTGACATTTCAGAAAAATAAATCAAATCAGAATAGAAATCAGATCAGCGGTTTTAAGAAACTAAGGGAACTTTCTTGGGTGATGGAACTATTTCAACTTGATCCTGGTGGTGGTTACTCAACTGAATACATCAAACTGTTTACTTAAAAAAGGTGAATTTTGCCATATAGAAATTATGTTGCAATGAACCTGATTTTTTTTTTGAACCTGATTTTTAAAATACAAGAGTTTATCAAAGGAAAACTGTAAGTGTTTAGAGTAAAATTTGCAGCCATTTTTGGACCTAACAAATTACCAGTTAATTCAGCCATTTGGTTAGTAAAAAAGATATAAAAAAATAATTAAAGAGTTTTGTCTACATGATACCAGATAACAACTATTATTATATGGACGTGTGTTTTCTTTTCTGAAAGTGAATTGCATGCTAATACATGAATTGTATGTTAAGAAACTGTCAAACTCCTCAATCTGTTCAAAATGTTTTTCAAAGTTCTGGGGCCATGCAATCTAAGATTTTTGCATTTAAATGTATCTGGAAAAAGTTGTCTTAAAATCAATCTGTGATGGAACAGGTATGGGATGTATATACTCCTGGCCAAGTACCATAGGTTCCCTCAGCTAGGGCACAGTTTCCATAACTCAGTTGTTCAAATAATAGTCATAATTCACAAATCATGACTGGTATCTCCAAAAGTAACATAATTTTCTTTGGGGCATGAGTTAAAACAGTATAAACAATGGGCCTGATTAACAGGAATAGTTGTAGGATTTGTGATGCATAGCATATTAGCAATTTTTCCATCCAGTTTGAGAGCTAGTGCCAATCTGAAACTGAAAATAATTTTAATTTTTACATATGACTTTATATGTTTTGTCATTCTGAAGAATTTGTACAGAAAATTAAGTCAGATGATACTGTTCACTGAAATGCAAAATTTTAGAAAATATGTCAAATCTGGTTTTCCTTACAATTACAAATATAGGCAAAAGTTACATCTGAATTGTTACAATTTGGAGGAAAGGATAAGAGGGTGAGAGATTGCTCTCTCACCTTATGCCCAGTGATGGGACCATCTTGAGATTCTTGAGAGATATTTGTGTGTATTTTCATGTTGTTATTTACACTTATTAATTTGTAAAGACAAATCTAAGCTTTGCAAAATCAGTATTAAAGTTTAAAAGAATTAAAATGATATTAAAACCTCATTAAAAAAACTAGGAAGATAAACACAAGTGGAAATACTATTTGTTTTCACCTATAAGTGAATTTTCAAAGTAGTCTTACTGTTGTTTTTCTTATATTTCCTTTTCAGGTGTCATTTGGACTACTGCCTAATGACTATTAGAATATCCTGCAACTTGGCTGATCACTGTTGCAGAATTAGGAGTAATAGTAATTCACTGTAACATTTGTAATGGGATGTTAAAACTTTGATTAGAAGTCAAAAGGATTTAAAAAAGATCAAAGTGACTAAGAGGGGGAAAGTCCTCATATTTTACAATCAACTAGATCACAACTGTTTCCATAACCCTTAAACACCTCAACCAGATGAATGGTGTAATGCAGCAGTCCCCAATCTTTTTGGCACCAGGGACTAGTTTCATGGAAGACAATTTTTCCATGGATCAGGGGTGTGGGGATGGTTTCGGGATGAATCGAGCACATAACTTTTATTGTGCACTTTATTTCTGATTATTACATCAGCCCCACCTCAGATCATCAGGTATTAGATCCCAGAGGTTGGAGACCCCTGATGTAAAGGGAGAATTTAAGGAGATTTCTTTGGAGAGAGATGCTGCCGTTCTATTATTCTCTAGTCCCTATCCTTTAATCCCCCAAGGTGCTAGGAAAGAGAGAATGGAAGGGCGCTTTTTACCTCAACTCTTAGAGATGGGGCTTTGCCTTGGGTATCTAAGAGATCTTTGAATTCTTGTTTTTTTCCAAATGTGCAAAACTCACACCTGAGTAAGTCTCACATCTGAGAAAGCTAAAGTAGACTGGTGGCGGAATACTTAGTGGGGGTTGATTTGCTCTATTTGAACTCCCAGATTGAGGCAGAGAGTTTACAGATCATCTGGGGGGCCATATGTGGATCACACAGGTGAGTGTGTTACCTTAGGGATATTTGCAATCTGGTTGGTTACAGCGATGCAAACATAAGAAGATGCACAGGGCCTGGTTGCTCAGGGACGCAGAGTCACACGCATAGAGTTTCATGCACCTTGGCCAAAGGAAATGTAACTAGAGAGATCCAGCAGAACACCTCCAAAAAGCCTGCATGTGTACGCACAGACACATACATATAAACATGCCCTAACAGTGACTTTTAAAGACATGACTGGTTCAGGGAGAGGTCAATTGATAATATAACTAGATCAGATAGGTCCTTTTCTCTCTCCTTGTCATCCCTAACCAATCTTACGCTCTCACCTCTTCCTATCAATGCTGAGAAGTGAGTGGGCATTGGAAACTCACTAGTAAGCTAGGAGGCATGGCAAGAAAAAGAAATGCATGGCACAGAAAGAATGAACCAAACATACCTTTCTTTCCTTTTCTCTGGCCAGAAAGCAACATGAGTGGGAAGCAAGGAAGATTTAATGATGCATTGAATTTTCAGACGGTAAAGAATCTGTCTGCAGTGCGGGAGACCCAGATTCCATCCCTGGGTTGGGAACCCCTGGAGAAGGAAATCACAACCCACTCCAGTATTCCTGCCTAGAGAATTCCATGGACAGAGGAGCCTGGTGGGCTACAGTTAGTGAGACTGAAGAGTCAGACAGAACTGAACGACTAACACCTTCCCTTTCATATATGTGTATATGGTGGAGTGAGCATGCTGATTATCAAACTGAGGCTGTGCTTCTGACTTAACATGACTGAGAGATCTGGCTGTTGCAGAAAGGACTGAGATATGACCAAGTTTTTTCTATAGGTAGGAATATTCACTCTACTGTATACATTTTAATAGTCAATGAAAGGTAAAAATAAAATTATGCTTTAGATAGGTTAGAGTCACATTATTTGACCTATTTGTTATATAGACAATGACTATTATCACTCCCTTAAAATCCTCTCAAAAAGACTAGTTTCAAGGGAACCTGTTCAGCCGGTATTGTGGTATTAACTGTCACCACAATTTAAGCTAGCATATCCATTTTAGAGCACTCATAGTAAAGTCTGCCAAGACTCATTTATCAAATTTTTATTTTTCATCAGAAATTTGTATTGACCTAAGCAAAAGTACAATTATAGTCAATGATTATAATACCAGTCCTAGGTTAACAGAGGATTCTCAAGTGGTTTCTGAAGTAATAAAGATTATTTAATGCTAAGAATAATTAAGCAACTAGGTTGAATGTATTTCTTTTAATTCATGCTGAAACTTGAAATTTATTTAACACGTGCAAAAAGTTCTACTGATCATAATTTTAATGCAGCAATCATATTTGTAATAATATTTCATTGGTACTTTGGAGATTATGAAGTATTTCATGTTTGATCTTTTCATAGTGGAATTCACAGAAACTTCTAAGTCTATTCTTATCTTATGTGTGTGTATGTGTGTGTGTGTGTGTGTGTGTTAAGCTCTTTATCCATGCTTGTGCATATGTATATATTCCTGTGTTGGGTAGAAACAAAGGGAAAGACGTTTTCGATGTTTACAGTAACCTATTAGCCACATGGACAATTCTAATTTTTTATGAATTAATATATTTTAGAACCTAGATTTCACATCATGCCAACTTTTCAGGGAAAAAAAAAACACATTTATTGGCTTAAAGTTGTTTTTTTTTTTTTTCCAAATATCTCATACACTTCATGAGAAACATCAATAACTATGAGAAATATACAAACTAAACATGAATTGAACCAATGTTTTCAGGACTCACATCTCCAGCAAACTCTAGGAAAACATCTTATTGATAATCAACAAGAGTCAGTGTGTGCAAACAGGCTATAACCTTGCTACTCAGCAGGACAACAATATCCATTAGATTCTCAAGAGTTGCAAATGCTTGCAAATCTCTACTTCACAGTTTTAATTAGGAAATGTCTCATGGCTGACAAATGTATTCATTATTTCCTTTAATGGTTGGTCAGAGCCTACATCTCCCAGAGTCTTTAGAGCTCTTCTTCATGAAAAAGTTGGAGTTAACGACAGGAAAATGAGACTGATATTCACCTGCAATCTAGTAGCAGAGAATAAAGGCTTGTTCTTAATTTTAAAATGTTTCGCAAGGCATAATGACTATGTTACGTTCAAGGGAACTTTTTAACTTTCATAATTTATTGATGGTATCTCACCATGTTTATTTCATCAACTATAACACTCAATCTTAATGAGACTCTTGAAATTCTTAAAGATTTATATAATGGTAAAGTTCATTGGAATCCAAGAACAAATGGTGATCTCCAGAAACAAAAATTATATTCTTACTCTCAGGTAGGTGTCATTTGAAGACAGATCACATCCTATAATATGTTTTGAGTGGCTCCCTTAATACTGGTTAGAATAGAGGCCTGGGACTAGTTTTACAGTTCTGAAATGTGTCTTAAGTTGGTGGTTGTGTGTGTGGTGGCAGTGGTGGTAGCAGGTAAGTATTACAATGATGGAGTATCAATTAATAATTTATGGCTCAGGTATAATATCATCTATCTCAACACAAATCTGGAGGACCTGTTGGATTCTAGAACACTCCAGGGCAGTATGGAGACACTGGAGATGAGACTGAGTGAAGAATACAGTCTAACCCTTAGGATGCTAGACAAGCAATCACAAAAAATCACATAAATACACCCTTTGATACTTTGATTGTCTGCCAACAGATTTAAACGCATCAATTGGAAGATGTTTTGCCAGAGAGACTGTCTCCTCTTCCTCATGGCTACATTTCTACTCCTATCAAAAAAGAAAGTCTATCTTAAATGCTGCTCAAAGTTATTCACTGTTCTCTAACTTCATGGATCCTGTCTTCAGTTAAAGGAAGACTCTGAGGTGTGGAGATGTCTACTCACTCCAGATCTCAATCAAGTAGAATCTACCTTAAGAAGTATTAATATGTGAGGTCAGAATAGCAAAGTGCTAAGAGCATAGACTTTGCATTAGATCCTGTGGCTATTATTACAAATTAACACAAACTTGGTGACCTCAAGGCTACAGTTTAATTATGGGATCTATTGAAACTACAGTTTTTCTGTTGTAGCTGCAGGCATTAATAACTTTCAAACTCAGGAAAAAGGTTTTGAGTTTTTTTTTTTTAATACTTTAAAGATATGAAACAATGTGAAAGATTCATTTAACATGCCTTCTATTTGGATATATGTATCCCAGTAGAATTAATTTATATAGCTTAAAAACAAGTACTGCACTAATAGAGTACATGCAATTATAAATTGAATATTAAGTCATCATTTTCATATTTTTCCCTTTCTGCTGGAAATTCTAGTTCATTCTGCCATGAAAAATGAATCTTGGACAAGACATCTAAGAAGATAAACATTAATTCAGTCTTATAAAGAACATCTGTCTTGTTCTGTTAGAGAAAGTAACGATTATATCTACAAGAATTGTTACCAAGGCTATCACCTGGGAATCATACCCCAGGCCCACCCTCCCGGTGCATGCATGTGTGCTAAGCCCCTTCAGTCATGTCTGCCTCTTTGTGACCCTTGGACTGTAGCCCACCAGGCTCCTCTGTCCATGGGATTCTCCAGGAAAGGCTACTGGGGTGGGTTGCCATGCCATCTCCCTGGGGATCTTCCCAACCTACGGAACCAACCCATATCTCACATATCCCCTGCATTAGCAGGCAGGTTCCTTACCACTAGCTCCACCTGGGAAGCCTTCCCTCCAGGTAACTTTGCAGAAAATCGCAACTAACCATACCCTCTAGTTGTTCACAGCACAGAAACACAAGTCTCACTATAAGAAAATTGTTGCAAATTGGTTCAACTTCAAAAATGAGACAAATGTCACCCTGCATTTCATTACCATCTTGTATCTGTAAGACCCCTGTCTGTCTGTCCATGATGATGTGAGCCAGTTCCAGCCTAGAGAGACCAGAGGACCATTCAAGGATAGAAAAGAGGTAACACTCTAGTTCCAGGAAGAACCTGCCTATTCCCACAAAACCAGTACATATGCTTCCCCCTCGTTAGCCTTACCCTTAAAATCTTGCCTTAATTGTCCCCTGGGTGAGCTCACACCTGGTACTCTGTGACGACCTAAGAGGAGGGGAATTGGGTGGGAGGTGGGAGGGAGGTACCAGAGGGAGGGGGCAAACATATACCTACGCCTGGTTCATGTTTCTGTACAGCAAAAACCAACACAATATTATAAAGCAATTATCCTCCAATTAAAAATAATTAGTTAAAAAAAGCCTCTTGGGCAAGAAGTTGATTTGTGATTAGCTTCCTATCTCTCCATTCTCTGGTCATTGAATAATGATTGTGTTGCTTCGGTCTCAGCTTCAGCTCCATTTTGACTGTGCAGATCCAAATGGGAGAAGAACCCTCCCCACTGAAGCAGTGGGCTGGGCTGGGCTGCGGTTCAAGTGAGGGTTCATAAGACCTAACTCGGTAACAGAATGACTGTAATGGACCGACTCTTTTGGTAACAGTCTGACTCTTTGTAACCCCATGGACTGTACAGTCCATGGAATTCTCCAAGCCAGAATACTGGAGTGGGTAGCCATTCATTTCTCCAGGGGATCTTCCCAATCCAGGAATCAAACCCAGGTCTCCCACATTACAGGTGGATTTTTTACCAGCTGAGCCACATGGGAAGTCCAAAGAATGACTAATCTCAATTATCTGCCCATTTCATCTATTTTTGCTTCCTGTTGATATCTTCTTTTATTTTTTTAGAGCATGTATTATTCTTTTGTTAATTTATGTGTTTATTTAATATCTATTTTTCATCACTTGGATGTCAACTAAATATGAAGCTTCAAGCTATTTACTGCAGCATTCCCATCACCTAAAACAGCACCTGGTTCAGAGAAGGCAGTCAATGAATATTTATTGACCAGACAAATAAAATGAGTAATTAACCAAAAGAGATAGAGAGTATAAATGTTACCACAATTTGGCAAAAATAATGAAGAGTAAAACAAAATAAAGACTGGTAAATATTTTGTCCTTGTAGAAGTCTTTTTTTTTAATCACTAATATGTCTTAATTTCATAGATATTTTCCATAATTATTAAGATATATACAAATACCTCAAATGGATAATTTTTGCTTTCTTACTTATTTAACTATGTACTGTTTTAATTCACAATATTATACAAAGACTATAAGATACAGCATACTTAGGAAGTTTTCAATAAAACTAAGAGAAAAACAAAATCCAAAAAATGGATAAAGATACATATTTTCCTTGAAGTGCTGTTTTTTTTTTTTCTTATGTACAAAGAATCTGAGCTTGTAGAGGATATGACCAAGATATTTATGTTTAATGTAAAATCAGCAAAATCATGAAGCCTAGTACTTCAAACTGCACAAATTTGTCTAAGACTCCAAAGTTTACAAAATCATTTGTCAAACAAAGCATTAGTTCCTAGTTCAGGTTAGTTGGTAGACAATCTAATTAAATAAGTGAACACATACAAAACAACTTTTCTGATCCCAAGAATCACAAATTGTCATTTGCCAAATGTAAGTTCTGTTCTGACATGCTAGTCTTGTAGCATAATGTCTATTATTATTCTCCTTACTGATAAGAAATAATATAAAATAACAAAAATGATATTAAGCTGTACCTTCTCTAGGATTATCAAAATGCTAAATATATATTCAGGTATGACAATCAACAAAATGTTTTTATAACCTTCCTGCTGCCAAAGCAACACTGTACAGAACATGCCTGGCAGTCAAACAGCTATTTGAGTTGACCTCTGTTGCCATGGTAGAATATACAAAACCCCAATGTCACTGAGAAGATATGGTTATCAAAGTTAGAATTGTTAGCTGGAACATTCATTCACAGCATAGGAACTGACACTTTTTGAAAAGAAACCAAGAATCCTCTATATTACATTTCAGTCCCTCTTAAAAATGTCTAGGTCAAAATGAGAGCAATCCAAACGCATGTACTTCGAATATGTAAGTTCATTGTCCTTGTAAAATTGTCAAGTTCCTATTATCTGTTATTGCATTTCAGAGAAAAGTAGGCAGACAGCCTCTGCCTTGTTCAATTTAGAGTAAAAATCTTAACTCTAATTAGACACTCTTTGGGTGTTTAAATCATGGTAAGTTTATATTGCCTTAATCAGTAAACTATAAAAAAAAGACAAAAACAAGGATATTCTTCATTTTAGCACTTCATCTGTCACTTGCAGAAGGTATACCTTTTATCATTAAAGGTATGGGTTAACGTGAACTTGCAATGAATGAATCATCATCTTAGGCTGCCCCCAATTCCCCTACAAGACAGAAGAGACCACCATTCATTACCACTCATGCTGTAAATAATTAGTCCATTTCTCTACTTTCATTTTGTCTTCTTCCACTATCTGATTTACTCTACTCAACTACCAGACTGAGTCTCCAAAATATCTTTTCATTAACATTATTCTTTGGCTAAACATTATTTCCTCTTGCCCCTTCAGGATTCGAACCAAGCCCTTTCACCTCACCTTTAAGGCTTCTGATTTCACCACCTTTTGGGATCCACAGCTGCTCTGTCATCATTACCTGCAAATTAAACCTACAGTAGTGACCTATTTAATGTTCCTCTCACCCTCTTTGTTGAGTATGTTTTATGGTGTTTTGTTTTGTTTTCTCATGGAATTCCTGACGCTGAAGTATCCTCTGCTCCCCTTTGACATTCTTCCTTTAAGCGCTAGATCAAATACCACTTTCTTCACAAAAACGTTCTCTGAGAATCCCCACATAAAGACAACTCCGGGACTTCCCCCACGGTCCAGTGGTTAAGAATGAGCCTTGCAATGCAGGGGATGCAAGTTTGATCCCCGGTGAAGGACTATGATCCCACATGCCGGGAAGGAACTAAGACGGTGAGCTGCAACTCCTGAGTCTGCGTGTCTCTATGCCACAACTACAGAGTCCTGTGTGCACCGCAGTGAAAGATCTCATATGTTCCACAAAGATTCCATGGGCCACAACTAAGACCAAATGCAGCCAAATAAAAAAATAAATACATTAAAAAAATCTTAAAAAAAAAAGATATTTATTACTTCCTGTGTATTCTTATTAAAAATAAATTTTCCATTAATCATGCATCTCTTTGGGCCAGCTCTGAATTTGTTAAATTAAACACTATAAAGTCCTTATATTTTGGAGATGCTTATATTATCTCCAAAGGTATATTATGAACTCCTTGAAGACAGTAACCATTTCTTAACATTTGTTTTATCTCCTCTGAGAGCTAGTGCAGTGTCCTTCATATAATAAGCATATGATTAATGTCCTTAAATCAAGCAGTTTTTAAATATTTGAGAAGTAAGCAAACTGTATATGTGAGGAAACTGAGGTGGCTGTCAAAGATATAGTGTGCCTGATTATTACAGATGTTTTCTACTCATACAAAATAAAGTATATGCATATATACTTATATATGTAATAACATGTGTATTTATAATAAAAATAGATATAAACAAAATTTCCCTGCAGATAATTGGGCATTTGATTCAAGAGTAACTCTAAAGAACTCAATATGCAATGTCTTATAAAATAAAACACAATATGCAAGAGTTGTGATGACAATGTGGACATTGATATTTTTCATGTACTTTGAGCAACATGACCAATATCCTAGTAAGAACCGAATATTAAAAAGTCTCTGATGTCCTGTTAAATCTTAAGTTCTACTGTACAGCACTGTAAAACATAAGTGTAAACCTACATTTCCCATGAAGGTGGATATATTGTTCAATTTAATTCCGATAATATTTAAAGCATAGAGAACAACTGCAATTCTATTTTTACAATGAAAGTTTTAAGAAGCTGGTATGTGGAAAAAGCATAGAAATATTGTTACTAAAGAAAATGAAATTAAATATTTTTAAATCAACAGTCACTTGGGTTCTTCTTAAATTTAGCTTGACAGACATTAGATTTATCCTTTTAAAATGCTTTGTCTGTGGGCAGTCTGAAATCTGTGTTACACAATGGCACTTACCATCTTTCAGGATGGTTTCTCGCTCTGTGCCATCTATTTTCTGCCGGCCAATTAGGAAACTGGTGGTGTCAGCAAAGTAGATATAACTGGTTTCTGCATGAAAATCTAAAGCACGTGGGTTTACCAGATTCTCGATGGGGATCATGTATTCATCAGCTATTTTGGTATTCAAGTCCATTCCTCTAACAATTCCTGGGCGTCCTTTCCCATAAAAGAGGAACAACTCATTCTTTGGTCCTGCAGAAGAAAGATTACAAACATAAACAACTGATGCTGCCTAATCTTCTTTAGAATGCATAATGCCACTGTTTAATTAACTGGCACAATTAGTGGTTTTTAAATTCAATACCAAAAATTAAACCCTAAAATATGCCAAATGTATCTTGATGCAAGAAGGCCAGCTAATTGCATTACTTTAATTCAAACAGAAATTGCAGGTTATATTAATTATTCTTTTCTCTGTAACTGTCTATGTAGCAAAAACATGATAAATAATTGGATAACTTGTAACTGTAAAATGGACATTTATTGAAACGTCCAGCACATTTAATTTTACAATCCATCATTACAATCCATCTAACACATCTGTAGATACTAACTGTAGCATTCATTATGTTCGACAATGTTGAAAACTTCAGAATATTTAAAACACGCCCCCTACTCAGAATTTGCATTGCAAACTGACAAGGGAAGCAAGAATAATCACACAGTATCACATAACTTGCACTGAATATATTAGTTTGTATGAACATGTGATTTATTTCTTTAGGAAATGAAATCAAATGCAGTTACAGCATCACTTCTTTTTCCATATCTTAATTAAAACTTTAGAGGTTAATGCTGTCTGCCAGTAACTGACATACAACACAGCCTTTATCAAAACTAAAGAAAACAAAAATCTGTGTCTTGGATCAAGGAAGTTTTTTCTACAGAATGAATGAACTCATTTTGACATTTATATGAAACTACACGCAAGGTTCTCCTATTGCTAGGGCACATTATACTTAATTTAGATATATAATTTGAAGGGAATATTTCATATGGAAAGGAAAACATATAAAGTTTCATTAAAACTGAGGATACATATGACTATTATATTTGGATAAATATATCATTAATGAGATTCCTATTAACGTAAAGTAACTACATTATTAAAATTTGGAGAAAAAAGAAAAACAAAGTAATTACTCATAAACACAACACCTTCAATGCAAGCTATATTATCATTTTGTATATTGTCTCTCTTATTTTCTTTCAAAATTAGTGTTAATGATTATGGTGCTATGCTTAGTTGCTCAGTCGTGTCTGACTCTTTGCAACCCCATGGACTGTAGCCCACCAGGCTCCTCTGCCCATGGGGGTTATTCAGGCAAGAATATTGGAGTGGGCTGCCATACCCTTCTCCAGGGAAACTTCCCAAACCAGGGATCAAACCCAGGTCTCCTACACTGTAGGTGGATTCTTTACATCAGAGCCACCAGGGAAGCCCATATTAAATATATAGTATATATACTTTTAATATTTAAAGAATAAAAATAAAACAAATCTCATGTACCTAGTACAGATCTTAAGAATATTTCCAGGATGTTAAAATGCATGCATATGTCCCTAATCTATTCCCTTCCATCCCAGAGACAACCAATTTCTCTGGTTATATACTATAATATGATTATTGTGTTTATCATGTAATTTTTAGGAGTTTTGGCACATATGTTGTTTGTATTTCTCAACAGTAGATTGTTTGACTTTTGCATGTTTGAACTGCAAGTGTACTATGAGTTGATTTTATTCTTATAATATACTTGATAGTCATCTCTGCTTGTTATAGTTCTTATTCATTCATTTTTACAGTTATATGCCTCTGTGTGACTATTTTTAATTTATCTAGCTATTTTTCTAATGCACACTAGTAAGAAGAGGATACTTTTGCATTCTGTTTTTATTACCAAATCTTAGCATTAAAATTATATTCTATGTTGATCCATTATTTTAAGTCTTAACATTCCTTAAATATAATCAGTCTAATATAAGATAATTTGTCAAATCATTCCTCAGTTGGTTTTATCTACCTATTATAATAACACTTAGATATGCATTTTTTCAGCCTGGTATTTTATAAATTTTCTTAGATGATCCCTTAGTATACATTTCCAGAACTGGAATTACTGGTTGAACAATATTAACAGCCCTCTTCTTCCTCATTACTCTTACAACCCCTCAGGGTTTACCTACTTTTTATTTTTTTAAAACAATTCCATCGTACACTATTAAAAAGTAAATTCATTTGAAAATTAACATTCCTGTGCATTTTCTACCAACATTATACGCATACTTTATTTTTTAAATGGGATCTTAAGTATGCATTTTAGCACTTAAAAAAATTTAACAATATTTTTTTCTGTCATTAAAAGATCTTCAAAACTTTCTTTTTAATGGCAGTATATTGCTAGAGAGGCAATATAATATACTCAACTCCTTACCTATTGTGGGATATTTAGATGGTTTCTGGGGTTTTGTTATCATACATGCATTTACAATGGATTCCTTTAGTCAAAAGTAGATGCTAAAGGATGTTATCAGTTTTGGGTCTTTTGTATGTATTATCAAATGTCTTTCCAATTGTGATACCAATTTATAATAAATACTATATTATATTATATATAGATTTTCTAGTTCTATTAGTAATACATAAGAACACTGGTTTCTCAATACTCATTTTTGCTAACATTTATTTCTGCTAACATATATTTCTTTGTAATTGATGCTTTAATTAGTAATCAGTAGACCTCATCATTTTAATATGTGTGTGTGTACGTGTGCTTGCATATTTTAAACAAGAATGGTAACTGTTTTCCCATTGTTTTATTCAGTTTTTTTTCAACCATTGGGTACCTTAAGTTTCTTCTAATGTGATTTCTTCTATTATAGACAATTGAAAACTAAAAATTACACTCTGCAGACACTGATATAGTCATGGCTCAAATTTTTATTGAAGTACCTAAATCAAAGTTGAGTTATTACAAGATATACTAACTTGAGTTTGGAATGTGAAAATGAGACCATCTTTGGCTGCTTCTGCTGGTATTCATCTAATGGAGAAACTGAATTTTTCCACATTAGTCTTCTATTGTATATATCAAGTGGCAAGGAAAGGCATCTTTTGATTGCGCTTTGCTTAGTTTGCCAGTATACTTAATTTCTAAAGCTAATAGTTATGGTGCAAACTTCTTAATCAGCAGAACTCAGCTAAAATGGTGTTTTTTCAAGTTATAATTGCCATCTGTGGCCTCCTGATGCCCTAGCTTCTGATGGTGGTAGGTGTTTCAGCTTAACCCAGGCTAATGTGTGGCGGCTATAAAAGGAAAATTCCTGAGTCAGTCTAGAAGCTGCTGCCTCAGGTACCTCAATGATTTTTTAACTACCTATCTATTTGTGTTTGATCCTTTCTTCTAAAAATAGATATTATTGTTTCTGTTAATTTAAATGCTAATTTAATTTACCTTGATTGAGGGTTTCCCAGGTGCACTAGTGATAAAGAATGTGCCTGCCAATTCAAGAGACATAAAGGATGCTGTTGGATCCCTGAATTGGGAAGATCCCTTGAAGGAGGAAACGGCAACCCACTCCAGTATCCTTGCCTGGAAAATCCCATGAACAGAGGAGCTGGGAGGGCTACAGCTCAGAGTTACAAAGAGTCAAACATGACTGAAGCGACTTAACACGCACACAGGCACTTTGATTGATCACTGTGTTAGAGACAACTGAAGCTTATACAACTCTGCTCTTAAATTTTCCCTCCAAGCATGTTTGTGTATAAAGTTGAGCCAGTACTCAGGATGTACTAGCTTGAGTTGGGAATGTGGAAATGAAGCCACCCTTTTGCCGCTTCTGCTGATGTGCATACACCTAGTGGTGGAGAAACAATTTTTCCACATCAGTCTTTTTCTTTGTGTATATCAAGAGGCAAAGAAGAGGGTCTTTTTATTTGGTTTGCCCATATTACAAACATATATATGCACACCTACACATGTATGTATAGTTATACATGCATAAATGTGCATGAATATGTTTTTGTATGACATGCCATCACTTTCCAAGTGGTAACCAGAGCAGCTTAAAGGCTGGTTACACACACACACACACACACACACACACACACGCACACACACACACCTCTTCTATCTTGAGGCTTCTGACACAATGCCCTCAATTATCTAGAGGACTTATTGAACATCAGAGTTGGTGTCTTTACATTCCTAGCATTTGCTACAAAGTTAGAAATTTTAAAACAATGCAAAAATGCATATATTTTATCACAGTTAAGACTTTTGGGTTCTTAAATTAAAAGTACTTATGTTATGAATTCTAACCACCTAGATTTAAAATTATAATAAATTTAGAGGTCTCATCTTACCATATTTAGCAAGCCTATGGCAAGAAAGTAAAAGAGATGGCAGGACAGTGACCACAGAAAGATAGCACAGACAGGAAATAAAGGTCATGATAAAAGAGATATAAATATAAAAAATTATGGTTTTTGGGAAACATTTAAAGACTGTTAGTCTCAATATGGATAGCATTTCTATAAGGGACATTAATACTATATCTGATTGTGAAGACTTTAATTATACTTGTGCAAAATTTAAACTTAACAAAAGTTAAGAACAATTAGATAAACACTGTAAAAAGCAGACATCATAACCTTGAAAATTATGGTATTTTTGAAGCAGACTGATAGTCTCAACATGGATACCATCTCTATGAGGAACATTAATACTATATCTGATTATGAAAAGTTAAGAACAATGAAACTTTTTGGCATATATCAGAAATAAAGGCTTAGCTACTAGAAAGCTTTTCAACAGAATTATTAAAAAGATTGATACATAATTAGTATAGCTCTTGTTACATGGAAAATGAAATAATAAAATAAATTTCACCCCCCAATGCTGGTAAGGTGAAGTATTACTTTATGTGGATTTCTGTTGGACTAAACAATACATCTATTATTAAAAGCAGCATCTTGGTTCAGAAAAGAGAAAATCTGGCCAACCAATGATTGAAGCTCATTAGATCACAAACATTTTTTAGGTAATTAAGGAAAGGATTTCCTAAAAATCTTCCCTGAAGTATGTTTCCCAAAGATCCATAAATTTGGTGACTTACAGTCCAATTAGGTTTTTCATTCACATTACCATGCACATACAAAAGAAAAGATAAACCTAAATATTGATTTTGAGAAAAATGGCTAGTATACATTTCACAGCAAATTTGACCTGATGATAGCTCACATTTTAACTGACGTTGATGCTCCTAATTAATACTAAGAATCTTACTCTGAAGCATTAGCTGCTGGCAAATGTTTGATTTTCAATAACATACTTTTGCATGATCTGCCATCACTTCCCAAGTTGAAGCCACTCCTGCAGCGACAGGTCCGTGTTTTGTAACTGCTGCTGAGCAGACAGATGTGTGAACATCCCCCTGGCATTCCATATGGATCCACTTCACACGCATGGCTTCTGACTACAACAAATGAAAAACAGCATGCTTGAAATTCTCCAAAGGAGAGATAATTACATGCATCAGTATGTTGAAACTTTGACAGCACAGAAGAGGGAATTCTAGAAAAAAATCTATCCACCCAACTATATCATATCATAATCAATTGAAAAAGCGTTTAAACCCCATGGAAGGTAGGGATTTGCCCAAATACTCCTAAAAAAAATTTTAAGAGGTAAAATGCTTTTATATTAATCTAACCTGTGAACATGCAAACCAAATAAAAGTAACATGATTTTTTGGTACATGTTTATCATACTTAAAAAAAAAAATACACTTCTGTGACAAATACAAAAAAATACTGCTAAAATATCCCAGGTTGGTAGTTAAAGCAGAAAAGGATTTCTTCTGAAATAATCTACAATTAATATCAGTTCAGTTCAGTCACTAAGTCGTGTCTGACTCTTTGCAAGCCCATGTACTATAGCACACCAGGCTTCGCTGTCCATCATCAACTCCTGGAGCTTGCTCAAACTCATGTTCATTGAGTCAGTGATTGCATTCAACCATCTCATCCTCTGTGATCCCCTTCTCCCCCTGCCTTCAATCTTTCCCAGTATCAGGGTTTTTGCAAATGAGTCAGTTCTTTGCGTCAGGTGGCCAAAGTATTGGAGTTTCAGCATCAGCATCAGTCCTTCCAATGAGTATTCAGGACTGATATTCTTTAGGATATACTGGTTTGATCTCCTTGCAGTCCAAGAGACTCTCAAGTGTCTTCAACAAAACAGTGCAAAAGAATCATTTCTTCAGTGCTCAGCTCTCTTTACGGTCCAACTCTCACATCCATACATGACTACCGGAAAAACCATAGCTTTGACTAGATGGACCCTTATCAGCAAAGTAATGTCTCTGCTTTTTAATATGCTGTCTATGTTTGTCATAGCTTTTCTTTGAACGAGCAAGTGTCTTTTAATTTCACAGCTGCTGTAACCGTCTGCCATGATTTTGGAACACAAAAAAATAGTCTCTTACTGTTTCTTGTTTCCCCATCTGTTTGCCATTAAGTGATGGGACCAGATGCCATAATCTTGGTCTTTTTAATGTTGAGTTTTAAGCCAACTTTTTCACTCTCCTCTTTCACTTTCAAGAGGCTCTTTAGTTCCTCTTCACTTTCTGCTGTAAGGGTGGTATCATCTGTGTATCTGAGGTTATTAAAATTTCTCCCAGCAATCTTGATTCCAGCTTGTACTTCATCCAGTCCTGCATTTCGTATGATGTACTTTACATAGAAGTTAAATAAGCAGGGTGCCAATATACAGCCTTGATGTACTCCTTACAGTTCTAAC
The DNA here is from genome assembly GCF_963930625.1 of Muntiacus reevesi. Classification (NCBI taxonomy): domain Eukaryota; kingdom Metazoa; phylum Chordata; class Mammalia; order Artiodactyla; family Cervidae; genus Muntiacus; species Muntiacus reevesi. The sequence continues at coordinate 216,293,538 of NC_089251.1, forward strand.
TGTTACTTCTTGACCTGCATACAGATTTCTCAGGAGGCAGGTCAGGTGGTCTGATATTCCCATCTCTTTAAAAAATTTCCATAGTTTATTGTGGAAATTGATTTCAGTACTCTTGCCTGCAAAATCCCATGGACAGAGGAGCCTGGTGGGCTATAGTCCATGGGATCACAAAGAGTTGGACATAACTGAATGACTAAGCATATAAGCACACTAAACTAGAATAAATGTGATTCCGCGATCACCCTTATTGAGAAGTGCTGAATTTATTTTTATTTTTTTCAGTTTTGTGTTCATTGTCATTTGGAAAACCCTTTCACACATGAATTGTGTGTGTGTGTGTGTGTGTGTGTGTGTGTGTGTGTGTGTGTGCATTGTAACTGCTAAAGGAGGAGGTTGAGTTTTCATGTAGGTATTATGGAATAGTAGGATGTTTCATGAGTGTAGAAATTAGAGAAAAACAAAATGAAATAAAATAGGAAAAGCACTAGGTGGAGAAGATGAGAAAAAGAAACAGGTCAAAGAGAAAAGGAATAAAATCAGTAAGATTTTTATATGATTGTAAGTACATTTCTTTTTAATCACCACTTGGAATTGTGATGAATAATATGATAATTTTCTTTTAATATTAAAACTTATGTGCTTTTGAAAACTATGCTATGCTTATGTTCCACATTCTCTAAATGAAAAGATAGCTGGAGTATAGTTTAATTATCTGTTTTGCCCAAAAGCATTGCTTTTATTTTCTAGTCTCACCCCATTTCTACAGTAGAGCACATCTTTTTTCAGCTAATTAGCAAGTCTGCACTTTCTCACTTTCTTCACTACTTTTGCTCTCTCCCTTGGATCATTCCCATCAGCATATAAATGTGCCATTGCTTCTGCATCTTGGAGGGAAAATCCTACTTTTAATCTTTATTCTCTAAGCAATCCTTCAATCAGCTCCCCATTTCCCTGCTTCATCTAATATCAATACTTTTCAAAGTTATCCATGCTCACTTTCTACAATTTACTTCTTTCCTTTCTCAAATCCATTCTAACCAGACCTTCTCCTCACCACAAAATTGCTCTTGTCAGATCCCTATGAGCTTCACACTGTTAAATCCAATGGCCAATCTATAGTTACTTCCTTGGTGATCACATCCATTTCCCTTTCTTTAAAAAGAAAAAAATAATTGTCATCTATATGCTAATGTGGCTCAATTGCTATGTCTAGCTAGGACTTTCCCCTGAAATCCAGTCTCATATATTCAAATAACTTCTTGATATCTCCTCCTGAATTTATGATAGGCATTCAAAATAATATGTAAAAAAGTATATATTTCTTGTTTGCACCCAATTTACTCCAAACTTACTTTTCCTAAATCTCAAAAACAACTTGGTTATTCCAGTTACTTAGCTCAACACACTGTCATCACTTTTGTCTCTTTTTTAAATGTACAACTCATATCAAATTCATCAGGAAATCCTGTTGGTTATATGTTCAAACATATCCTCAGTCTACTTTTCACCACCTTCACTGCTACCATCCTGGTCCAATCCACCATCATCTCTAACCTTCCCCATAGCCTACTGTCAACGAAGTAACCCTACTGGTTTCTTTAAAAGGTAAGTCAGGCTATGAGACTCCTCTATCTAAGGCTTTCTAAGGACTATCCATGTCAAGCAAAGTATAAGCAAACTTTTTTTTATAATTGTCTGCAGGGCCCTACTAGTTATTGTTCTCCTTCATTTCTCCAGCTTAATTGCCTGCTTCTCTTCTTCGTGTTTGCTCTGCTCCAGACATGTAGGTCTCCTTACTGCTCACTGAACAATTGAAGCATGCTCTTCCTCACTGAAGCTTCAATACTTTGGCTGCTTGATGTGAAGAACTGACTCTCTGGAAAAGACCCAATTCTGGGAAAGATTGACAGGAGGAGGAGAAGGGGCCCACAGAAGATAAGATGGTTGGATGGCATCACCGACTTAATGGATGTGAATTTAAGCAAGCTCCGGGAGTTGGTAATGGACAGGGAAGCCTGGGGTGCTGCGACCTATGGGGTCACAAAGAGTTGGACAAAACTGAACTGACTGATCTTTCTACCTGTCTCTCTCCTTTAATTACTTCAAGTCTTCATGCAATTTTATCTTTCAGTGCAATTTCCTCTGACCATTAAATATAAAATTGTAAACTAATCCTATTCATGACACTCATCTACTTTATCTCTCTCCGTAGCACTTATTATCTCCTAAAAATTTACTTACTTTAAAAGAAAAACATTATGCATTTTTTTTTTACAACAGTGCAAATCTTATAAAGGAGATAATGTTTTAGTCTGTTTTACTCAGCTGTATTCTCAATGTACATAGAATAGTTCCTGGCACATAATATTAATAAATGATCAAAAAGTAATTGGTAAATTAATAAGACCAAATTTAAACTTCTAAAAAGGTTATCTACAGAATCCCTAGTCTGAATTTCCTGTAAACATACGTGTAACAATACTTTGCCTAAACTCAATTTGTGTTAATAGATAAATAATACTAAATTAGTTTTAATTTAAAGCACAAAAAGATAATGAAAATTTGGGTGGTAGTTTTGCATGTTACATTATTCCCTACATAATTGAGCCTATATTTTATTGATGAACAAGCATCATTAACCTACAATGCAAAATAATTTTTGAGGGATACTTAGCAATGTTGCAGCCTTCTTGGTAAAAATTATTTTTAATTAACATGTGTTAAGGAATGGTTGGGAAGTTAAGTCAAGAGACCCACAAGTGACTGCAATAAAAACTAGACAGATGCTGCAAGAAAGTCGCCTGATTTGAAGTTTGTCTCCTAGAATGATATACAAAAAAAAAAAAAAACCTTTAGCATCTCAGCATCTGAGTTTTCTGTGTACATACATCAAGAGTGAAAGTTCCTTCCTGAATTTAAATCTAGCCATCATTTCAATTCTATGGCTGTAGAAATGATCCACTAGGAACTGAACAATTTGTCATTTAGACTTTGGAAGGGAGCTCTATTCTATTTTATCATGCAGACATGTACATTTTTGCTATCAAAACACAGAATTTATGGCTCACCCACTTTGACACCACACAAAGGCACAAGAGTCATATCCCCATTCAATTCACCATTATGAAGGCTATGAAGAAATCTTGGAATCTTACCTGTTGGTTGAGTCCTTTTTTGATAGATTCGGATTCCTCTAGCATTTTCCATTTTAATTAGTGAATGAATATCACTACCATTAAATCGGTTTATCCTTATGATGTTGAAGTTATCAGAATCAGTTGCATATAAGTAGTCTTCAAACACAGTTATACCATAGAGATGTTTGACCTATAAAAATGTGCAAATATAACTATGATTTCTTTATTATGTTGCTTTCAACTTGAAAGAAAAAAAAATTGCTTTTACTGCTGTGGAAAACCCCCATAGTAGGAGAGTCATGAGCATATTATCATTTATTTTCTCTCAAAGAATTCACCATTTCACTAATATAAAATTTTTCTATAAAAATAATATATTACGCAGTAGTAGATAAAGCAGTTTCAAATGTATGGGAGAGAATTGTATTCATGATTCATTCAGTTCAATTCTGTTGTTCAGTCCTTTGTGATCCCATGGACTGCAGCACAGCAGGCTTTTCTGTCCATCACCAACTCCCAGAGCTTGCTCAAACTCATGTCCATTGAGCTGGTGATGCCATCCAACCATCTCATTCTCTGCCGTCCCCTTCTCCTCCCACCTTCAATCTTACCAAGCATCAGGGTCTCTTCAAATGAGTCAGTTCTTTGCATCAGGTGGCGAAAGTATTGGAGTTTCAGCTTCAACATCAGTCCTTCCAATGAACACTCAGGACTGATCTCTTTTAGGATGGACTGGTTGGATCTCCTTGCAGTCCAAGGGACTCTCGAGAGTCCTTTCCAGCACCATAGTTCAAAAGCATCAATTCTTCGGAACTCAGCTTTCTTTAGAATCCAACTCTCACATCAATACATGGTTACTGGAAAAACCACAGCTTTGACTAGATAGACATTTTTGGCAAAGTAACATCTGCTTTTTAATATGCTGTCTAGGTTGACCATAACTTTTCTTCCAAGGAGTAAGCGTTTTTTAATTTCATGGCTGCAGTCTACATCTTAGTGATTTTGGAGCCCTAAAAATAAAATCTCTCACTGTTTCCATTGTTTCCCCATCTATTTGCCATGAAGTGATGGGACCAGATGCCATGATCTTAGTTTTCTGAATGTTGAGTTTCAAGCCAATTTTTTACTCTCCTCTTTTATTTTCATCAAGAGGCTCTTTAGTTCTTCTTCACTTTCTGCCATAAACATGGTGTTATCTGCGTATCTGAGGTTATTGACATTTCTCCCGACAATCTTGATTCCAGCTTGTGCTTCATCCAGTCTGCCATTTCTCATGATGTACTCTGCATATAAGTTAAATAAGCAGGGTGACAACATACAGCCTTGATGTACTCCTTTCCCAATTTGGAACCAGTCTGTTGTTCCATGTCCAGTTCTAACTGTTGCTTCCTGACCTGCATACAGATTTCTCAAGAGGCAGGTCAGGTGGTCTGGTATTCCCAACCCTTGAAGAATTTTCCACAGTCTGTTGTAATCCACATGGTCAAAGGCTCTGGCATACTCAAAAAAGCAGAAATGGATGTTTTTCTGGAACTCTCTTGCTTTTTTGATGATCCAACAGATGTTGGAAATTTGATCTCCGGTTCCTCTGCCTTTTCTAAAACCAGCTTGTACAGCTGGAAGTTCATGGTTCACATTCTGTGGAAGCCTGGCTTGGAGGATTTTGAGCATTTCTTTGCTAGCATGTGAGATGAGTGCCATTCTGCAGTAGTTTGAGCATTCTTTGGCATTGCCTTTCTTTGGGATTGGAATGAAAACTGACCTTTTCCAGTCCTGTGGCCACTGCTGAGTTTTACAAATTTGCTGGCTTATTGAATGAAGCACTTTCATCTTTTAGGATTTGAAATAGCTCAACTGGAATTCCATCACCTCCACTAGCTTTGTTTGTAGTGATGCTTCCTAAGGCCCACTTGACTTCACACTCCAGGATGTCTGGCTCTAGGTTGGTGATCACACCATCGTGATTATCTGGGTCGTGAAGATCTTTTTTGTACAGTTCTGTGTATTCTTGCCACCTCTTCTAAATATCTTCTGCTTCTGTTAGGTCCATACCATTTCCATCCTTTATTGAGCCCATCTTTGCATGAAATGTTCCCTTGGTATCTCTAATTTTCTTGAAGAGATCTCTAGTCTTTCCCATTCTATTGTTTTCCTCTATTTCTTCGCATTGATCACTTAGGAAGGCTTTCTTATCTATCCTTGCTATTCTTTAGAAAGTGAAAGTGAAGTCTCTTAGTCATGTTTGATTCTTTGCGACCCCGTGAACTGTAGCCCACCAGGCTCCTCCGTCCATGGGATTCTCCAGGCAAGAATACTGGAGTGGGTTGCCATTTCCTTATACAGGGGATCTTCCCCACCCAGGGATCGAACCCATGTCTCCCACATTGCAGGCAGGTGCTTTAACCTCTGAGCCACCAGGGAAGACCCAATTCTTTAGAACTCGCATTCAAATGGGTTTATCTTTCCTTTTCTTCTTTGCCTTTCACTTCTCTTCTTTTCACAGCTATCTGTAAGACCTCCTCTGACAACCATTTTGCCTTTTTGCCTTGCTTTCTCTTGGGGGTGGTATTGATCACTGTCTCCTGTACAATGTCATGAACCTCTGTCCAGAGTTCTTCAGGCTCTCTGTCTGTCAGATCTAATCCCTTGAATCTATTTGCCACTTCCACTATATAACTGTAAAGGATTTGATTTAGGTCATACCTGAATGTCTAGTGTTTTTCTCTACTTTCTTCAATTTAAGTCTGGCAATAAGAAGTTCATGATCTTAGCCACAGTCAGCTCCCGGTCTGGTTTTTTCTGACTGTATAGAGCTTCTCCAGCTTTGGCTGCAAGGAATACAATCAACCTGATTTTGGTGTTGAGTATCTTGTGATGTCCATGTGTATCATCTTCTCTTGTGTTGTTGAAGAGGCTGTTTGCTATGACCAGGGTAGTCTCTTTTCAAAACTCTTATTAACCCTTCCCCTACTTCATTCCATACTCCAAGGCCAAATTTACCTGTTACTCCAGGTGTTTCTTGACTTCCTACTTTTGCATTCCAGTTCCCTATAATGAAAAGGACATCTTTTGGGGGTATTAGTTTTAGAAGGTCTTACAGGTCTTACAGAACCATTCGACTTCAGCTTCTTCAGCCCATCAACAAAAATTGGATTAAAGATTTACTGCCAATCTGATCACATGGACCACAGCCTTCTTTAACTCAGTGAAACTATGAGCCATGCTGTGTAGGTCTACCCAAGATGGACGGGTCATGGTGGAGAATCTGACAAAATGTGATCCCCTGGAGAAGGGAATGGCAAACCACTTCAGTATTCTTGCCTTAAGAACCCCATGTTTCATGAAGAAAACATATTCAGTAGCTACTTTTCAAAGTACTCTTGCCTGGAAAATCCCATGGATTTTTCAAAAGCTAGTGAGAATCAAACTGTCAAGCATAATCAATAATATGCTTATGGCACTGTTACATAGAATTTGAGATATTTTTGTGGGCCACTGATTTATATAATCATGGATATAGAGAATCTATAAAATCCTTTTTTGCCAATGAAAGGACTGATTAGAAAGCACCTTTGAAAACCCCATTTAAAAAAAATAAAGTACAGGTTACACTACTATTCCCAGGAAGGAAATCAATAAACAATGAAATCATATATTTGGAATAATTATAAACAATATGTCAGCAATCTCTACTCAGAAATTACATTCTTTCTAAAGCCTATTTATAATCAACATGAAACTCTGTGATATGAGAACAGCAGTGTTTACTGTTCTCCCAACACTTCTCAGTTAACAGCATAACTTTCCTACTTGGCAGATGTCTTGGGGATTATGGGTAAGAATAGACTTCTTGAATTGATGGAAAGCTTCCAATAAAGCAAAGGAAGAATGAGTATAGCGACTTTCTCATACAACAAGGCACATGCTAGGTGCAAGGCCTATGCGGCATTCCTTGTATTATACTTAATTTAAAATGGTTCTGGACCAGGGTATGGTAGACCTGTCAACTGATTTGCTGTAGAGATTTCGATGAAAAAGAAGCATTTGTCACTATTCTTTGGCATTATATTGCACTTTTAGTCCACTTTTTAGTATAGATTTTTAGTTAAGAGAATTTGAGAAGCTATCCATGATTTGTTGTTGAAAAAAAAATTATAGAACAAAATCACAAACATTTGTACTTAGGAAATCTTGCCAGTTCATTTGATTTGCTATCTTCCTAGCTTACATGACACTTCATTATAATTTCTGATCCTCTCATGCAAGATGTTGACTAAAAACAGACTGGTTTTTCATGTTGCTTTTGGACATATTTCAATTCTTCATGTCTAGGCAACAAATGAAAGAATAGGAATTAAGGGGGAGAATCATTCTATGTTAAAACTTCAGTAATCACTTTTTATGTTAGTATTAGCCCCCAGTAAGTGTCATATGAGGGCTTCCCTCATAGCTCAGTTGGTAAATCATCTACCTGCAATGCAGTAGACCCAGATATGATTCCTGGGTCAGGAAGATCCCCTGGAGAAGGAAATGGCAACCCACTCCAGTATTCCTGCCTGGAGAATCCCATGGACAGAGAAGAGCCTGGCAGATTATAGTCTATGGGGCCACAAGAGTTGGACACGACTTAGCTACTAAACCAAGTGTCATAAAGGAAGGAATGTATTTATCAGTAATATTTTCTGCATAAATGACATCATATTCACTATATATATATATATATATATATCTCAATTTTTATTTTGGGCAATACTTTTTTCCTATAAACATTATAAGCAAGCTAAAGTCTTCCATTATTTTCCATTTATTTTGTGCGTGCTTTGCTCTAAGTGTGGGACCAGCCATCTGGAAGTGTGAGGCCATGGCATATACACATTGCTGTCTACTTAGCTGCCAATCCACAGTGCAGGAGAGAAAACATGACTATAGAGGTCGCAACTGATGAGGGTAGAAAACATGTTCATATGATAAAGATCAAATTTTACTCTCTGCCTCCTTGCTTGCCTTCAGAAGGATTTATTTACCATCAAGTACCTACAGTGTTATTCTGCGTACTATCCCCAACAGAGGTGGGAGGAACTCAGTGTGGTATACAGGCCATTCTGATTACAGGGCAAATTCTTACAAAATTTTATCTATGTTGGAATACTTAGTGGCAGACTAAACATATGTTTAGGGAATCAGCAAAAAACACAGGCAATAGAAATGGGGAAAAAAGGGATAATTAAAAACTTCAGACATTAAAAAAAGAAGAAAACTTTTAAAAGTAGCCATGGGGAAGATCATTTGAATTCCTCATCCTGTTTGATGGTGTGAAATTTCAATTACATATACACCAAAGAAGGTACATCATAATCATTTCAGAGACTAGGTGTTCTAAACTGAAGTCACTCAGTTGTGTCCAACTCTTTGTGACCCCATGGACACCAGGCTCCTCCGTCCATGGGATTTTCTAGGCAAGAGTACTGGAGTGGGTTGCCATTTCCTTCTCCAAGGTCGTAACTAGAGATGGCCAAAGAAATCAAGATTTTGAGGGTAGTCAAAGGTAAGAGAAAAATAAGTGGCCTCACTTCTAATATTAGACACTTTTTTTTAGACAGCCAGATCAGATTAGTGCATTTTTTTTATCTGCCAAGGAAGTGAAAATATTTCATTTTTAAATGCTGATTATATAAAAAAAGTAACTTTACATAAAAATTACATAGTACTTGTACCTTGTGTTATAGAAAAAAGCAAAGAAAGCCACTTACTGCAGTTCTATAGAATGAGATTTCACATGAAATTAGTAAGATCAGTGAGATAAAATTGAATTTCAAAAGCATTCTAGTGAATAAGACATCTCCACTTAGAGAACTTCTTCAATTGTTAACTGAATGTTATTTACAAAAACTTGTAATTTAGCAAGGGAAAAAAAACACAGATGAGAAAAATTTTGACCTTGGTGCCTTTCACAAAATTCTTATTTTGGGAAATAAATACTTCAACACTTCAGATGGCAAAATATAATCCAACATATTAAAATAATAATAACACTTCTTTGAGCCAGCATTTGCATTATTAGACATATATATATGAAGATATATATATATATTATATATATATATATATCTTCAGTGCCACATAGGACAAATGATAGCTCAGGCTTTTACAAATGAAATACTTAAAATAGTTTTTAGTAAGTAGGTCATAACATTTGTCCTACTCTAATACTTTTCTTTCTTACTAGTGGAGAATTTCTGGTTGCATTTGCTGTTTTTGATTTATTTCTGTTGGTTTTTGTTTTGTGTACTGTTTTGTTTTTTTTTTTTTTTTAAATAGAGGGAAGGAGGGAGAGCAAGTCCTCTGCCATCATGTATTATGGAGTACACTGTGAAAAGAACATTCTCCCATATAGCAAACACATCACAATTTTTATGACCCACTGCAGCTTGACTTCATAAGAAATTTTCAACACTGCAATTTTCAGTCTTCTTCCTAGTATGAGATCATTCACTTTATTACCTTAGCTGCATTTTCCAGCCAAACTGTACTTACTTGTCTGCCTTGGATGATAGTATGTCTGTTTCTTCCTTGATAGTCCACTACTTCCACAGAGTCCAGGTAAATATCTACCCAGTAAACCCATTTGTTGACTAGGTCTAGTGCCAGAGCAGCTGGCTGCTCTGTCTTGGAATCAATTATCCTTGTTCTGTTCATCCCATCCATGTCACATCGCTCCACTTTGGCCACATTCCCATAGTCGGTAAAGAAAAGTTTTCTGTTGAAAGAAAGCTAAATGTTAAAGTGGAAGGGTGGGGAAAGCATATTCAATAGAACCATCTGTAAAACACAGAACTTTTCCTCCTAATTTATTTCAGTGGTTACATCTGTTAGCTTCCCATAACCATTTCCATATAATATCACTCATAAACAAGGAAATCTGCTAATGAATATTGCAGGGCATAAGGGAGTAGCTTAACTAACAACTGTAAAATTTCCCCAAAATGAATGATTATGGTGGGTTTATTTTTGTATTAGGGGAAATGTTTCTTTAAGCTTCATAGAGCTGGTACACACATACCACAGGAGATCTGTATAGCTATTTGGAATAAGCTTCAAAAGTAAGCCAAGTAACCAGGCCAGGGCATGTGAGCTATCAGGCTTTATCTTCAACCTGCTTTTCAAATTGCCTGGTAATATCTGTCTCCTATAAAAGCTATTATGTGGAGCTCAATGATGCTATGAGTAGTAGAATATAGCAAACCTGCAAAGGAATTAAGCAGATGGAAAAGCAAATGTGCCATTCATAACAATGAAAATAAATAATCACCCCCAAACCAATCCCATTCTCCCAAATATCCCCAACTGACAAAATTTAATAAAGATAATGCAGGTCATTTCCTTTCATTTTCTCTTTATATATATCTAAAGAAAAGGCTGAAAAGCAATGTTGATTTCTGAGAGAAGAAATTCTTCTATGAAGTGCTAACAGCATATGTCAAAGGTTTAAATACCTCCAACACCTCAGTGTCTAATATTTGATTAGTATTCACTATGTTTAGTAAACAGAAATCAATTTCAATTAACCTGACAATATTTTAACAAGATTATCTACTCATGAGAGTAAATTATGCTCATAAATGGAGGACCATCTTGCCTTCATTTAAAAACCATCTCCAGAATAATCTTATTTCCAGTGACTGAGCAATATTAAGATTACCTAGAGTATAGAATATTTGATTTTGCAAACTTGGTGAATTAGTTTTTAGTTACCTGTCTCAACACTGTTGCATCATCTCACAGTATGGGGTATCTTTCAATACTAAGGAATATTATTTAGGCTTTAATTTAGTTCTTTTGCTATGGGAAGCTGTGACTAATTTTTAAACATTAATGCATGTGTAGTGTGAGCCAGATTTTATTATGAGTATATATTCCCCCAAATATTTTGAAAGATCAATTTATCACAATAATTTAAAAAATAAGTTTCATCCTAATTTCTCCTGGGGTGGGAGGGGGACTATCACAATAAGTTAAAAAATGTTTTTCAAGTGACATTCCATTCAGGTGAAGAGATTTCTATTCTAATGAAGAAGAAATAAAGAGGCATATGGTACATTTTATTGTCATGCTAAATACTCAAACTTCTACTCCTATGATAGCTCACTAGTTA